>NC_092579.1:23935165-24535165 GCF_037975245.1 Apostichopus japonicus
GTTAAAAGTGGGGTTAGGGGGACGCAATGCTAACACCTCTCCGGTGACGTATTTTAAGGTAGATGGCAAAAGTGCATATATATGTGGATTGGAGACAGGTAAGAGAGGAACAAAGTCAAGTAATTAGTAGTCATTGTATCTCTTTGACTAACCACTACAAGGGTTCAGCTAATTGTACAAAATAAATGACATCACGTTTTAACTGTTCAGTTTGGAGGAAATCGACAGTCATAAGTTTCACACTAATGACAAATGGGACCTGCTTGCTAAAGAATGTATAGCCTAAGTTTGATAATAAAGCAATATTGTACACTATGTTATTATGAGTTAAAGCAAACTAAAAATGTACAGTAATTCTTGAATATAAGTCCATCGCGTATTATTGAAACAGTCTCGACGCTCATGGAAACAATCTCAGTGATCTTTGGAATATTAAGACCGTTGAACCCTTTTCTTGCTTCAATCTTTGCACAGAGGGAACACCCAAAAGGAGAGCAAACAATAATTGATTAACACAAAGCATTTTTGCTTGATATGGAGCTTGGCTACATGTCTTCATACAGTATGACAAGAATGACAATAAACGAGAACCTCTCCTTTTTTCGTCTTTTTCTTTCTTCACTGAAGAAGAATTTGCGAGATCATAGTTATCCACTCATGTAGAACACTTACGGTTGTACTATATAACTGATTGCAGTGCACACAAATATATACCACCAGTGCTCAGTGAACAAAATCTACTACACTGCAGGCTTGACACTGGAATACTGTAGCCCAACAGTTATCACCCAGATCATGTGTATAAAGCAGCTGTTTACTGACTTGAAAATCACTATCTATGGAAAACTAATACATCTGAACCTATTAGGTTCTTGTGGGAAGGGGAAGAATATCTGTTAATATAGAGGTGAAATTGCCATACTATAGCACACTACAGAATCTTAGCAGCTTTTTCGTTTTTGCAACTTTTGTTTTTAACTTCACAAAGAAACTTTCAAGGTTGTACTATCCTATATATCAAAATCTACCCCTAGTCACACAAATTTCACTGTTGAGTAATTTCTATCTGTGAATCTAACAATAGCAGGTTATAGTAGGTCAATGCTAACTAAACAAACTTGGCAGAGAGATCTCTCAAACTGCTGAAATAATAAGAGCTAGACTGACAATAATCACACATGTCCATCATTCCTGGGAATTAGACTCACACAGTACAAACATTAGATTACCCAGCCAACATAATAACCCCTCCACAACCTTCAGTCAGGAGACCTAAACCAACATAGATTTTTATTTAAATTTTTTTTGCTTTCAGCCACCTTCATCATCACCACGGTAGCCACAATTTTCAATTTTCTGGGTCCAATAGTATTTTTCCTTTCAATAATTGTGGTTTATTAAATGTATAGGGCAGCTGCATATTACACACAGTAAACCACACAGAGTGGGTTATATTATAGGGTTTATAGTTGTGCTGACTGAACTGAGAGTGTACTGTACTGTACTGTACTGTACATCTGTGTTAGCAGCTGCATTGGAAACACTGGATGGATGTACAGACAAGCTCTCAAGATCAGAGATGGATGGAAAGAGATGCAAACAAATTTAAAATGTAAAAATCCACCCGATATCTGTTGATTCCAGAAAGTATCATAAAAATCACATTATGTACCTTCAAGTGTCTTCTAACATACAGAGGGCATTATATCCACCCTGAAGGTAATTTTAAACACATTCCTATACCCTCCCCTAGCCCTGCCTGCATTACTATAGTCTCTGACAGTGTCAACACTTCAGCAATGTCTACATCACTCCTCTACCAATGTCTTAATATTGCCCTAGCAACCCCCCCCCTCCCACAAGCAATTTCTCCACCAAGCAATGCCTTCCTTCCCCTCACAATGTCTGCATCCTTCCTTGGCAATGTCCCCTTCCTTGGCAATGTCCCCTTCCCCTAGTAATGTCCCCTTCCCTAGTAATGTCCCCTTCCCTAGTAATGTCCCCTTCCCCTAGTATTGTCCCATTCCCCTAGTATTGTCCCCTTCCCCTACTATTTCCCCTTCCCCTTGTATTGTCCCCTTTCCCTAGTATTGTCCCCTTCCCCTAGTATTGTCCCCTTCCCCTAGTATTGTCCCCTTCCCCTAGTAATGTCCCCTTCCCTAGTAATGTCCCCTTCCCCTAGTATTGTCCCATTCCCCTAGTATTGTCCCCTTCCCCTACTATTTCCCCTTCCCCTAGGTATTGTCCCCTTCCCCCTAGTATTGTCCCATTCCCCTAGTATTGTCCCCTTCCCCCTAGTATTGTCCCATTCCCTCAGTATTGTCCCCTTCCCTCAGTATTGTCCCCTTCCCCCTAGTATTGTCCCCTTCCCCTAGTATTGTCCCCTTCCCCTAGTATTGTCCCCTTCCCCTAGTATTATCCCCTTCCCCTAGCAATGTCTGCATCCTTCCCCTAGCAATGTCTGCATCCTTCCCCCAGCAATGTCCCCTTTAAATTGAAACAGAGCTGCTTTCCTGGAATGAATGACGCACTCACACAGACAATGTTCAGTCTGAATTTCAGTAAAAAGGACCTTTGATACTAGTCAAGGAAATGTAAATCCATAAACGAAACCAAAACACAGCAATGTAGTAATCAGGGCCATGCCCCCATGTACAGTATGTAAACACTACATTTACCTAAAGGGCTTTGTACACAATGGAGACAGGCCTGCAAGAGAGGAGTGAAGTAAATTACAAATAACTAGCACCACTGCTTATACACACACTGCACTGTATTTAGAAATAAATACAATAACTAGCACCACTGCTTCTACACACTGCACTGTATAAGAAGTAAATACAAATAACTAGCACCACTGCTTCTACACACTGCACTGTATTTAGAAATAAATACAATAACTAGCACCACTGCTTCTACACACTGCACTGTATATTATACATGGCTCTTCTTAACATCAATTGTAATATTAGCTATTTCTAATGTTTGGAAACGATAGCAACTAAAACTAATCTGATTTTCAGAAACCAAACCTCTGCCCAACTAAGATACATCACTATTACCTAAGTTTTATTGGATGGCAACATATTTCCTTCCAGGAAAAAGAGAATGATTTTGTAATTTCACTACTCCCTTATTCCTCTTTGCATTCATTGACCTCAAATACCCTACAGAGAAATAGACACAACCAGTAGAAATAGTTTACCTGAAAAATAAATTGAATTAAATTTGAATAAAATAGTTACCTCTGTTCCAAGTAAAATCATCCACTGTTAATTAATAAATGTGTTCAAAAACTATTGTTTCTTTTGGCTAACATTAGTCTCATTGCAAACTGTGTAAATATTTCAAGTCTTTTACTTACAAGTTCCTCAAAAGAAACACTGTCTACTGTTAAAATTTATGTAAGTACAATACATATGTGGGCTAGGACTGCATAGTCTAATTTGCATATAAGAATCAAGGCAGACGTTTTTACTGAACATTAACTGCCAACTATCAAAGCTGTGCTTGTCCTTTCTGCATGGGACCTTAACCCAATACTTAATAATAATAATTTTATTTTTTATTTAATAATAATAATAATTTATTTTGTAAAGCGTAAAATCCACAAAAGTGCTCTAAAACGCTATGTAACAGCAAATAAAGAAATATATATATATGACACAAAATATGTATACTTGATACAGGTAGCATTTGTACAGAATATTACTGTACTATAGTACAAATGTTCTTTCACAAACGTCTGTTATCCTGCAATGATTTTATTATCAAAATATCAATCGTTATGATTTGTAATTGTTTTGCCAGCCAATTATTTTTGTATTGTTTTTTACCTTCCCCCTCTCTTTTAAAGCTTACCCTACATGTTTTGTCCATCATTTCCTTACGATTGTTTTTAGTTTGTGTCCTTGTTTTCTTTTGACACTTTCTATTTTTTCATGTACACTTCAGTATTTATTTATCATTGCTAGCATGTATTTACCCTTTTAGGCTGACAAATAAAGATGAATCTATCCATCTACAGTATCTATTTTGTTAAGTCAATCTAACAGGAAGACAAAATCCATTTTATAAGGAATGTTGTTTCGGTTTAAATACAACTTTCGATGATGTGCATTAATATCAAAAACATGTAATTAAGGTTTCGCCTTGTAAACCATGTTGGCCTCTTGCCACAACTCAACCTACCTCACTGAACTTGACGCATGCTCCTTCCTATTGGAACCCATTTTCACAATCTTCTTGGTCAAGTAAAAAATAATTAGTATAATGTACTAATTTATGGAGAGGAAAACACAATTGTGAATAGGGCAGGCATTCACTTTCATCAATCTCTACTGTTATATCGCAGTACTTGGGGACCTCTACATTGTTGTTCTTCAGTAAAGTAGGAAAACCCACAACAAACAAAGCCCAGTCCAGAAATTCATTTCCATGCATGTTTGGTATTATTTTCACTTGTCAATTATTGTTGTATGTACATTTAGTAAATTGCCTATTTCTATAACTACAGAATCAACTAAGCCTGCAGGAGAAAATCAATAAATTTTACCATCGCCGATCGGCATAGTAGCCCAGTTTGAAGACAGCACCTCGAGTTAGTCAAAATATTTGACATGATAATAAACTGTATAAAGTTTAGAACAGACCACTGTGTTCTATTGTAAAAGGTGGGCAGGGATCTGTTGAGCTGTGAATGGCAAACTCTGCATAAGCACTATCTGACGACATGTAGGTTAAAATAAGTAGATGTACAGATCCAAAAGGTTCTGTGTAGCTATGCGGTGAAAACAAACATTAAAATGTGAAAGTACAGAGCAGCTATTGTACATGTAGCCACTGTTCATAATCTTCAATTGGTCATCCCAAAACTTATTGACTTATGACCTGCCCCCCCCCCCTCCCTCCAGTAAATGCCATTACTTCTCATTCTACCATCCAAAGTGCCAGCATCGTGCGTTTTTTATCTGGAATTATTTTTCAACGTGCCTACTTGATAACCATACTTTACTGGCTGAGCATTTAAGTAGGTTGAGTCTTAAAGGTTGTCAATGCTAGACCTTGGTACAACCTGCATGCCATCGGTACTTTCCCTGACTTGCTATACATTACTGTTGACATATGAGAAGAACTAAGGATTAAGATTAATTATAAAAACAACTTCTGTAACAAATTTACATTAGAATCACTCTCATTGTACTCAGGTTCTGTATTCAAACTATCCCATCAGAGAGACATTTGACTCTGCTAATGAAGAGAATAATTGTAATTTACAAACTGTGTTCCTCTCAAAATGGAAGACACAAGGGTCAACAGGGGCACAGGGTTAGCATAGACCAGGGAGCGTCAGAGCATGCAATAGTAGAATTAAGACAGACAAGAGAGTAGCAAGTAGGGCATTGTGGTCAAGTGGTTAAGGCAGTGGACTTGTGATCTAAGGATTACAGGTTCGAGCCCTGGCCAGATCATTGCGTTGTGTCCTTGGGCAAGGCGCTTTATCTCCATTGCCTCTCTTCACCCAGGTGTATAAATGGGGACCTGCGAGGTAACTTGTAAATATAGTTGCGTGCGCCGGTTTGTGGCTGCACCCTATGGGAAGTCCCCCGGGGGACACGTGGTTGTGGTGCACTGCGGTGCCCCAGGAGAGATTGATTGAATTGTGCACACTTTGGTGTGTGGGTGTGACAAGTTACCAATGACCAGGGGTTAAGTTGTAAAGTCATGTGAGGAGGCATTAGTCTCATACAAGACTGTAAACCTTCAACTTTAACTTTAACTTTAACTAAATCTCTCAAAAGTTAATATCCAGGTCTCTCTTTGAAAAAGCACATTTCAAAGTTAAGCCAAACTGACTGTTAAGCATGGAGGTTATTTAAAACTTTTTCGTCATTTTCAAGTGTGTACAAAATGTTGCATTTTCACACCAACCCCCGAACAACCTGGTTATAATGCAAGCCAGTATAAATCCACCACCATGCTAGGCTGTTCTCACAAGCCAATCATAAGCATACATCTACTGTACATGTCATTATCAAAATGCTATGCACTGGATTGTTAATTTGAAAATATGAAATATCTTTACTAAAACCCCTGTAAAGCCTTGAAAGATTCACACTCACTGATTGAAACAAAG
Organism: Apostichopus japonicus; assembly: GCF_037975245.1. Lineage (NCBI taxonomy): Eukaryota > Metazoa > Echinodermata > Holothuroidea > Aspidochirotida > Stichopodidae > Apostichopus > Apostichopus japonicus. The sequence goes on from NC_092579.1 coordinate 23,941,302, forward strand.
TCTGACTTCGTTTGCTATTTTCTCATTTAGCCCAATTAGTGTCGCTCCTTGCATTACAAGAAAGCTTTACTCTGATGCACAACAAATGCTTGTAGATGACACAACAGGAAAGCAGTACCATTATAGAGGCAAATATTTGGAGAATGCAACCTCTGCCAATAAACCAGCTATTTCCATGTTGACACTGTAGCTCAATGATTGGTTGTGCCAATAGTCGCGACTACTTGGATTGGATTTGACCTATATATGTACACTAACATTGGACTACATCCTCTGAACTGGACTGTAAACATTTTCCAATGTATGAAATCTATAGAAAACACTACACAGAGTGAACCAGGAGGAGGAGTAGAACCACTAGATTGTGGCCATATGTACTGTAAGAATCTACATATATTACACTATTTATCGGACTATCCTGTAACTGGCAACTGCAGCAATGGTTGCATTGATGTTGATAATCTGTAATACTTATATCAAATTTATACTAAAACATTTTCAAATTGAATATGTATAAATAAAATAGTTGCATTTACTTCCAAGTAATGACTGAAAACTCCAACCTTCAAAAATTTCCAAGTTTTAAAAGTTCTGATTTGAAAGTATCCTCAGCGACAAATGTTTTCAGTGCCAACAGAAATCATTACATTTTTACCCACTGATCAAAGTTCGTTCATTTGGTGTAAACTGGCAGCCTGAGGAATAGTTAGAACAATCTTAATCTCAATTTGAGCAACTTTAACACCTGACGGACGGTTAAAATTGCCAAAAAATCAATGAAAAGTATTTTCATTTGTGAAAGGTAGTTCATAGACAAACAACATGAACCAAGGAATTTGTTATCTCCCGCAACATTCTTTCTTTTCTTTAAACCACTTTTTATAACCTCAGGGCTAAAATGGTACACACACTACATGAAATACATCATCTCTCTACATTGTAACATGCACATTACAAAGTAATCACAGAAAAGCTTCTCTCGTTCGATAATCGGATCCAAGCTAATTTAGTTCACCACCTTCTCTTTGCCAGTGGCAATACTAAGAAATAGTAACAGCATCAGGATGGAGGGTGCACACTATTGAATCAAACCTCGGTAAACTATGGGATAATTGGGAAGGAATTACACTAGATCGTCTTCCATGTATTATGCAATTACAGGACGCACTTTACATTTCGAATCTGACCCCTCGCTCGATGTTCGACATTAAATCATTCATGTTCGATCGATTTTTAAACCTCGACATGTTTTGGAGGTTTGCTTCATTTCAGAAGAAAATGCACTTGTAACACCATATTAAGTCATGTGATGTCCAGAGCTGCTATAAATGTCTACACCTTATAATGTGTCAAATAAGGCACATACTGCAGCAGACAAGGACAGAATTAAATGGTCAACACTGATCCCAGGTCAACCATAAGATGCTTTTACATCACAAATTTCATATCGAACACAGGATTCACCTCTTGTGGTCTGATCCACATTTACATGTACACTACACATCAGACCTCAAGCAAGCTATGGATCTCATTAAGTGGGGTCTCCATCTTCTGTACCATCAGAAAACCACAAAACTCATCACTCCATGTAAAATTACAAACAAACTAAAACAACCATTCAATACCTTGATTATGACAAATTTAGTATTAGTGAATGAATGAGATTATAAGCTTGACATTTATACTAACTTTGTATGATTTTCCTCCATCCCTGGTGAAGATGGCAGTTATCCAGTCCTACCATTTATTTGTAGCTGTCATCATGCAAATAATCCTAGGGGAGGGTTCCTACAGTATAGGTAGCTTGGCTGGAGCCAGAGTTCATTGAATGACAATCAATCTCTCTATACAATATTTCTTGGGGAAAGCAGAAAGTATGAAACATCCTTAAACATCATCAACAATGATGATGATGGCCACCAAAGATTTCTCTTTCTTCTTTTCAAGTTTTGTGTCTTGACCTCTCCCAGTTTTGTTTATAATTAATTTAATAAGGACAATAAGATGAAAGACACAGGTCTTTGACATCCCAGCAATGCCTTAGTTCTGACTACAGGTCTATACAGTTTGTACTGTTACTACTTCACATACTTTAAAAGTTTAAAGCAATTAAAAAAATCATTACCTTACAGAATTATTTTATACAATAGCTGCCTTGTTTTCTTTCTTTGTTTTCCGTCAATATTTTTTAGTCTAGATAAAGCCAGAGTAGGGGTCACCCCAATGCTCACTGATTAGGATATTCACGAAATTAGAAAACTAATGTTTACTCCAGACACCACACAAGTGTATAGTAAACCAAAACCACAAACTAAGCAATCAAAGCTGGTTTTGCAGAATTCAAACATATATAGCCTCTAAGCTTCCCATTCATTGAAACCCTCAAACTTTTAGCTCTCCACTTAGATTCTACATGACACACAATAGACTACTTTCAAAAATAACCAAAACCTCTGGACTTTTTATTGTTTGATAGTACAAGCTTGTAAACTTTGTTATGTAGTAAAAGCAACATAACTCAGTCTCTTGAGTTTATGCTATAAGAGATGTCAATCAAACTGGCTTCTAAATCCGTGTTCATTTAAATTTGAGAATCCAAGGAGAATCTGGATCTTATTTTTCCCTGGAGAGGTAACAAAGCTGAACCCCAGGCGGGCATCCACATTTGAGAATGCAAGGTACAGTAGATCAACGGCAACGACGAACACAGAATTCCCCCCCCCCCCCGTTACCCTCAAGTATCTATACTACAATCCTGATCACTCCTGCAGGGTCAGATCCTCCTTGTGTTCTCAGATGTGGACAAGGCTTTAAAATGTCAACACTGAGCAAGTTCTATTAATCACATCATTATTCCAAGAAGGTGCTTTCCACTGCTATCAAGTTGTTTGGAACACAACATCTTTCAGACTTAATAAATCACTGCTAAGATTTCAATTCTTCATCAGGAAACAGGACTTCCAGCCAGTACTTGGCTTCACCAAAACAATGTTTGGTACACATTTTCAAGGAATCCTTTAGTGTTCAAAGTTCATGAACCAGTTTTAAAGGCTATGATTTTTGGCTTTGATGAAATACTTTGGTTCCTATTATACAAACAATGCTATAAACATGATCATTGCATTTGTATAGTGTTTGGCCCATTTTACATAGCATTTTGCTATCCAATACTAGATAAATCATGTCCTGTACAGTAGTTGTGATAAGCTACAGATTCACACATACAGATCACCAAATCTTGGGGAAAACACAGTAGTAATTTCAAACAATAGTTTTATCAGTCTGGGAAATTTTTTTCTTTGCCAATTGACTGTTAAATTGATATTTTTTTGTCATCTTTCTACTTTCCTTCTTATGACTGTAGTCACCGTACACTACAATGAAACCTGGATACAATCAAACCTCTTTCCAATATTGATATCCTCACTCAACAATAGCACTGAGTCATGCAGTTGGAATGACCCTTATTGTCTGTGATACAATGGCACAGACAGACTCACCCATCACCACCCACCCCCCTATTATAGGGAGTAAGAGCAGTTTGTGTCTCATTGTACATATATGAGGGTGAAATACTGCTATTACTACTACCTGTACTAGACACTTACATTAATAACCACTTCTGATCAATTCCTAAGGCCACAAAACCCAACGTTCTACGATATAGATGGTATTACACAAGATACATAATTATAGCTAGTACAGTACCCTTATAAGAGATGTCATATCCCCACAGGTAAATCTTGCCACAGACTTGGCATTGTTAAACCAGGGCTTATACAGTAGTTTCTCATTCATGACATATTAGCCTGTCTGTGAGTTCCATAAGCTTTCTACCTTATAGTAGTATGGATTGAAAGAAGAATGTACTCATTCTCATTGATGTCAGAGGAATTCATCAATAAATCTTTTGTGTTATACAACAATGGTGGGCATGAAGTGCAAGTAGCCTACAGTACTATAGGTCCCCATCTAGACCCTAACCAAAACAACCAGTAGCATTCTATACACTGTTCCTGCCTGGAGAGATACACTGTACTTTTTACTGCAATGTATGTAGAGCTCTTTAATACCACATTACTGCCGGTAGTTTTCTAAGTACTGCAGTATACCAGCTAAATTATGTCAAACTGGTGGCTCTATATAAACTGTACTTTATGTGCTGCATATAGGTACTAATGGAATTATCCCCATAAAAAAAGGTGTAAAGATATTATCCCCATATTATATGATCTGTAAAGTATATTATCCCCATAAAAAAATATGTAAAGTATATTATAAGTTCAAAGGAATGAATTAAACTTTACTGAATGAATTGCATATAATCATTGTCCAAATTCTATAAGAAGTTCACTCATAGTATCAATCAATGATACATGTATATTCGTGATTACGAAAAAAAGTTTTTTCTTTCTTTCTTTTTAATGTACAGTAACACTACACATACAGTATGTTTAACAGAACTTTGTTAGTTTTTATTGAAAATGCCGTTTCATGATATATTGCTGCTTCTTAGAATCCAACAATGGCTTTAACAGGGAGTTCAAAGTTTAAACCAATATATTCCAATTGCTCATAAATTTATGTAAAGATACATAGCAGTATTTTCTAGTTTTACACAGAATTGTATCCTGAAGCCTATGCAGTCTTGCTTAAAATACAGAACAAAACTCTGCAAACTTCAAAAACTGCTACAAACAAAATTAAACCTCTATTTATTTCCTGATCCTTCAATTGTTCTTACTTTCTCTTGAATCTTAATTCTGAATGGCTTCATACATAAAACACTGTGTGTACTCAATGACTTGTCAAGTCTAGTGGTAAGTACACTTGTACCCAACCATTGGTATGTTAGGAATTTCTTCCTGGTAACTCATATTGAGCAGAAATGTTACCATGGGAATTATGTGAGTAATCACCATGGCCTGAGTAATTTAATTATATATATTGACTTCTACCTTGATAAGTACTGCTGTCCAATGAAGTTGCACTCCAAATGCAAAACACTGCAATGTTATAGAACCAACTGAGAAAGCCTATATATCTGACAATGGATCACATGTTACACTGAATTGTCGACAAATAATTATTGACAATGATTTGCAAGCCCAAACTTGTTCTCACTGTGTATCATCTACAGTAGATGAGAGGTTGTTCTTCAAAAATATGCTTACTACCAAACAGGCTGCAGTATAGATAGAAAGGTTTCAAACAAATATTGGATAACATTACTTCAATTACTGTACATTATCCAAAATTTGCAGCAAACGATTTTAGGAGGGTATTATGTTTGATTTGCTATGTACAACAAGAACTTCACAGACCCTGGGCCACTTCCAATTCTCATTTGTACCATGTCAGCCAACCACTTTGTTTTTCAGGAATATATCATAATATATCACAGCAAAATGAAAGCGGCCCAGGAAAGTTCCAGTAAGAAGAAGGGTACAGAGCTTCTCTGATCATCAACATACTGTGGCACCCATTTTTAGTGTGCTAAAAAGTGCTAACAGTTTCCAAACATACTTTCTGCAAATTCTCACCTTCCAAATCATATTGACATTGGTGTCTCAAAGAGGAAATGCATACTTTAATGGTAAATGTAATTGCTGGCGATTATTTTTTTTAAATGACATTTCAAACAGAGCTATTTTAAGGCGTAACAGGCCAACGTGATCTTTAGCATGAATTCATCACAGTTAAGTCAGGTGTAACATGTTACTATTCCTGTCGTACAAACTTCCCTTGTCAATTTAATCTTCCTTTGAAGCAGTGCATCAACTAACTATGGGGTGTACCATGATTTCAAAAGCCTCTCACATCCTCAAAGAAATGAGCTACAGATCTCCACGTTAGTGTCAGCTTCACTGCATCTCTAAGGAACAGAGTGAGCTCCTCTTTGAGGCCAGTTTCTTTCCCATTTTAGTTTCCGGTACAAAAACAGTGTCCTGTGCGCCTTAACTTCTACTCTCAGTTCCACATCTCCTTTTGTACAGTGAGTCTGTTACAAGTATAATTACAGAACTAGCAGGCAAACTCCCATCAGGTATGTCAAGTTGGAGGTTCTGCAGACTTCGTGTGTTCAAAAGTACATGCACCCCCATGAGCGGCTCAGCCTAAAGCTTGTTCACACTTACAGATATAATCATAAAAGGAACCTAACCAGCTCCCACAGTAAAATGATACTTTGCATATATGTACATCAAAGTTTACACAGTACCAAAAAAAAGCCTTATTGTGCTACCATTGCCTTATTGAGGGATATGTTTACATTACAAATGGTTTTCAAAGGCTAGTATTGATAATGTACTGTACATACTAGATGCCTAGATGGTTTCTCTTCTTCTTGCTTAAGTAAGTTTCTGGTAGTTGGTATGTACAGATCCTTTCACCCTAAATCATATGAAATATCATAAATGCAGCAGGGTCATTCCATGTCAAATCAACCAGTGGTCCCCAGGTGACCCTCTCAGATTTAGATGAAACTTCACCATAATGATTGAGTATGTCCCAAATGAACACACACAAAAAATTAAAATCATACTCCATGTCGTTTTCGAGATATGGCCCGTTGAAATTTGGTCGTTGTGGCCATTTTGTTCGTTTGCGATTCGCGAAAAGTGACTTTTGTGATATTTTCCGACTTTGAAAGCTCATAATTCAGTCTTTGTACCAGGTAGAGAGCTCAAATTTGGTATTCTATCTTACTTCTTGCCAAATTTCATGAATCTGCACTCAATTTAACTGTATCTCCTATATTTTTCTGGTTATGATCACCCAAAGTAGGCACTTTATTCTGTCAAAAATGTTTTTTGTGATTTTTAAGGTCACCCTGTGCCCACATTAGAGGTCACATGAATCCTATATTCCTTGGGTTTTATCTATGGTTGCATGTCTATACCCATAAGCAATTATAAGCCCACCAATGCATTAATTAAGAAATGGCATGGGCCCAAAGTTGCCTCCAGCCAGAAAAAGGTCAAAAAGACCCCGCCCTTCTTGACCCCGGTTGACCCCGCGATCAATTGAAACATTTATTGAAATTTACACCAGTTAAATACATATATAATATCTACTTGTACATCAAATTTCAGCTTTGGCACTCAACTCCTTCATGGTATGGTGGCAATTTGAATATTAGACGTTTTTCGCACATTTTTTAACTAAGTTAATACTGTATCATACAGTGTATTTCAAGTTTGAAGCTTGTGTAAAGTATTTTTTGAAGTTGGAAAAGAAATTGTTTTTATTATTGTTTTTAGAAATGGGTTGATGATGCATACATGTATTCAACTGCAATAAATAATCACTTCAGTTAACCCTCCAATAAGCTGGTCCCTCATACCTGTAGTGCCTCAAAATCTCCCATAACACACGACACAATTTGGAGCCTTTTATATAGTAGTATACAGTACTGTTGTAGAGTTTCACTTGAAACATGGATTAAACCACACAATACAATTTAAATCTGCCAGTACTTAAAAGAATAGTCCAGGTCAAAATAACATAATCCAAGCATTCTGGTGAAATTTGCATTCAATTCCTATGTACCTTTTTTTGAGATATTGACAGTTGAAGTTGCCACCTTTGGTACTAAAAGTGAACTTGAAGCAAACAGGTTTGACGTCATTGTTGCACTATGATAAGTAAAGTTATTGTTTTCTTTAAAATTTATGTCTAATTTTATACTCCACAATTGGATGCATCCATAATGTTTATGTACCATAGGTATTGGTATTTTATAATCTTCACATCCCCTTTAGACAAACTAGTAACCCTATCCAATCAAGGTCAAATCAATAGACTGAAAAATACAGAAAAAAGAAAACATTATTTGTCAGTGTGCAACTGTGACATCACACCTGTTTGCTTCAAGTTCACTTTGGTAGAATATCAGATAACTTCAACTGTCAATATCTCAAAAACAGAACATAGGAATTGAATGCAAATTTCACCAGAATGCTTAGATTATGTTCATTTTCAACATATATTTCATATTAATCACATACAGTTCCCCCAACCCACTAGTTTGACCTCAACCAATCAGAGATGCAGGTTTAGTTTGGAGCCGTTGCTAAATATAGGTTCAAAAACGTCGAGTTGGTAACTTGGTACAAAGAGCAAGCTGGTACTCTAACAACTCCCTGGTTCAACTGCCATAGACAATCTACACAAATCAAGCATGGTGTTGTATTACATATCGATCAATGAGGTTCGTAGCTTTTAAATATTCATGTAATGGGTGAGGTTTATTGGATCCAAACGGAAAATATCTTCGAGAAATACAAAGTTGAAAGTTGTAAAGTTTTCGACTTTTATGCCACCATTTGAAGTAAGATTTAAATAGATAAGCTAGTTATGTATGTTGTTATGGCATTATGGAATCAGTGAGGTTGAAAAAAACCATAGAAAAGGATGCAAAATGCTGCTTTAACCTAACCCAGTCCCCTTCCCCCCCCCCCCCCTCATGCTACACAAACACTGGTAAATCATTTGTATTTCCTTTTGAACAATATCACCTGTGTGTCACATGTAGACACTACATTCAAGAACAATACTACCAGTGTGTCACGCAGTGCAGACACCACCATAAACTATAGCAGGAATACGAACTCATCACATTTTTATACCCATTGATGTTGGAAAGATTGAGAAGCTGCGACTCTCCAATGACGAACCACTGCAAAATTGTGCCCATTAGAATCCATGCAGAAGAGAGAGAATCCATTTCTGCTAATATTCAACCTCAGGCTGACACGAAAGAGTACCAACCAAGCGTTACATCGCATGCATATATGACAATGAGTGGTACATTGGTATATAGTGGAAATTTCAGAGGAAGAAAATGATGTCTCTGTGAAGTTAATGAAACAAACCAAGAACTCCAATGCACTTTCTTGACCACAAAACACCCACAATAATTGTTGGATACCATTCTAAGCTATTATTTGTGTCATCAGTGCTCCAGAGTTTCAGGGACATGGAGGCCGCCAGTACACTCTCCCTCATGAAGACTTAAAAGACCATTCCAGCCAAACTGCAAGCATTCATCAAGTAAACAAATTAAAGTGTGCTAACTTGTATATAGCCACACTGCAAGCATTCATCAAGTAAATGGAATTAAAGTGTGCTAACTGCTAAACTTGTTTTACTTGTATATGAACATCCATGTGTGGTAAGACATTGAAGCATTTCAATGACATTCCTTATGATCCCAGGACTGGCCTCTTGAGAGTTGTGACAGTACATAAGTAATTTAAATGTGCGTGAATCGTTAATGATGTGATTAAATGTCACTAATTTGACCTAAAACAATTTGTTTTGTTACATTTTGATTCAGCTGACTGAAACGAGGATACAATGATCATATCACTCATTCTTATACTATGATTACATGACAAGTATAGAAGCTTGAGATTAAAAAATATGCGAAAAACGTCTAATATTCAAATTGCCACCATACCATGAAGGAGTTGAGTGCCAAAGCTGAAATTTGATGTACAAGTAGATATAATATGTATATTTAACTGGTGTAAATTTCAATAAATGTTTCAATTGATCGCGGGGTCAACCGGGGTCAAGAAGGGCGGGGTCTTTTTGACCTTTTTCTGGCTGGAGGCAACTTTGGGCCCATGCCATTTCTTAATTAATGCATTGGTGGGCTTATAATTGCTTATGGGTATAGACATGCAACCATAGATAATACCCAAGGAATATAGGATTCATGTGACCTCTCATGTGGGCACAGGGTGACCTTAAAAATCACAAAAAACATTTTTGACAGAATAAAGTGCCTAGTTTGGTTGATCATAACCAGAAAAATAAAGAAGATACAGTTAAATTGAGTGCAGATTCATGAAATTTGGCAAGAAGTAAGATAGAATACCAAATTTGAGCTCTCTACCTGGTACAAAGACTGAATTATGAGCTTTCAAAGTCGGGAAATATCACAAAAGTCACTTTTTGCGAATCGCAAATGAGCAAAATGGCCACAACGACCAAATTTCAACAGGCCATATCTCGAAAACGATATGGAGTATGATTTTAATTTTTTGTGTGTGTTCATTTGGGACATACTCAATCATTCTGATGAAGTTTCATCTAAATCTGAGAGGGTCACCTGGGAACTTTTCAGAAAATTGGTTGATTTGAGGCGGAATGACCCAGCACTGCTTCTGCTACATATTAAACTGTATAGATCTGTTCTACTTAACTTATCAACTTAAAGCAGATGGTTGTGTCTGCCATTGACTCATCTTATAATCAACAATGCCAAAAGGTGCATATGGACAGACCATGACTTCATATGTCTTTGCAGACACCAAAATTAAATGCTGGTACTGCAGAAGACATTTGGACTTTATTTATATACTCTATGACAGTTAGTACATTCACCTCGTTACCTACTGAATCATGAGTATTGTATTGATCTTGATCAATAAATAGTCAAACAAAGAGTGAATTCTTTCATGTTGGATGGAAATAATTAAATGTTACATTGAATGTCAGCTGATTAAATTACGCTTATTTGACTAGTACTATTTAGTATCAAGATATCAAACTTAATACTGAAACATGCATGGAATATTACTTAAATGTTCAAATCTTGTGTGCATAGCAGTTTTGACATCTCTGACTTTTGTCTCTCATAAAATACTACTGTTCAGAGCACAATAAAAAAAATGGAAATATATACGTCTAATTCTTTGCACTTGTGTATTCAACTTGCCACTTTGCATTGTATTTTGTAATGTGATTCTGACTACAATATTCCCTGGCATGCCAAAGGTAGCATGCAAGGAAAACTAAGTCTACAAGGACAATCATGTTCACATTCTAACTGATAATTTCTATTACTATCTAGACTGTATCTGGCACTCAGCAATTTGGAAAGATTAGAGAAATGATTAAAAACGAACTGATTGAAGCTGGGTTCTGGTTCTGGATGCAATTTTACCAACAGTGACTGGGCACTGCATGAAAGAAGATAACAATTGATCAAACTAATCAATCATAAGGTCCCAAGTTCAAGTCACTCCAAGATAAATGTATGTCGTCCAGTTACAGAGTTGTTGACAATTGACAATTCATAATCATGGACGTTAAAATATGAATCTAAGAGACTGACTTCGGTCAGCTTACGGCTTTGAAGCCAATGATGGCTTCTTCGCGAGTTCCTGCTTGCCAGAGGATCTAAAATACATACTGTACATTCAATACGTACATACTGTACATACATACAAAGTAACTAAGGGAACCGACCCTTCTTTTTGCTAAAATAGCATAGTACTCTACCTGAACAGAACGTTGGTTGTTTTTGTTTTGTATATTGCTTTGTTTTTAGTATTCTGATGGCTTGTGATTGACATAAGTTTGTTTTAGGATGTTAGCTGTTTAATTAATAACTTAAATTCAATAAAGGCTATTTACTTTGAAGTATAATTGCCAAAGTAAACCATGTCCTTTCATCTGTCTTGAAGTTGGCAGTACAAGGAAATAGGCATTTCACCTACAATTTTCCTGTTTATGAGGAAACAAATTCTATGGCTTGAACTTTACAATTTGTTTTCTTTGTTGTATTGCATTTTGATAGGTTGAATTCTTATGTCTTAATTAGTTTTACATATGCCTTGAAGTAATTTTGAAGAAAACCATTTCCTTTCATCCTCTCTTGGAGCTAACAGTACAAGGAACTTATGTGAATTGCCATTCAACTTTCCTGTTAATGAGAAACAACATTCCAAAACTTGAAATTTACTCTTTTTTGTTCTGATGGTTTGCTGTTGACAATTTTTGCATAATGGTCATTGAGTTAATGACAAATGAAATGCAAAAGAGGCTGTTAACAGTTTTGAAGACCTAATGTAGTACTGTACTGTATGTACCAAAAACATTTTTAAGGAAACCATCTCCTGTTATCTATCTTGCAGTTAATATTAGGAAGAAATGTGCAATGTCTATACAATTTTCCTGTTCTTAAGGAAACAAAATTCCACAACTTGAAATTAAACTTACAACGGCAAATTTGTTTCACACTCTTCTCACCCTTTCAGTCAATATCATCCCTCCCAACCTGTCCATAGCTAAGTAAATTAAAAACTGTGCAACTTGAAAGTTGAAATTTATCATGACTCAAGGTTGTGAAAAGTGGAAAAGAGATAAAGGAGATTCTGTCCTTTGAGATAATATGCATAAAAAAAAGACAGTGTAACATGTATGCGTACTGTACAAGAGCTCAACTAATTACATCAACAGCAGGAAGAAATAAAACCATGACAGGTTTAATACATCTGATAGTATTTACTATGTTCACAGACTATGATCATGAGAACATTGTAGGATTTCCTGATTTTTAAAAATACATAATCTCAGCTAAAAAAGGTTATCACTTTAAGGAGCTCCACTAGTGGACAGAAGTTCTAGGTTTCAGGTTAAAGTGGTTCTGAGGTTTCTAAAAACCTGACTTGAACCTAAGGTGCAATGATAAGCAATAGTTTGCAATTGAACAATCAGGCCTCTAGCCTAGATCCAAGTACCATACTCTTGTTGGATGAGCCCATGAAACTGTTCTGCATGACTTATGAACATTGCATGAGGTTAATATTAGTTGATAAAGTAAGGATTTTGGCTTAGTATCTTTTACCCATTTTCTTGAGTTCATTCATCATTATTGAAAAGATCTTTAATGTATCTGTTAAAAGTTGCAAGCTGAACAAGTTCTGTTAAAACACTTTAACTTTATTATTTCTTAATGCTTTTCATACAGCAATATTTACTTTCTTAACCCTAACCAAGAAATGTTGAAGATCAGAAACTGATTCAGTAGGACAAGACTGTAAGTGTTAGTCCAGAAACTATCTTGGGCTTTATTAGTGATAGTAGGCTAGGCCTATGCCCACTTTAGCATTAGCCTAAAATCAACATGAACACTGTACCAGCATTACTAGCATTGGCCTAGCTGAACAAAGTAATAACATCCACAATTTTGATGCTCTTTACAAGTTGGCCATCTAAAAAAAAGTTACATGCCTATGCCATTAAGTTAGGCCTAACTGTAAGATGCAGTCTGCTGAGTATAATATTATTTTGGACGATTATTGCGAGTGTTGATTACGTAATCATAACGCCCGCAAGCTCCATGCATCAGCTCATTCGCGCAAAAGGCCCCATCAATATCCCTATTTCAAAATATACACTTGATTTATCACTAAGAAAATCACCACACAATGTGAGGCGTATCCACAAAAATCGTAGCTTCTATTTCTTACTTGGTTTGAGTTTAGTCTTGCCAACTATCCTCATAACGGTTGCAACATCTTCAAGCTTCACAGCTTGAATTAGTTCTTGATCCTTCCCCATGCTCTTCCGTTGAGCATGTATGGAGTTGAAATTGAGTAGTCGCGTACGTTAATGGGCTTGCGTATTATTCTCCATTTATAAATCCCGAATAGTCACACCAAACAACAAAAAGTTCACTTAATAATTCACTCCACAACGATAAAGTTGCTAAGTCACCATTGGTGATATATTTAAGCGCCGTAATTCGTAACAGAAAACTAACGAAAATATTCCGAAATATTGGTACAGTGTCCTTCGATTTTACTATACTACTAGTAGTAGTACTACCAGTAACGTTGGTCTTCTTGTGTCTACGTATGCTGTACTTTTGGTATTGGTACTGTAGTAGTGGTCATAGTGTTATTGAGGTGAGAAAAATTTGGGTGGATAGTCAAAATACGCGTTAAATTGGCAGATTAACAGTATAGCCCATAGAAATTGATTTCTATGGTATAGCCCCATACAAGTGTTGAAAACCGTGCATTTGATTTGTAAATAACTTGACAGAATGATGATAAACCTGCAGATGCTGAGTGTGCGAGAAATACGCTACAATTGTTCTTGTCGAGTTATGCCTTTAGAAGCATGCAATATACATTCATTACATTATTGGTCTTATATTTCCTCTCACACCCCATAGGATCCAACGCACTTACACTGTGACAACATGATATCATGGTCTTCTCCCACCAGTCCCTTTCCCCATTTGCCATCCACGACTGAAAGAACCTTTCAATCACTGCGTTTTATTTTAAGTTCCACATAGAGTGTGTCAACTACAAGGAAGTAAGCAAGAAAGTTAGTAACACTGAACCGGTGGTCAAAATTTGGAGCCCCTGTTCAACTTGATGGTTCCTTGGTAGTATTTCCATAGAATAACCTTGCCAAAAGTCTTGCTCCAGTTTCTTAATCACAAACATTGGTAGGCTACGGTTCCAACACCTTTATCTCTCTCCTCCTCTCTCCACCCACCCCCCCCCCCATCCTCTCTCTTTCGGTTTCTCTCTCTCTTTCTCTGAAGCTATTTTTTCAATATTATTTGTCAATCCTTTATCGTCCTCGACATCAATTTAATTTATTGAGTCAAGTATTGAGAATATGTCATTATGTTAAAACTTCCACAAGATCAATCAATGATCAATGTATTGTCTAAGTTATTTTATATTTACCACTAAGGTATGGGCAGCCTTCCTTCTCATCGACTGACCAACCTCTTTCTTTCCTATTTTCATACAAAACAAGCCAATGCAGTAAAAGGAAAATTTGAACTTGTACTAATATTAAAGCTACTAGAGTACCGTCAACCATGCAAGTGAAGTTGAGATAGCAAAGCGTAATAAGTTTATAAGTTCATACGGGAATTTCAGTCTCACCCAATACAACTGAGTAGCACTGCTTGCCATGTTCAAGGAGAGAGAATATAAGGGCAACAAGGCTCGTTGAGCGTTTGACGCGCATTTATATTACTATGTTATGTACTTGTGTATAAGTGTACTTGTTCGGTGCACTTGCATGCTGTGTAGTAACCTGCTTCTTGGAACAACGGGATATCAGTATGTAAACAAACCGGTTTTTGAACTGTAAATATTCGTCTGTTCAAATCTTTAAATGAAAACTGTCCATTTTTTATTATCTTTCATTAATAAATTACATGATGTCATCTTAGTACGCATATGACAGGATGTTAGTTTATTTCGCAATGAATTGTAGATTATAGTGCCTGTAGTTGGGGTGTATTATCAGCACTCATTTTATTGGATACAGACCGTCAAAGCTTTCTAGAGCTTCGAAAATATAAAGTACTTTGTAACCATTACATATTTTGAAATTATTTTTAGGGGCAAAATGAATGGCAGAAAAAGCTTAGTCACATACGTTGATACTCTAAAGTAAAAAAATAATCTCAAATTAGGTAATTTTTGATAACCTCTCATGTTTGACTCAAGTAGGCCTTTGCCATCTCAATCAATGAGTTAGGTGATAGTGGTGCATGTTTACCCCTACATTTTGAATTTTTCGGGCACATTGTGTGCGGAGTAGGGGATTTGAAAGGTGCCGGGCTGTTCTTTGGATAGTTCGTATAAAATATAGCAATATGGTCTATAAAATGACAGATGTAAGAATCCAATTCAGATAGCTAATGGTCACTTCGTTGCTCAAACATCAATATGTATTTGATGAGTGCCAAGCTTAACGCAGTTTTGCTCACTAAACTATTTAAGTTGCCAATTGCGTATTCTTCAATGTTTGGAATAATTGTTCTGAACCAGCAGGAACGTATTTTGGAAAAGCTCGGGTTTGCAATTTTTAGCCAGCAAAACAATTGGTGCAATACTCCTGACCTTTCAAATATGCCAGATGATTCGTTGTTCATAGGGTGTCGACGTATTTGGATTAAGGTAATATTGTATATCGCCTTATACCGATTATCTAGCATATATACATGCGTTATAACCATAGAAATTGATAAGGAACGTCACTAAATAGGCTGACAAACTTGGCGGCATATCAGATCGACGTATGTGTACAGTAATGAAGGTCTAATAGTTGTAAGATGACTTTACTATGCCGGTGACAATAACCTGGTCGAGAGGGACGGGGGAGGGTGGGTGATACATTATCGTATGTTTCGAATTGTACTACTGTTAAAAATCTTCACAAATGTTCCTTTTAGTAGCCCACTGGCAGTTCACCTTTGATTGTGAGTACTGCAATGTCAAAATGGGGCCACGGGGAACAGTATACAAGTTCATACTCGCCTATCCACGGACTGCTGGACAACTCGGAGTAAAGCTCATGCAAACAGTGGTATAAAACTTATATGAGTATGAAGGATTACAACTGATACGTAACTCAATAGAAATACTGACATAATTCGGGTTACCATGAATGCAAGCAACTTACGACATGCACAGCTTGTACTTTGTCAGATGTAAAAATATATATATAGTTTGACTCATTTGAGAAAATTAATTCAACAAATAATTAAGTTGTCTCTATTTAAATGCATGGCGTATTCTCTGGTGCACTTCATATCATATCATATCATATCATATTTAATTTTTTATTTTACTTTACTTTTTACTTTTCTTATTGCGGCGTTTTGTGTTAACCTTGAAGAAGAAATTCACTTATCACAATGGACATCATTAACTTCACTTGTCACATTGTTTTCCAAATAGTGTTGAAAAAAATGTCTTAACTTTTTTTTCAATTCCAATTTTTATTTTATATACTCTGTGTTAAAGTTCCTGTCCGACGTAGTAATAAGAGGATGACTTTCGGGCAGCAACTTAATTTTTGTATGTTGAAGACCATTACAAAACCCTGCTCTCAATCCAGGATGTTTTTTTTTTAGAACACTCAAGTTTTGAAAAATGACCTTTTAAGGAGGTGAGGACTATGCAGTCTAACACAGAGATTATTAGGTCACTTCCTCAGATGCAAAGCAAAACTGAACGGGAAAACATATAACTTAAATCTATAATAATAATAATCAGCAGTTATTTTACGACACTTAAGCGACACGAACGTGCAGAGCAATCCGCAAGGGCTTATGGATTACAGCTTACACGTCGGGTGGCTTCCAATTCAACACTTTTAACTCAAGTTTGAAATCTTTTCAATTTTGAAAGTCATTTCAGATGGGGAAAACTGTAGATTGCTCTTGGATGAAAACCCACCTTACTATGACATGACAGGGTATCGAACCCGGAACCTTCCGATTGCTAAGCCTCATTGCTGCAAATGCCACCACCTTTATCCACTCGGCCACAGCACCGGTTATGAACCCAAATGACGTGTTTACAAAGTGGTTCATTGTTTTAAGGACATATGGTGCTGCATTTCATCCAGACGGTGTACATGAAGTTGAAATAGCATATTTTGGTTGAGTTATTAGAATTTATAAAACTATTTAGACCTGCAATAATGGACCTACGCAAGCATTAAGTTAGAGCATTTCAAAGATTTAGCTTATTTTAAGGGTGAATATATAGAAAATCGAGAAAGTTATTGAAACATTACCATGACCCATTTTTTGGTATCTTGGACTAACAAATATCAAGAATAAAATTACGCCTAAACAGTTATCCTTTAATAATCATTACGTTTCCGTAGCTAAATGTCCACTTGCTTAACGAAACTACTACTAAGAGTTGTAATTAGTCTAACTAATTACAATGTTGTTTAGAACGTTCCTCCCTATATTTGAAAAGAAAAATCGAAAGAACAAATGCAACTAATTGCTTTCAAATATCTTCTTCGTTTTTCCGAACTTCCTGTGCACTTTACTTTTAAGTTTTGTGTCTTAGTCAAAGACCATGTACGATTTTAATACAAATATATAGTTTAAAAGATGACAACGTTCATCTACATGCTAAGAGCGTGGCTTATAAAATAGAGGAAGCTATAAAGAAAATACATGAAAGGATTTGGCATGCGCGGAGTGAAACTCGTTGTAGTGATGGCGCTATTGATTTTCATATACGTAGAAGTAACATTGCAAAGTGATGGCGCTATTGACTTTCGTATACCAGAGCCGTATATGGCTCTGTCGTATACGTAGAAGTAACATTGCATCCGAGAGTGGATCACTGTAAACGACGTTATTACAGCTTCATTTTATGTTTCTCGGTTGAATTCTCTACCATCTTGTTGTAAACAGACTGAGATTAAATAAAATGAATAAAGCCAAAAACAAAACAATAGATTTGTAATCACATTAATGTCAACTTAGTTCTCCAAACACCAACAGAACACTGAAATAATACATACTGTGACCACATACAAAAATGCAGAGTATATGTAACGCCATTATTGTACAATCATTATACTAAATGCGTCGGACGGATGCATTATTTTCTCTATTGTACTGTAAATGAATAATGTTATCATTAAGAAAAGGCCCATGTTTGTAACCACAAATATCTCTTAATTGTACATGCAACCAGTAATGCGTGAATACTGAATATTATATGTGTTTGATCAGAACGCACAAAGTTTTATCAAAGATTACGAGGAATTGTTAATGTTGTTAGATTGTATAAACAGAAAGTTGTTATACTCTATGGTATATAAGTATAGTTGTTCAGACCTCATTTTGATAATGCTGTTCAGGATTAGAACAGTGACTTGCACAGGATATAAAAGGTGGGGTCAAATTCAAGATTTTCTCCGACTTCATGTAAGGTCTGGACCAAGTTGCGGAGTGCCACAGGCGACCCCAGTATTTTATACTGGAGAGGGTATTGCACTTGGGTGATTGGACTCATGGAGGTGCAAAGGTCCTTTCCTAGACAAAAACATGTAAAGTTTTGGTCTTTTTAAGTAGTTGTAAGTCTTCTTCCGACGCAAACCCCCCCCCCTTTTTCTTCTAAATGTACACGTCAAGTGGTAAATTATAATGCAGATTTAGTCATAATTAGTTCTATATATGTCTTAGTATAGTTTTAAAGGTATGGTTGTGCTAATTACACACGTTTTGTGAGGTAGAAAAGAAAAATACCCCGAGTATATAACCAATTCTCCCGATGGACGATGGGATGTGGGCCATAGCCCCTCCCCCCTCTCACCCACCCATGTCACTGGCTTGGAATCCGTTATTTCTCTAAAGACAAGGAAATTATGTAAACAGTTGAAAACTGTGCAGTCCCACTAGCTTAATTCATTCACTAATGATGTTACATTCCGGTGCTGTGGCCGAGTGGATAAAGGCGGTGGCATTTGAAGCAACTAGGCTCAGCATTCGGGAGGTCCAGGGTTCGATACCTGGCCTGGTCATAGTAACGTGGGTTTTTGATCCAAGAGCAGTCTACGGTTTTCCCATCTAAAATGACTTTCTGAATTTAAAAGATTTCAAACTTGAATAAAAAATGTTGAATTGGAAGCCACCCGACGTGTAAGTTGTAATCCTTAAGCCCTTGCGGGTTTCTCCCCCATTTATGGTTGCTTAAGCGTCGTCAAAAAAATAACTGCTGATTATTACATTCCATAAAGAGGCTTTGGGATTCTTAATCTCACCACTATAAAACTTAGATGGATGCGAGTGATTAAATGCAGGTGTAGGCTACAAGATTGTCCATGTTAAACTCTTTTTATCCCATGATGGGGACTAAACTAAACTTTACTCGAACCAGCTATTTTGTAGGCCTATGCCGCAGTTGCAATACAATACCGTATATACAATTAGCTGTCAATGCCGCGTAGGGGAATCTTTTACGGCGATACTGATGGGCGATACAGGGCATGTTTTATCTTTAGTTTGAAAGATTATTGCCGGTTATTATTTAGTTTATGAAAAATACTTTTTGCTAACTTTTTGGGTTTTCAATGCAAACTAAAGACTTGAAAAGAGTGGGGGTGGGGGGGGGGCAGAATTTTAAAAGGGGCACTTCTCACAATGGGAAATTAGTGCAGTTAAAGGAGCGCCATGATGTTCAAAGAAAAATGTTGCCCAAAATGCTTCCCACGTTGCAGGAAATAAACAATAACACAGGAAAGAAAAAAGTGTCTCCCAAAATTTGATCTGAACATTTTGACTTTTATCTCAAAATTTTTAGGTCCCAAAAAATGTCAGAATTTTTTACTTATTAAGTTTACTTAAAAGGTCAAAAAGAAAAACAAAAGACAAAAATTAGACTTTTAATGTAAAAATTTGACTT
Organism: Apostichopus japonicus; assembly: GCF_037975245.1. Lineage (NCBI taxonomy): Eukaryota > Metazoa > Echinodermata > Holothuroidea > Aspidochirotida > Stichopodidae > Apostichopus > Apostichopus japonicus. Next base: position 23,961,302 of record NC_092579.1, read on the forward strand.
GAAATGTGCCAAGAAAAGTCAAAATGTTCACTTTAAAAGTCAAAACTGTGACTTTTGTTTTTCTTTTTGACCCTTTAAGTCAAAATTTTGAGATAAAAATAATTTTGAGACTTGAGGACACCTTTTTGCATTCTTTATATTTGTTCCTATTAAGCCTCCGTACGTAGCAGAAGAACAGAAGGCTTAAAGAAATTTCCTGCGTTTTTATTTTCTGGGTACTCAAAGGGGGGGGAACCCTCCCCTGGCTACGTCCCTGGTGGGAGGGGTATATCCTCTTTTATCTGCTGTCCCTGAATTTGATCTTACTAGTTTTGTAACTGGTTATGAAAACCTTACATTTTCATATGAACGCAGATGCAATCGTTTGCATCATCAGAGCCAAATTTCTGTGAGCCATATAAAAATGAGGGCTCACTTCCCACTGGATCCGTATACAAACGAAGCGACAGCCTCAACTAGCTAGCCAGGCCGCCTATCCTAGCCTATGCCCATGCTACAAGTTACAAAATTCGCAGTAAACAGACAAACACTAAAATACACACCACCACTAGTACTATATACAGAAATTTTATCGAAACAACTTTTGACAGCTGTTGTGTTCATTGTAAATTGAGTCAGTCACAAACTCACAACACTTTTGCACAAATGGCTGCGAAGAATTCTGGAATGCACTTTGTGTCCAAGGGAATGATCTTGTTCGCGGGGAATTCTCATCGTGAGCTTGCACAGAGTGTGGCTGAGTATGTATTTCACTATTTGTACTGATCATGGCCTATCACTTGGTTAGGCTATAGAATAACTTAGTGGTTGTTATTGTGAACTTCCATAAGGGCTAACCTCCGTTCTAACGTTAGTCCACACATATTATTATTACAAATTACAAACAACAGCAACATGTACGAAGTGGTGGAACATTTTGGAAGGGTTAGTTTATGGAGTTACTGTTAGTTTCTACGCAAATTAGTTACTGTCGTAGAACGATGGTAGCTTCCTCAATAGAAAGAAAGTCTTGGCCAAGGTGGAAGAACCTTATTTAAGCATAAGTTGATGGTGTGTTCTTAACAAGGAAGGATTTATGTTTTTGATGTTGCTTTTTAATCTTAAATCATTACTGAGTGTGTTACCACTATATAGGCTTATACCTATGATAGGCCTAGGCCTGGGATACAGATTAACCGTTGAAATGTGCGTGTGGTTGGGATAAGCCGACTGACAATGACGACTTGGTTGACAGTGGATTACCAAGAAAGGTTTCAATTTATTTTAGTTACAATTTTGAAGAAACTTATAATTTGCAACCAATAATGTAAATATATGAAAGTTAATTTCTGCTCCTGGGACAGTTGTGCCTTGGCAGAGATGCACAGTTTTTGAAATGGAAAGTAATCGTGGGAACTAACTGGGACAGAAACTTATTGTGCCCCAGTCTATAGTAGCATGGTAACATCTCTATTGTTGACACCTTTCAAGTTTAGGCCTAGGCTTATAGTTATGTCAGACTTTTTTGACTCACAGTTTTATCGATTGATTATGAACTGATACCTATTGGCCTAGCCTAAGTTTAAGAAGCATGAATTTGCAGAACAACCTAGTCTATGTGTATGTTGTTGAACTTTGCATGTCCTCTAACTTTGTGTACTGTGTTACACATATAGTCATTTTCTTGGACTGTTGCCAAGAAGTATTGAGTACTAAATGAGTCCAACAATACTTATTCCTGAACAATAACAAACTACTAGTGGGGTTTGGTTTAAATATAATGTGTCAAAAATAAGTCTGCATATGTGCTATGAAACACAAGGCAACCAGAAAGGAATGAATGTGGTTTATATTTTTGTGGTAATATTATTTACTCCTTGCCAGAAACCTTGTAAATACAATAATTTCATATTTAAAGCTTGGTTAAACCTCATACTTGGTGTATAATACCATGTTATTAATTATAAGAATCCCTTTATATTTAGGTCAAGGATGTTACTTAATTTCAAGAGTGATATATGGTTGCAACTCTTCTAAACTGTGAAGCTGGGATGAACTTCATGTTTTGATAGTATGGGTCCACATTGGTGTAAGATCCTTGTTGTCAAGACTTGAAAATGTTGTGTGCAGAGTTATACTAAAAAATGCTCTTCTAGCAAGATATATCAAGGAATCAAAAAGCCTGTTTTTTTAGTTTTCACTATTTTGTATCTTCACAGCAAACTTGGAATTGAACTTGGTAAAGCTGACATTTATATACAAGATAACAAAGGTAAGAAGCTTTCATCAAAGCCTTGTGGAATAGTCATGAATTGTCTAAGTAGTAAGATTATTTTCAAACCCAGATTTTTATACTGTAATGTAATCGATGTGCAGCATATTTCCTGAAATGAATTCAAATGCAAGACAACATTTGCTATATTTATGTAGTATGTCAGTGAAGAACCGTTCAACTTACCAGTAGCCACTAGTCCTGTACTATTATGTAACAAAGAATTCTTCTTCAATTGTGCTATTACTTTACCAGTCAAAGAGGGCTCCACATGTGAAAAGCTCAGTAAGCATACGCCCATTGAAAGCCCCATTGGCTTACCCAGTAAATCACAAAAGTAATGTGGTCTCTAAGTCTAGGTAGAAGTTCTCACTATCTAAATGCTATCCATCACTGGATAGCTGACAAGTTGGCCTTTCATGGCACCATCAATTTTACATATCATGACCATGTAGATTTTTTGCTATCCAAGCCGGAAGTTTTTATCACTTGCAAACAAACCTCTTCACTCAGTGGTAAACAATTTTCCTACGCTGCTCCTGGGAGGCCTAAAGGGGTCTAAAATTGCCTCAATTGGCCCAATTTTCTCACCACATGTACTTTCATTCATGCTCTTCAACATGCTAGCCACAAAAAAAACTAGATCATGATTGATAACAGGTCAAAAAAGTTGTTCTCCTTTGTGGCACTTTCGCTGAAGGAGAACAATCTAGCGGATCATCATGCAGATGGATATAGACTCTAATAGGAGTATGCCACCCTCAACGGGATTTGAAGGTTGCAACTATTTAACGATGAATAATAGATTCTAATATATGTTTTGCCTATCTTTGTTTCGTTTAATTTTCATTTGTTTTGCTTTCAAAGGTTTGCCAGCCACTTACTTATAACAGGCTACTGCAGGCTTATTAGCTAACTGTCAAACTGTCCATATGTCTCTCACCAATATTATCGAAGTTGGTTTCATTTTCCTTTCCAGAAACGGCAGTTGATATTAAAGAATCTGTGCGTGGCAAAGATGTTTTCATTCTGGCAGCTGGGTCAAGGTTTGTGACTAAAACATTTATCAGAACAAATGACCCCCCCCCCATTCCATGAGAGATAAGGGATTGGAGCATTTTGGAATGAGTTCATATTATTTTTTTCTGTTGAAGTTCCAGGTCTTATTTCCTTAATTTGCCCCAGTCTCCTTTATTTTACTGAGTAGAGGTTTCTCAATGTACTGTTTAGTAAATGTTAAGTTAAATCAGACCATTGTAAAATGTCCAAACATATTACCGTTCCATCATATCACTTGATTCTGTTTGATCAGGTAGAAAAATAATCCTTATGATTGGTGTCACCCAAGAGGAGCCACTAGCCAGTAATTAACCAAACTGGTTACTGATGATATTATCTACTTCAGCCCTGATTGTTCTATGCAAATCAGGCTAATCCTCATTCCATCTAGTATGTAAGTGCAGAAGGATTTGAACTCTTGACGTTATAATGTATTTCTCAAGATTTGAACTGTTATGTATCATCATTAATTTATAGAACACGTATGATAATCGATACACTTCTCTCTACAGAGATGTGAATAATCTCATCATGGAATTGTTGATCTTGACCTACGCCTGCAAGACCTCCTGCGCTCGCTCTATCATAGCGGTCGTCCCATACCTCCCATATAGCCAACAGTCTCAGATGAGGAAGAGGGGTTCCATCGTGGCCAAGCTCCTTGCCACTATGTTGGGAAAGTCAGGTGATTAGAATTGTATAGATTCTTTACTTAAAAGTAATCAGCACTATTTAAATGCTGCTGTTTTGTTGTCATTAGTCATGTTATAGAAACAAGTACTTTTTGGTATTTTAAAAAATTTTCTGAAGTTTTTATCTGACAAAACTTTGTAATATCTACACCTAATTCTTCACTATGTCTAACAATGAGATTTGAGTGGTAACAGCTGCTTGGGTCTTATTGATTGGCTGGCTATTAATAATTATCCCAATACGACAAATGTTTGTGTCTCACAAATTTAATGCAATATTTTGTTCTCTTAGTTGCATTTCCTTTAAAGTTTTGTGGCTCATTTCATTATTATGAAGCAACAGGGTTTGTTTGCAGACCAATGAAATATCTTTCCTTGGAAGTGTCAAGTGAGGTACTACACAAATGTGACAGTTTCAGTGCAAAATGCAGATATGAAATGCCTCTTTGATTTAAACGTGAAATTTATTCTTTAACCTTCAGGCTGGCTTAATTTGTACCCCAGTCAGAAACATTGTCCTATATGAAATTAGAGTTGAAAGTTACCGAAAATGATTCACAGCTCTTATCCATGCTGGAGGGAGAAAAAGAAACCCTAACACAGAAAACAAAACAGAAATTAGTCGGCCATTCACGAAACAACCCTTCTCATAGCAGTATACATAACCTATCTATCCCTTTTGTTGCACCATCTGTTGATCTTCATATTGATTGAGAATTGGTCAATTTTAGAGGTTTTTTTGTTTTGTTTTTGACTACTCAGGTATTACAAACATGATCACCATGGACCTCCACCACAAAGAAATTCAAGGATTTTACAACCTACCTGTTGACAATCTGAGAGCATCACCATTCCTGGTCCAGTACATCACTGAAAATGTAAGACCATCAAATCCTTGTCATTAAAACAATATAAATCAAAGGAGAGTGAGATCGGAGTTCAAATGTTTGAGGACTTACCCTGAAGCATCGTTTTAGTGTTTGGTCAACAGTTTGACCTCACCCATTTATTATTACTCCACTGACATTGCAATTGGTCAAACTAAGATAATGTCTTAAATTTTTCTGTCAAGTGAAGGCTGAAGTGTTCCTCTCCTGTTTTGTAAAGGTTTCAAAAGGAATACAATATTTGGACGTATTGACACTTAGTGGCACAAATTTTTAACTACTTTTGACCAAAAAATTGACCAATCCCCCCCCCCAAAAAAAATATCAAGAACCAAAGGAACTGAATTTTTTTGTTTAATTAATTGACAATATAACATCATTGGCGTGACCAGTTCAGCTACATTGTAGCCAGTGTGCACTCATACATTGCTCAAGTCACTAATTTAATTGGGTAGTTTTAATCCCCTGTGGTGCTTTTTTGAAGCCATTCTCATCCCCACACCCAACTGATAAACTGCTCTTGTTTTGACAAAAACATGAAACGATTTTGTTCAGGCAAATGCTTATACCAGCACAGAAATCTAAGTCGCTCATGAAAGAAACAATGTAATAAGCAAATCATTAATGAATTAGGTTCCATTCTCAACATCGCCCAGACACTTTTTCACATCATTCCTAAGGACATGTGACATGCAAAGTGGAAAAAAACGTGCAAATTTAGACTATTGCTTCATTAATTGAAATGAACTTCACTATTGAAGCTGATGAACTAGATTGTTGTAGGATTTTTCTATCGAAGAGCATCAAAAAGTCTACTATCAAAATCAACTCTAAAAACACCTTCGACAAATTAAAAACTTTTTTCATTATAATAATTGCTATTGAAATGAATACTGAAATGAATCAATTGTAAAATGCAGTAAAATGTGTTCAGATTATGATTAAGAATTGTTCAGTGAGTCTAACTTGACCATTAGTCAAAGGTTCTGATCAATGACATACGAGACCAGCTTTGCTTCATTCATGAAGACGAAAATACTGTTTACTTGGCGACTTTGTACAGAAAGTTTTTTGTTAATAATGTTGTTTATTTACAAAAGTAAAAAAAAACCCCAAACCAAAAACAGGATAAACAGAAGTGGAGTTTGTCAGCCTGGAGAAAACAATCCATGTAGTTGTATCGAGTGAGACAGAATGATTGCGTTTGTCCAGTTTTTCTGATCATCTAGAAATAAACTTAAACAAGGCAAGGATGATCTGATAATCACTGATCATGGGATGAGCGATCTGGTCGATTTTGCATTTTTGCAGATTCCTGATTGGAGGAATGCCATCATTGTAGCACGCAATCCGGGAGCAGCGAAGAGAGCGACCTCATACTCTGACAGACTTCGATTGGGACTGGCTGTCATCCACGGAGAACAGAAAGATGCGGAGCAAGAAAACATTGATGGCAGACACTCCCCTCCGCCGTTTGTCGCCCCCAAGCCGGCCACAGCTATGGAAGTCATTCCATGTAAGCATATACAGATGTTTTCAGTTAGTTCTTACTGTAACAACTTTGTTAATGGTGCTTCCTTCCACTTTACCACCCTTGACATTAGTAACTCTGTGTGACCATATGGAACCACTATGAACCCCCTCTGGGATGCTAAGGGTCATCTAGGTAGTAGATCAAACCTTGTATTGACAAATTAAAATATTTAATATCTGGTGTCAACTTATGTAAAACTTGTTTTGTTTTATGTATGTGTGCTCGAACAACTTTTTGTCAAAAAAGTAAAAAACTAAACGTAAATAACAACCTAAAATCTTGAAACCCCTTAAATATTGGATCATGTTTGTTTCATCACCTTGTTTTGACCGCATTACATTGTGCTGTACTTCTGACCATTTAGTAAACTGTCCGAGCCCGTGCACAGACTTATCAAGTGCAGAATATCCAGTTTCAAGTGTAGAAATGTTACTGCTGTATCCACGGGTTTGTGACTGCACCCTATGGGAAGTCCCCCCGGGGACACAAAGATGTAGTGTCCCAGGAGGGACTGTTCATGCACACTTGGATGTGGGTGTGACAATGACCTAGGGTTAACTATTGTATAAGTTGTGTGAGAAGTCCAAGAACAGCTTTGTTGAATAGAAACAAAGTTTGAGTAGGTACTAATTTTTAAACCAAATGTCAATTTTGTTTTATTGTATAAATTTTTATATAGAACTATATCTTTATTTTGTTTGTTTCAATGATAGTTTTATGGTTATTTGTTTTGCAGTTTTCACACAGAAGGAGAAGCCACCTATCAATGTTGTTGGTGATGTCACAGGAAGAATTGCCATTGTTGTGGTGAGTAGGACTGTTATTTTTGATAAGCTGATCCAGTAGTGGAAGTTAGAATATGAAGTTAAGCAGTGCAGTGTCCATAGATATTGGATTGTGTTTTTGATGAAATGTTAATTACTGATTAGTTTTCAGTCTCTTTTAAAATGCTATTATTGTTGTTATCAATGATATACCTCTTTTCTGAGTATGTGCTTTGGGATACCATCTAGTTGTGTCTCTTTCCTCTCCGTGGTAGGATGACATTATAGATGATGCGGAGCCATTCATAGCAGCAGGGGACGTCCTCAAGGAGAGAGGAGCTTATAAGGTCTACCTCATCCTGACTCATGGCATCCTGTCTGGCGATGCCCCCAAACTCCTGGAACAATCTTGTATCGATGAAGTAAGTGACTGCTGTGATCGAACCAATTAACACATGTTTTGATTGTCAAGAAGAAGAACAAATTTATTTTTTCTGTTCCATTGCTGGAATGTCTGTTGATACCTTCTCTCTTGTTATCCTTTTCCTCTGTCCATTAGTGTTATACTTTTTGACACTTTTTGGCGCATTAGTTTTTGACACATTTTGAATTCACTTGATGCATTTACATTAATGCCCAGCACTGATAAATACTTTTTCTCGTTCCTCACTAGTATTGACTGCATTCCCAAAGCGATGACATTTTCCTCTTAATTTGATTACATTGGTTGCATTTGTCATCAGTCAAAATTAGTTCATTCAGACTCTTTTAAGTAAAATGTGAGATTGTATTGGGGCTGCCTAGAGAATCTAATCTATACCAAAAGTGTTGGTTTTTATCTTCAGTCTATAAAGCATGCATATCCAGTAAATGGTGACTGCCCGCACCGAATTATCAGATTTGGACTTAACTCTTAAGGATATATTCTATAGAAAGTACTTTTCCATGAACAAATGAACAAACATACTACACATATAGTTTTTCACAAACAAGAACATTTCCTATGAATATTTCTTACCAAGGATGTGGATAATTGGTTGCTGTAGGCACAAATTTAATTTGGTATACAGTTGTAGTTCATCAAAAATCCACCACTAAAAAGTGCAGGTTGCAGTTTATAACCACTTTTGAAAATGACACATGGAAAATATCAGTGGCACATCAAGCAAAGTGACTGGACTACTTAGCCTAGCAAAACACAGCAGTAGGTCAGCTCCTCATTTGCAACATAAACCCTTACAAAAAACAGATTTTATGGTCTGAAATAACATGTTTACAATGTGTTACAAATTTCTCAAGGACAAATAACATTGCATGTGTGGGTTGCCTTTATTTCAGATTGTAGTAACCAACACCCTTCCACTAGATGTACAGAGGTTGCAGTGTAACAAGATTAGAACTGTCGACATCAGTCTGCTCCTGGCCGAATCTATTCGAAGAATACACAATGGCGAATCCATGTCATACCTGTTCAGAAACATTCCTCTGAACGACTGAGCCAAGTTGTTGTAAGTTCTGACGAACACGAAGAAATGGAAGCCGTTTATTAGTTGCCTTGTTTTGGGATACAGAGAGACTATTTGCTCGGCATGAAGAAGTTTCTGTGGCATTTATACGAAGTCTTACCATGGCTTTTAATATAATGTATGCAGTGTGGTTTATATCCTTAGCAGGTCTGTATAAGACAATAAGGAGAGTTGTTCATGGAGTGGGAAAATCCGAAAAGTTTCTTATGTTACCACTTGTCATCTGGTGAAGTGCTTTCAGCCCAATTGATACCACCTCAACTAACACTTTAAAGCAGTGTTTCTCTAACTTTATCCCCCCATGAACCCCCTGTGAACTTTTCCAGTCACGATCTGAGTCATTATTATACTATAATACGTGTAACAGTGCTTCGTCAAAGATCAAGTTCATAGTGTAATATTGAACTGGTATATCATGTTAAAACAGGCTAATGACTGCATGTTGTCACTCAACAATTTTCAAGCATGAATTTATACTAACTTTGGTTTGTGTCGGGCAAAATGGAGGTCATGTGCAATTTCCAAAATAATAATAATTACTTTGGCCAACCTTTCAGTTACTTTCTCAGCTCTTTATCTCCACGACTTACTGTCATTGGTACACCAACTTCACCAAAGTCATGTGGCCTGTGTCTGTTTCATAATTCAGTTATTTATCACATGCACGGTACGGTACTACTATGGCAACATATGCTTATGGAACGCAAAAAGAGTTTGTCGATCGGTACGACTTGTGTACATTACTAACTTATATGATATATCAGATTTTAGTTCAACAAAAAGTACTCTAGTTTTGACTGTCGGAAACATCTCACGAACCCCCTGGGATGGACTCACGCACACCCTGGGGGTTCATGCACCCCAGTTAAGAACCCCTGCTTTAAAGGAATATCACTGAAGTCTGAAAGTTAAACCATTTAAAAAACAAAACCTGCACGATGAAGCACATGAATCCACCTCCCAGATTCATGGCTTGTTCTGTTGTTAGGATATATTGTCACAGAATGTTTTCCTTGTAAGACCGCATTGAAGAATTATCATCTACAATCAATTTTGTTATCTTTAATGCTGCAAAGAGTATTAAAACCATAAATATGATAGGACTGTAATGATACGATGAAATTAATGTTTTGGGGGACAGATGTGATGAAGGTAACATGAATGTTGTTTTTCAGTTGTAAGGAAGTCCTAAGTGCATCTACGAAAATGAATGAAAAACAATGGTAGATTGAACGTTTGTCCATGTGGAACATCAAAGTGCAGTATATATATATATATGTTGTTAGTCTATATTGTGTCACCAAACCAAGATGACAAAAAATATTGTGAAATCCAAATGCATTATGGGAATTGTCACTTGTCAATGTTTCTACCTGCTAATAGGATATGAAGGTTAATCACTTCAACTGTAATTAGTTCTGCAAAGATGCTATGTAAAGAAGGAAAGTTAATAAGTCTCTGTTATCAAATAAGTGTGACTGTGCATCAGACATCTCAGATGAGTCAGGTGTTATACTCTCGAATGCATATCATGTCATTATGATGTAAATCAACATAGAGATTATAAGTATTAAACCCCATGTTTGCTACAAATTTCTTTTAGTTTTCATAAGTACATTCCAGGAGGTGCTGACTTTCCATTTCTGTTCAGTCATTCAGGCGTGTTCAATCATACAGTTAAATGTCACACTGTGGAAATACCGAGATTGTCGACAGTGAAATGCTTGTCCCTTTCAAGCAGCTAGTTGTGTGTGCTCGTATCTTTTATCCAGTTTGTTGCCTAAACAAACATTACTTATTACTACTCAACCGATATTCCAAGCCTAGACTTCTTCACATGTAAAATTCAGAGCTAAAGCTGCTATTACCATTAACTGTGGATACTAACTTTTGTCTGTTCCTTTTTGGATGGGAGAAAAAAAGTAGGTAGAGAAAAAGTACAAAACTCATGTAACTTCAGTTAATCTGGTGTGAAATGAAAGAAGTTTATGAAGGCATTCAGCTAAATTCCCTTGCCAGGTGTAAATTTATATGCCGAAACTCCAGTGAAAATGTAATTAAATGTTATGAAGGATGTCTATAGGAAAGGTTGATTTACCAGGTGAAATTTGCATAATTTTCTGTAGTATTATGGGAAATTTAAAAACAAAATCTCATCACTCTGGCTAAAAGGTTTGTTTGAATATCTTTATTTTGAAAGATGTAACTACAAATGTAAGATACATGCATTGTTGAAAACCACCTTGTGTTATAAGAGCTTGAATGTGACATGGCTTTAAATTACACTTATTATATGCTGTTATAAAATAAAGTTTATGGACGAAAGAGTCTAGAAAACAAAAACAAATATTCGTGTCTTGTGTTGTATTTTTGCCTTTTATTATTAGCAACGCCTGAAGGCATTGGAGATTGCCTCAGGAAGAACTTAGGAAGAACTTTGGAAGAAAAGAACTAAAGAAGAGGTTATTTTAATTTGGTAAGATGGGATTGACCTCATGGGTCTGAAGTATTCAGTTCCCTAGAAGGCTCTAAACTATAATAAATGTGATCACAGTGCATGGTATGTGATAACATGTCAACAAGTTATTTAAAAGCTTAAGTTTCCTATTAGACTTGAAATGAGATAAACTCACAATGTTCCCTTTGCTATCAAAATGCCAACACTTTGTATTAAAGCATGTTGGTCCTCTGTGATGAATGATTTGTGCATTGTTAAAATATGCAAAGATGCTTTCAACTCATTTGTGTTATGTTGCTACTTGCTCAGGGGATGGTTCAGTATTCATATTTTGCAGACTAGCAGTCGGTAAATTGCATATCTCATAAAATACTAAAATGATATGATTCTCTGCAGAAAAACTGTCCTTTATACAGGGATGAGACTGAGCCGGGGAAAAAATCTAAAATTTATCGATCGCCGTCCTGGGGGAGGGGTTCAAGGGGAGGGGGTCCCCCTCCCCTTTAGAATTTTTTTTCATGTAAGGAGGGCTTAGATGCAAAATGGTGGACTCTAGATGGAATCTATCACATCACGTAACTCGCCAAAAAAGTGTGGAATTTCTGCTTGTATAATTTATCCATTAGCTTTTTTGAACCAAAAAAAGGCTTTTTGCTTGCTTTGTGCTACTTGATTCCACCACTGGTCAAATTTGGTGTTCCTTCCCTTTACAGTCCAGCATGTTCGGCAAAAAAAAAAAAAAAAATTGAATAAAAAAAATTGAATAAAAAAAATAATAAAAAACGCGAATTACGAGAAAAAACGCGGAAAAAAAAAAAAAAATCGGAAATCCGCGTTTCCGCGGAAGAGTCTCATGCATGTTTATACTAGCCTATTTTTGCATTGCAGTTTCGTATGCAACGCCTGCCTGATAAATTCTTCTAATAAACCGTGCCAACAAGATGCCGCTTCCACCCTTCAAAAGTGCAGAAATTTTTGTGCATTTAACTTTGACATATCACCAAAATATCTGTTAAAATCTGTCACCATCTAGATAGCACCCAAATAGCAAGAAAAATCTTCATGTTTAAATATCTTTCAAAATATCTTTGAAAATCTTTGAAAAACTCCTTGAAAATACTTCTCATTAAATCCCAAGAAATCTTCAGCAAATGGGGTAACATTTTGTGACCTTTGCATATGATGATATAGTGAAATGCTGACTTGGTATGTGTTTGATCAAGTAAGCTAGTATTATTAATAATTTCATGAAAAAGGTTCTTAATTTCCCCCCACCAATAGATCTTATCTTGATGATTTTATTAACCCTACCTGTAACAAGCTTTATTATCTCCAGTATACTCTTCAACAGATGGCTCTGTGGCTGGCCTAATTATGCTAATTATGAAATAATGACCAATTGGAGCATTTTTATTCAGCCTCTGAACACATTGACTCCTTGATCATATCTGATGAGCCTACTGTTTACACTAGTTTGACCATTGGCAAAATCTAAAGTGATAATGTTCTCTGGGTATAAGAAACTTAAGGTCTTTTTGCAATGAGTGAACTTTGTATGAACTAATGAGGATCCTTAAAATCATTCACAAATACCTGAGAAACAAGCCTTGTGAAAAATTATATGCCTTTGTCAAAGATAAATATATTATCCTGGGATAACAATTATACTATTGTTGAGAAATGGACAAATTCAGAGATGGCTATATCTTTAAAAACAAGACTCTAAAATAAGATGCTCTGGAGCATCACATCGAATCTAGGAAGTTTACGGTACCTTTAGCTTTTTACCTGTAGGTAGACTAAATTGCCTTTGCATTCAGCTATTGTCGGAGCAAAAGCATAATTTGAAAGTGACTTTATCCACGGTAGTTAAAAACTATAGAAAACCCAGTACTAAGGCGACATGAAGCTTATCTTCATACTTGAAACTTGGACTCGCACTGACCCAATTGAAATAGTGAAACTGTTTCTTCTCAATGTTATATGCCATTTCTTCCTAAGCTGAGATGCACATCTGTATCACTAAGTATACATGATTCCTTTGTGGAAAGTAAGTGTATTTTCTCTCCTTTCATTAGTAACAAAGATCACCTTTAAAACAAACAGTTCTTTGGATTCTGTTGAGATGTTTGCAGAGGAAGGTCTGATCTTTACCTATCGCAACTGCTTAATATACACTTTAACTTGTCATAAGCTGAATCGGTAACATTCTCAAGAAAATGGAAACCCTTAGGTTAGGGTTCTTTCTTTTCAACTTAAAAGGGGAGAATATCTGGCTCAAGCAAGTAAAGTTCTCATTTGTCCAAATAACCTGTCAGATTCACAACCTTGTAGCCATCTTTTGACATTTCCAGAGGCTCCCGACCTTTGACCTGCTTGATGCAAGGCACTGAAGACGACAGCATCCACAAAGGAGGATGTACTTTCTAAGAGCCAACTTTTCTTTCCCAGGTGTGAGTTGAGTGATCTCACCGCGGCTGCTCGTTCCTTCGTGTTCCCCCCGACCAGAGAGAAGGACGCCAAGTCCAGCCAGTGGTCGGCCAAACAAGCCGAATGTAGATCAGCTTCGTAACTCGGCTGAAACAGACGCGCTAGATAACGGGCTATGTTAGCTTCTCCACATATAGGGGTCTGGTCGCTAGGATTCACTCTCATTTCTGGACCATGTTTTACTGTGAAGAGAAAGTGACAATTCAATAGATGGACATATTTTTGAGGTTTTCAGTTCAAGCTGTTTACAAGTTTTCTTTACTTCTCTCACATGACACGTGCTATGTAATGATAAAAGTTCAATAATGAGTACTAAAACAAGCATTCGAATTTTGTGTATTTTGGGATCTGAATGTCACACAGGTGCTGTCCCTGTAAGCAGACTACAAACACATTACATCAAATTTGGCCTTGCTCACAAACTTGAACCTTAGCCATCGACCTGTAGTTTGGGTATAATTTGTCAACCAACTCAACAGCTTCAGTAATGTAACTAGGGGAAAAAGGTTGCATCTCCGGGATGAAAGCCTCCAATGAAACTTGCGCCCCGATCGAACACCAATTGCATTTATTGTATGACCTACTTTTACTAGTGTAGTTGCTATAATATCTCTATAATATCTCTGATGCTATAATATCTCTATATAGTTTGTGAATACACAATATATAGCGCAGATGGCCCAGTGCCTTAGCTTCGCTGTTTGACAGGGGCAGCCCGGCCTGCCCCTCTTTTCTCCAGCCCTGCCCGTTCAACAAATTTTTAGCCCTGTGCCTCTGGCTCAAACATTGCGTCCTGGATGCAGAATTCTGCATTCGGAACAATGCTGAGCTTGATTACAAACTGACTCCTACACTAAGCTCACTTTATACATTAATGGCAAAATAGCAAAAATCCCCAAACTGCAACCAATATAACTAAACACAGGGCCTAGAAACAATCAATACAACAATTACCATCTTTCCATATTAGTGTAAGTGATATCTGAGCTTCTGGGCGTTCAACGGTGACACCATTTCCAAAGTAATTTAACAGTTTCTCGGGAACAGACTGCACTGACGAATGCACATGTACAGCTGTCCTACAGGTATACGACTCTTGTAGTCTGTTGTATAGATAGACCAGCGAGTGAGGCGGAGAGGAAGGATTGGCATAGACAACCACGTCGTGAATGATGTTACCAATCTAAAGCCAAGAAAAGATGAGAAATTAACAAATTTAATCTCCTGGCAAATCAATGTTTTCATATTATTAATTTATGTTATTCTTGACATGAGATGCACAAGTGTGTCTTGTTGTAGAGTTACATCAATAGATAAAGATTAAATTAAAGAAATTTGGCAAACACCTGTAAAAACAGTAGAAATTTACAGATATATAATTTTTAAAGTCCACGTCAAGTCTAGTCCCATCATTATCTGTACTTGCTACATGAGGAGAGTCAGTGATTTGAGTGCCGATACTACCTGTATAGTTTCTCATGCAGAAGAGAGACTTTTTCCATTGACAGATGAGTGACTCATAACCACACTAAAGGTGTTTTGTCCTGTGCAACAGATAGTTTCTAACTTAAGAGAAACTTAAGTATGAAAACTTTGTACTTTGACAACAACATTTATATTACTGTTCTCTCATCTCTTAGATTCATTGTTTGAATTTAAATTACCAATCTCCTGGACCATTGGTAAGAATTAATACAATGAACATTGTTTTTTTTTGTTTTTTTGGGGGGGGGGGGGGAAAGCAAACCCAGTTTACTGTTTGACAGACCTTCAAAAATTGATTCTATATACAATAGATTGCTAACTTAAAAACAGTACCCTTATCTTTAAAAAAGTTGGATCTTTGACTTAATATGGTCCTTAATTAAATATATGTTATTGCAGGTTTCACAATTCTTTTCCTACATAACAATTTCTATTGAGCTTCAAGATAACTTCCATACCACAGCTGCTGTCCCCGAAGTGACCTGCTTCGTTGAAGCTGCGGTAGTCGTTTCTACACCAAACTTTTCTTCCAAATTCTTGACTTCTTTTTCTATTTCGGCAAGTTCTTTAAGAATCTTATCCTGCCTCTTCTCGAGTGACTGAATATCAATGGGGCCCTGTAAAAGATGGTGGAAAGAAGGTGTTTTTATAAAATCTGATGTCTTCAAATGCTTGAGTTAGAATCCCAAAAGGACGTTCATAAACAGGCAGTGTAAAACCGAGCTTGAAAATGAAATATTATCAAACTAGAGCACCAACGGTAACAAGACTCATACCCAAACGGAAAATTGTACTCCACAATGACGGCAACTGACAGATATCATTTGACCTTCAGTTCCCCAATTGCAGCGGCTACTCAACCATTGATATTAGCCATATCTTTTAATGGTCAGCATTAATAAATGTGGATTCCTAAACATTTTCAAACTATGAGCCTAATGACCTACAAAACTACAACAATTAATAAATGATAAATATATAAATGATTAATAAATGATGATAATGTACCAATCACATGCTGCCTGAATCTTCCAAATGGCAGAATGTTTTTGTGCAATTCTGGTCGTCACCATTCTGAAAGTGAAGTCAATATGGAGGCTTTCACATTTACTATACAATCAGCTTGTCAGCTGAACAGAGTTCAAAGGTAACGTTTTGCTACAGTACACTAATACCATGGAAATCAATGCATTTGATGAAAATTTTTCTGGTGGTATTATAGCGAGCTACTTCCATCAACAAATTCGTGTAAACACACTATATTAACATTACGAAGGTACAGAATACCACCAAATAATGGCCAGATGAAAGAAAAGACTTGGAATTTTTTTTACTCCCTATATCAATGAATATCATCATTCATTTCAAATTTCTGAACCAGATATGACATGGTTTTGGGCCAAACGGTAATTGTTAAGGCTGATCAATATTTCTCTGGTTCCAGGTCTCATCAATAATGTCACCACCAACAGCTCAATCCTTTTCATACTTACATTTGTGCCACCCTGGCCTGGTAATGAAACTCCTTCTTTTCCTACAATTTTATCCATCTTGAACATGCACTTTGGCAGGTCAACATCCTTGGACTCAAACTTGTAGTGTGGCTCTACCTTGAACATTGCTGTGAAGGGAAGTATCAGAATGGTAACGTACAACAACATTACACCTGAGAGCCCAGGTTTGGGTTGTTTACCCAACTTAGCAACTTTTGCATATGTTTTGAATAAATTCATCAATGTGCCTATATAATGCAATATTTGCTGATATCCTAAAAAGTCTCAATAAGGATTATGGTACCCTATGCAGTTTACATGTATTAACAACAAAGCTAAAAGTTGGGAAACAATCCACAGTTCGCTGGTTTGATTACCTTTCTACAGTAGCCATACATGTCTCCAAATGCTTTTTTGAATTGGTTATAATTTCCCAGTCAGTTTTTCAGTAAATATACAACTTGTGAAAACCAGACTGAAAACCCCATTGAAGTTGTTTGCCAAGAATTCTAGCATCAAACAATCCATTCTTATTTATATGACTTCTAAATTTTGACTTGCCGAGAATCTGACGTAATGTATAGTGAGGGTGTACAACATACTTGATCTTAGTAATACAGTGAAAAGCAGTGTGATGTGAAAAACATTACATTCACAATGACACAGGCTGTCCTGAAATGACCAGTGACCTCAACAACAGGCTTCTTATACTAAATGTGATAGATACATCAACATACTAAATATGACATCTGTCCTTGTTGAAATATTGTGTAAACATGTTTTTCACAATTTGACCCCTGCCTACAACATTAGGCTTCTTGTACTCAATGTGGTACAATTAAATACCAACTATGCAATCTGACCAAGCTTCCCTTGTGATATTATGTTGAGGAAGGTGTATTTAATAGTGTAGAGAGACAGGTAAGAGGGGAGTGAAGTAAATTTTTGGTGTTTGTTGACTTCAAATGACCTTTGATCTCCACCAAAATCAATAGGCTTAAATTACTCAATGCTATACACCTTCATAGCAAGTATGAGATCTGACCAAGCTTTCAATTTGGAGGTATCATGTTTACAAGGTTAACCAGAATGCAAAAATGCATTGTGGTTTCGATGATATAACATGAGCAGTTTTCTTGATGAATCTGACGTAATGTATAGTGAGGGTGTACATGTTTACAAGGGTTTCACGATTTGACCTCTGATGACCCCAATAACCTTTGACCTCCACCAAAAACAATAGGCTTCTTTAATTCAATGTGGTACTTCTACATACCAAATAAGAGGTCTGCCCAATCTTCCAGTATTGAGATACTGTGATTACAAAGTTTACACAACTTGACCCCTGGTGACCCCAAATGACCTTTGCCCTCCACCATCAACAATAGACTTTTTGTACTTAACGTGGTACTTCTACACTAAATATGAAGTCTGCCCATGCTTCTCTTCTTGAGATTTCGTGTTTACAAGGTTTTCACAATTTGACCCCTGGTGACCCCAAATGACCTCCACCGAAAACAATATGCTTCTTGTACTCAAGTGGTAATTCTACACACAAACTATGAAATTGGTCTGACCTTCCCTTCTTGAGATATCGTGTTTACAAGGTTTTCACAATTTGACCCCTGGGTGACCCCAACTGACCTTTGAACTCCAGAGAAAACAATAGGCTTCTTGTACTCAATGTGGTACATCTACACATCAAATATGAAATTTGTCTGACCTTCCCTTCTTGAGATATCATGTTTACAAGGTTTTCACAATTTGACCCCTGGTGACCCCAAAGGACCTTTGACCTCCCCCAAAAACAATAGGCTTCTTGCACTCAATGTGGTACTTCTACACACCAAATATGAAATTGGTCTTCTTGAGATATCGTGTTTACAAGTTGGGCGTCACAAACGCACTCACACACACACACTAGGGCTGAGTCATTCCGGTTAATTCACTAACCGGTTAACCGTTTCTATTAACCGAACGGTTAACGTTTAAACGTAACCAGTGTTGTTGCCTCGAAATAAGCGCCGAAAATCAGAGTTATATAGCTCAGATTATAATTCCGAAAGAGCGCCACCACTTTGATGCGAAAGTACATTCTCAAAGTAGCGCTGCAAGTATCGTTTTTTTCGTAACGCGTATGTCAAAGAATTTGGTTGTATTTGCTTAGTTTTGACGATCGTTACATTGAAAAAGACGAATCGCGCGTTTTCATGAAGTTTTCAACAGATTTTTGCTTCACTTTTCAGTTCATCGGTAACTGTTACAGAGATTTTTGAAGCAAATATTTCTTCGTTAATTGCGTAGCCCCTACTGTAATAGCGTAGGCATTGTATGGCAGTTATAAGCCTAATTACTAGGCCTACTTAATATTGGCATTGTGTATTGAAGTTCGCGATCATATGGAGTGTACGACTACAAGGCTTTCACCAGCTAGGCCAAGGTTAGGAAAGTCGGTTGTTAGGAAGCGATTACTACAGGAGTGTACGGTAGTAGGGCTAGGCCTACGCAATTACAAGTACAACAATGGGTCACAAATATATTTAATTTGTGCATTGTGGCGGGGTAGGCAGAGGGTAGGGTGACAGTGTGGAAAACATTGTTAAATTTCACGCGAACACCCTGTCGATTTCCCAATGGAGTTCGCGCAGCGAACACAATTAGCACGTGTAGCATAATGGCGTGGGGTAGTCCCCCGGTGGGGTCGTGGCGTGTCTGGCGATAAAATATTCGCAGCTGTGGATGCAAAATACTGACAACTTTTTGAATTTAAAATTGTCATGAAACTGATGAAAATTTTGAAATGACAAGTTAGAGTAGCCATATTATGTTATAAAATGAAAAGAGATCTATCTGTCTTACAATCTTTAAAAAGTTTAACTTACAAAGCATGCGATATTATGAAACAAACAACGTTCGGCAAAGCACTGCCTAACAATGAATAGCTTGCACTATACTACAACTACGGTAGGCTACATTTTCCAAGGTACCTTGCCAAACTGTGAGCTCTTCCCCTGTCTAACACCTGTTTGTTAACATTTTTTGGCATGTTGCCAAAGAACGTTTCATGGTCTAGAATTAATTAGGTCAGTCAGTTAAGGTTCGGTAAAGTTATGCGAATTATTATCTTAGACGTTTAAGAAAAGTAGGTAAAATATGATCCCCGTATTAACAGTTAGGTAAGTAAAACAGCCAACTGACTCCTCCGCATGAACAAAACAATCTATTCCCCATGATACATGAAAGTAAACCTTGTAATCACATGTTTAAGGCCACTCGGCATGATTAACTAAATACTAAATATTGTTTCCATGTTCTTGTAGAAAACGTCAATTTTGCAATCTACAATTAGTTGTGTTTTTGTAGTTACGTGAGATCCGTAACCGGCGAGGTGGTTAGGCTATTTGCTATACACTTAACTATGGTAGAATATTATTTTCTCCGTAATTTTGGAAATTCTAGAAAATACTTTTTCCCCCGCTTAACACCAGATGTGTTCTTACGTTTTATTCATAAATGGGTGTACTAGAGCCTTGTTTACATGACATTGTAACATTTAGCACGATATGCCAGTTTCGCGTGAATTATTCGAAAGTGTTTTGCTCGATCTTTCGTAATATTTGAAGGTGTACCAGTTTACCTTTCGTACACAATTGGTAATTTCTCTATTGATTTTCAGAGTGTTTTTCTCTATACAATCAAGTGAATACGTTGTGCATTGAGTATAAACTTATCACGAATGCAAGAAAACGATGCGGGGATTCCAGCAGACAAATGTTTTCTTTGTGGGATTACTGAGTCAGTTGAATGGAATCCCGCACCTTAGAGGGAACACTGAACTGAAGTCAACTTCATACGAAAGAAAACGTTTACTACTTAAATACAATATAAATTTGAAAGGATTAGATGCAGACTCGCCACGTTGTCGAACGGGGTAACAATAAGCGCTTCATGGGTCACTTACCGCTTGGTAATCCATTCAGTCGTACCGCCGATCTTAAAAATCTTTTGTATGGATGCGTGATAAAGTTTGCAATTGTTACGTGATTTTCGGCAAGCAAATGTTGCGGTCTATTTCGGGAACAAAGAGATGTGAAGACGCGCCGTTGCGACTGCGTAATTGGCATTACAAAAACGGTTAAACTTATACGATGTACGGCGGACGTTTATCCGGCCGTTCGGTCGGTTAACCGTTTAACCGTTACAGCCCTAACACACACACGCAATCACCATCGCATAGATACCTTTTACTTTCGGGCAAGGAATAAAAAATGTTAACAAAAGTAGGCTAACATGTCCATGGCATTTGTTAAGCAACTCAAAGATTGCAGGCTACTATTTTGGTTTGGTGGATACTCACTGACAGTTAGTTTGCTGGCGTGACTTATCCGTCTGCCTAGTATTGTTTGGATGTATTGGTATAGATGGTGCACTAGGCTGGTGACAGATGAACAGGGATCCACTAACAGGAGAGAATGCACTTACGCCTGTTGGTAGGAGGAACAAAGCTGTTAAATTATGCAGATTAATTTTTGTCAGGTACTACCAGCACGGTCTACGAAATAGGAACTAACTAGTAAGGTCCATTGCACCCAAACTAAAGCTACAGTTCGTTGAGCATTTTGAATGAGTGGGCTTTATTGCCGTACATACAGTAGCAATAGTGAATCATTCGACATGTAAAATGTTTGTTCTACACGTGAATACGGACCATTACAAGCAAAATACCAAGTTTTCATCATTCAGCGAGTATTCTACACTGTATAGGACATATAAATAATAAAAACCCACGCGCAAATCACATGATATGAAGGGAGGAAGTAGCACTGGTCCGAAAGAGTGTCATTCTCATAACAGCAGTCAACAAATAAAACTGTAGGTTTGGGTGACAATCAAATGAAAAGTTCCTGGGCCGGAAATTACCTTTTTTTCACATACATGTACACTATGTTTGTTTCATACCAGTCTAGATTCTCGAAGCAATTGGCTGGCATTACGTGTACATTCTGTCGTTGCATGTAAATGTTTTATTATCATGTTGATATGTTGTATTTGTGAATGATTATTGATAATTATATGTATGGTGATAGTGTAAACGGAGAAGAAACTGATGCTCTTCATTTGTTCTTCTGTGTGTTTATTATGTAGCTGCATTTAAGTCATGGTTTATTATGACAAATAATAAACGGTGAAAACATGCCAAATGAAAATATCACTCTGAAACTGTAGAAATGAGTGTTAGTTCCCACATTTCCATATCCACACACGAGCAACAGTGTACACAACCACATTCAATGCAATAGAATTAGAAGTAATACATTCAGTGCAAGTTAGTACTGTACAAGTGCTGTGTGAGATTCTACACACAAACAATTTCCTTCAAATAAAAACGGTGTTTTCCACTGACATGAAAATTGTTTTCCGCTGACAAATTTGTTCGTTTTTTGTCAGCGGAAAGTCCCGTGTGCGAAGAATAACGGTACCCAGCTGGGTTTAACTTTAACTGGCTATAGCCTAGGCCTACGTGGTTAGGCCTAACTTTGGTCCTCGAAATCATAATAAGAAGCTACAAAAAATACCTAGTCTAAGCACCTGGCTCTGATTTACTTCTTATTAGGCTAGTATTACAAACAGCAAGCTAGATTTGTTAGTTTGTGATGTATTGTCAAACCGAATCGGTAAGTTATCTTACTGCATGGGTAACCGTTTCAGATCCCAGGTACAGCATGCACTAGACCTTTAGAAGGCAACTGCTTGTTTATGCATGTTATTTCAAAGCACTAACAACGTCAATATGTCTATTACTAGAAAAGCTTGATATCCTCAGCCGCCTGCTGTGATATACATGCCACGATGCATGCGTTGAAATCCTATGAAAAGTAACTGTCATGATTACAAAGCACTAAGCACCGCCTTCGATTCCATGGCTCCACCCATCTTTTTATCTTCAAATAGACAGCGTTGAACAGTACATAGTGGTGATACTGGTTCTGTTTGCGAATGGCTAAGGCACATGACGATTCCAGTATTTCATCTTACAGGTCGATAAAAACTTTTCTCGATATATCAGCGTCCAAAATAAATAATTGAAATAAAAGTCCCTAATTTAATGTTTTCATCTGCATCACCAGGGAAAATTAAGCAGATATACCAAAGAAATGCATACGCTATAGGATTTTAGTTGGTATTATTTGAAGAAGAGAGAAAGGTAGGGACCGAAAACTATTATGGTTTATTCATGTTGCGTCGACCTCCTATAAAGTAGCCTTGGGTAGATGTTGTGCAATTTTTTCAGGTTGATATAATGTGATTTGGGTCTATTGTAAATACGAGTTGAATGTATCTGCGTACAGTAACTAGTGTTGGAGACATATGTTTGCAAAACCTTATCTCAGCCCTTTTATTGTAGTATTGACCCAATAATTTATTAGAAAATGTTATGTACTTCGACGTAGAGACTTTCGAGGAAATTAAATTAAACGGCTTGCCATGAAAAGCACTGACACTCTCCCAAGGCTCCGCCCAGTTTTCACATAAAGTAGGAGGAGCTCTCACTATTTAACGCCCAGCGATTGTGCTACTCAAAATATAAAAAAAATCGCAATTTTCTTGCCGACAGGAGAACTATTACACATGATAAAAAGGGAAAATGCAATGAAAAGGCACTAAAAGGAAAAATATTCTTAAAATTGTAGATGAAAATTGCTCTTATTGTTGTTAGAAAAAATAAACTCGATATTGCGTAGATTGGCAATAATAGGCCATAAAAAAATTCAATCTTTGTGACGATCCTGTGTTAAACAATCTGTGATTGGTCATTGATACCAAATTGATTCTAACCATATTTGTTTATAAATGTGTCCTTATCTATACATACTACTATCTAAATTTCTTATAATTTGATATAATAATTGCATTTTTAGAGGAAAATATTAATATGGTGTGCAATTTTATGAGTATACTATTATAAAGAATGAAATAAAATAATAATGGCTGAGGTCTTAAGCCAATCAGATTGGTTCTACTACTCAGTGGACGAAAGACTGTAAGGCCGTACATGGATCAAGATCTGACGGCAAAAATTACCACGGAATATCTCGGGATGCAAATATGTTCAAAATTCACCGTATGATGACGAATGATATTATCCCCGTGAAATGAGGTGAAATTCTGAGGAGAAAAAGAGAGCATCGTAATTAATGTAGGTCACGTGGTCAATTCTCATGAAAGGATGGCGGACCTGAAATGTTGCCGCTAAGTTCAGTGTCGATTGAAAACCCAAACACACGAACTACTCTGCCATCCGACTTTTCTAGTAGTAACCACATGTGAATAACAGTGTAAAGCCTAACAGGAGCCTGTTTCGAGCTTTACTAGTCATGAAGAGAGGTCGTGGTCGTCCACCGAAAAATGCGTCCAGCTCCAGAGACTCAACACCGCCGAATCGTACCAAAATCGGTCGAGGGAACGCTGGAACAAGTTCCCATGAAAGTCCTTCCAGCTCTCGTTCAAGCACCCCCGTAAGTCAATCTTCAACAAGTACCCATTTGTCAGACTTTAAAGAAAGTAATGGCAGGGCTAGCAGAGAAGCGGCTCGTAGGAGTCAAAGACTTATTAAACAAGTCATTGCAGGTGACAAACGTCAGCCTAGCTCAAAATCAAAAACACCTAAGAATAAGACTGCTGGGAATGCAGCTGGTACCCCTTCAGGGACACCAAAGTCCTCCAAGAAAAAGTCTAGTAAGAAGAAGAAGAAGTTTGAATTTGGGGAGAGCAGCTCCGAGGAGGAAGCAGCAGTGGACTACGAAAGTCCGGATTCAGACAGTGAAGATTCCTCTGACGAAAACGCTGACAATGTTTCAGATAATTTGTCCGATGCTGAAAGTGAACTAGCGTCAGAGGCAGAAAGTGAAGTAAGCTCAGTGAGTAGTGCGAAAAGAAAACTTATCCACTCTAGAGTAAATCGTGCACCATCTCCCGTGTGGTGCAAAGAAGAAATAAATGTCCCACAATTGACATTACCAAAATCTAGTGAAGATCTTTTAATCGAGAGCAAAGATGTCATGCCAGCTCTGGCTGTGTATGAAGTGCTTAGGCACTTCTATACCCAGTTGCGGCTGTCTCCTTTCCGGTTTGAAGAATTTTGCGCTGCTCTAATTAGTGACGAACAATGTGCCCTTTTGTCAGAAGCACAACTTGCTCTACTTCGTGCAATGCTCAGAGAGGAGGAGTCAAGTAGTACAACTTTTGGAGCTCATGATCAACGTGATAGTATAAATGTACAGCACTTTCTGATGGATGGGATGACATGGCCAGCTCTTGTACATCAGTACGTTGAAAGTGACAGAGAGTTCAGATATGTTCTTTCGTTCTTGGAAGATGAAAGTTATCCATTTGTTCCAGTATCTGATAAATTGAAAGTATTGCAGTTTCTATGTGACCAATTTATAATGTCCAATAAAGTTAGAGAGGAAATTATTAGTGAGGGTGCCATTACCTATGATGATCATTGCCGTTCTTGTCATAGATTAGGTGATCTTATATGTTGTGAAACTTGTTCGGCTGTTTATCACTTGGAGTGTGTGGAGCCACCCCTTAAAGCAGTGCCAGAAGATGACTGGCTATGTTCTGTTTGCAAGGCACATCAAGTAGCTGGAGTGAATGACTGCATCTCTGACATTGAGAAGAGTGGTCTCCTGATTCGACAGGAACCCCTTGGTATGGACAGACATGGTAGAAAATACTGGTTTCTATGCAGAAGGTTGTTTGTGTAAGTATCGATTGTCAAAAAGACCTATATGTGGCATTAAAAACATAACAAGGTTAAGTGGAGATGGGAGTCGGGATTACTGTGTACTAAATAATATGATCCAGTGAGCCATTTCTGCAGGTTTGTACAAGAATGATGTAAACATTGCTTTGATGTTCAAATTATGCAAAGTGTATTCTGTTGTCAGTCTGAATACCCTTTCATACATGGTAGTTATGCTCCTGTTACAGAACTGACAAAGTGATTAGAACTGATTGTCTTGGGGGATTGGGATGCCTAAAAATCAGCCCCGTCAGTGACAAGTTGCTTTTTTTAACAGTAAAGAAGAAAAGACAGCCATCTAAACTTCTGCATGACAAACCCATTAACTCTGTTGGCTTTTTCTGTTGGTGCCTTTATTTTTCAGAAAGTATTCTGTCATTGTACCCCTTAAACATGACTCTACCTGTGGTGCCCAGTGCCCACAAAATGCTGCAATTGCCATTGGTGAAGTGGGTACACTTTCTCCTTCAAATTTGTAGTCAGACAGTATCAATATTAGCTCTAGTGTAGGATCATGTTAATTATCATACATCTCAAAAAGTGGTAAGGAAAAGTAGGAGATAAGGTTACAGAAATCAATTCTACGGAATTAAAAGAATAGTTCAGAATGCTGTCACTTCTTCTGTAAGAGAATACAAACAAACAGAAACAAAATAAACTGTTTGCTCATCTGATTTATAAGTTAATAGAAATAGTCTAGTTGAGTATAACCTAAACCTGCAGAAAGGATAAGCAATAGAAACATGATTATCTGATTCCAAACATCCACTCTGTCTGCACTTTCCAAATTATCGCAAAGGCCTACCTTGCCGGGCACCATTTCTAAAACCCTTCCTAGCCACTAAAGAGTTACAATGATGTTTCTAACAATTTATCCATATTAATGTTCCAGTAAATACACATGTCTCTTTTTGACTATAACTTGAATCTTTAGAAGTCTGACCAAGCATAATGAAGAGAATTATCGGTGCCAACAGCCTACATACATCATCAGTATGATTTAGTTTTTCAAGTGATATTTTTGCAATCTTTGAATCAGCTATGCTCTGTTGTTGTTGTTGTTGTTAGCTCCGATAAATTATGATTTTTTTTAAAATCCTTCAATTTTTACCAAAAATAATCATGAATGAAAATCAGTCATCAGAGGAAAAAGATGGGCCGAATATAAATAAAAAAAGGCATCACCATGGAGTTGTCTGTGATCGCATTGTGAATTTCTTTAAAACACAACCCTTTGTAATACACTACATATCACAGTGTGTGTCTTTGTAGTCATGATTAAGAACAAGATTTTTGAGATGATAAGCTGAAAGAAATCATCTGGGGTAACATTGTGGGAATTGAAGGATTTTTCCTGGTAGTTACTCATCAAGTCACACCTTTGGTAATCTGAACAGCAAATTTTGTTGTCTGAAAATTGTAGCAAAGCAACAAAAAATGATCAAAATATTAGCACTAGGTTTGGTGAACAGAAAACACCAGCTTTGGGCAAGTAAAATTCCCCTTGGGGTAGATCACAAGCCTACCACAATTTTTGGTTTATTTAGTATCCAATGTGGTACCAATTTATCATTTTTAGGGGATATTTGGGAATCTGAATTCGATCAACTGGTAAACAATAAGTCATCTGCTGGATGACCTCCAAAGCTGATTTTGGTCATCTCAGTTGACTGGACAACCATTAAAACTTGGCCCTGGTGAAATGTAACTTGTCTTTCCATATATTTGCAGCATTGTCTGACACCAGGACACCCCTTGTTTTGTGTAGTTTATATAGTCTTCTGTGTTGTTTGAATTTATAAATTGTATTTTGTTTGTTTTATGCACAGTGAATCAGAAGATGATATTATCTACTACAGTACTAAGCTACAGCTGGAAGAACTGATGCAAGCTTTGGATCCTATGGTATGGGATAAAGACCTATGTCAGGTACTCTCAGAGGCGATGCCAGACATACTCGATGGCATGAAGAAAACAGAAGAATTGACCAGTCAGTACAAGGGATCCCACAGATCGTGCCTTGACATAGCCAATGGTAAGTCAAGTTGCAGATGTAATCTAACTTACATGGCAATGAGATTAAAGTAAGGAAAGCAAGAACTCTGCAATAAATAATACACTATTGTGATGCATACTCTAGAGCCCAGCAATTTAACTTAGCATCCAGTCTCATTGCACAAATTTGTAGTTCATGACGTAAGCATTGTCCTTTGTTTTTATTTCAAACGATTATAGTGTTAACAGACAAAGACAAGTATCCACGTTGATGAAGGAAACTCTGATTCGCATTGTTTGCAAAAGTGCTTTCGTCCTGTGATAAAAAGTACCTGTTCATATTAATGTGATTGTAGGGAACCTGTCAATACTGCAAGGCGTGATTTCAGCTGTCATGATTGGCATATGTTTGTGAAGGTACTGTACATGATGGATTGCAGAGTGCAGCTCTAAATTGTGTATTATACACAACACTCACTCATTCATTAGTTTATTTATGCAGGTGTTTTGTGAAAATGTTTATTCCAAATGACTACTTACTACATCTAATGAGAAGTGAACTACCTGTTATGAAAGGCAACCAGCTGTGTCAGTAATTGTATCTTATAATGCTACTGTTAAAGTATTTAGTATACATTTTTTAAGGTTTTATTTCAATTTTGAGCTCAACTTCAAAACATCACATTCTTATCTCAGCTTCTGTGTTTTCTCTTTTAGGAGAAATTTTAGATGCCAAAAAGGCTAAGGAAGAAGAAGAAAGGAGGAAGATAGAAGAGGAGGAGAAACGAGTGGAAGAGGAGAAACGATTGGAGGAAGAGAAGAGATTGGAAGCAGAGAGGAAAATAGAGGAGGAAAAAAGGTTAGAAGAAGAGCAGAGATTGGCAGAAGAGAGAAGAGTGGAGGAAGAAAAGAGATTAGAGGAAGAAAAGAGATTAGAGGAAGAGAGGAGATTAGTGGAAGAGAAGAGATTAGAGGAAGAAAAGAGATTAGAGGAGGAGAAGAGATTGGAGGAAGAAAAGAGATTGGAGGAAGAAAAGAGGTTAGAAGAAGAAAGAAAACAGCAAAAAGAGGCTGAGGAAAGAAAGATTCAGGAAGAGCAAAAAGCTTATGATAAATCTCAGGGAATTGATAAGTGTGAAGCAGGAGAGAATGAAACTGTTAGAACTGGTACAAGTGAAACCAAAGGTGGTGAAACCGACAAAGACAAAGATACGTCTTCAGCCGATACAGGTTCTGAAAGCAAAGAGCAGAAAGAGACCTCGGAGGCAGGAAAAGCTGAAGGCGGGATAGATAAAGGAGATGGAGTTACTGCAGGTGAGAAACAAGAGGATGGTTCATCTTCAAGGAGAATCATGACTAGGTCTAGAAATCCCAATTACAAACCTCCTCCTCCTAAGAGCACCCCTTTTGTTACCTATACTAATACTATACCCAAGCAGTCGACCACCACTCCAAGTGAGAGAAGGGTCCTTCGGTCGGCTGTCCGGAAAGACGAACCGATGCTAGTGATCAACGCTAAAGGAGAGATCTCGGCGGTGGAGCC
The DNA here is from genome assembly GCF_037975245.1 of Apostichopus japonicus. Lineage (NCBI taxonomy): Eukaryota > Metazoa > Echinodermata > Holothuroidea > Aspidochirotida > Stichopodidae > Apostichopus > Apostichopus japonicus. The sequence goes on from NC_092579.1 coordinate 23,990,288, forward strand.
CAAGAAGCCCGACGTCATCAAAGAGACATTCTTTAAACTCGGTATGGAAGGCAACTATAAACTCTATGAGAATCAGTTTTCCACAAATCGGCTGGCCCTAAATAAACCCCAGCACGCCGAAGACAGGGACAAGAAGCGCCACCTGGCAAACAAGTTTGGTATTCAGTCACCGGTTGAGTTTAAGTGGCAAGGAACTATCTATGGTAATAAGATTCTGACCATTTCGACATTAAGGCTGACCATCACTCAGTTAGAGAGTAACATTCCCACACCTTTCATGCACACGAATTGGCCGACTCACCGCAACAATTGGATCAAGGCAGTCCACATGTGTTCCAAGCCACAAGCGTTTGCCTTGGCGTTGTCCGTGCTGGAGTGTGCTATCAAACCAGTGGTGTTCTTTCCAGTCTGGACCGACGGTCTCGGTCATACCAAGCTCAAGAAAGTGACCGTTATGGAAAAAGAAGAGAGAAAACGGGCAGAGAAGAGGAAAAGTGACCTGGAGGATGACCTGCATAAGATTTCACCATGGGTCAAATACTGCTTCCCTATCAAACATCAGGTATGTACATATTTTAGTTTGTCATTTGCTAAACTCAGGTGCTGGTTGATCCAGACTAAATGCCAAAACTGTCTTTACCCTCTTAGTGTATCCCGTGTGGACATACCTGTGTCGTTGTGTCCAGGTTTTTATTATTATGACAATTACAATGGTTATTTCAATGAAGTCGCTGGACCATGAGATTGCATCCTACACAGTGACTTACTCAAATATTTCCAACCATCATAATTGTTTATTGTGAAAGAAAATACCAGATCTTTGGAAGCTGGTAGTGCACTGAATTCTAAGTATACTGTAATATTACTGAGGCCATGATTTTAATCTCATGACTCTACTCCAAATTCAGCTTGCATGAAGCCTTCAAATTTAATTAAATTTATGTCAGCTCTATTGGAAAGGAAGAAGTCCAATATCGTAAAATGTATTTATTATTTAACGTTCATAGCCATGTGTATTTTCCATCTTACAAAATTTTGGAATTTTCAGTAGAAAGACTAAACATGTCCTTCACTGCTTCTCAAGGTTTTGCTGGCTTAGAATGATTATGGTGCAATACTATCTCAGTTGTGGTGCTAGTGAGTAGCAGATAGGGAAGTACTTAAACATTTTCAATCTGTCAACATGTTTTCACAAAGAGAAATTTAATAACCTTTCATCAAAATCATGAGTGCAAAAAAATTTGGCTGTCAGTTCACTCGATAAATTCAGTCCTTTGTTTGCGTCAGTAAGTTTACACAACAAGGAAAGGTAAAAAATGTTGCAAACATGCAGTGTATGCCATGGAACTGTTTTGCATGGCAGTACTGAGGTGAATGTGCAATCCATTTATCATTGATTAATGCACCTCTCTGATTGTGTTGGATGAGCAAGTTACATTAAAGAAGTCATAGTTTACAGTTATGACATCAAGTTGCAAGTCCTGTGTGATTAAGATAGAAGTAAAAAAAGTATGTATTTCAGTTCCAGATGGCTCATATGCAGGATTTGGAACGAACCCATTCTGAACGGTGTATACTGTAGGTCTTAATTCTTTCAACCGTGCCAGGGCAATGTGTGAGATTTGGAATAATTCTTTTCTTTTCATCATTTATCAGATTTGGAAACACAAAGGAGAAGAATTCCGGACATTCTTTGGTGGTGGATGGTATTGGGTGAGCTCAACCCGGAAGAGAAGACCTCTGCCTCCTCCAAGCCCGGCTAAGATCTTTCTAGACGAAAGTATCAGAAAAGCTGAAGCAGGTGAGCGCAATTTAAGTAAAATATTTTGTTTTTGGTTTCGATGATAATCTTAACCTTTGCATTCATGACAGCATATGTGTGGGTGTGGGTACACAGTATGTTTGTGTGCGTTTATGACGCCCAGCTTGTAAACATATCTGAAGAAGGGAAGGTCGGACCAATTTCATATTTAGAAGTACCACATTGAGTTAAAGAAGCCTATTGTTTTTTGTGGAGTTCAAAGGTCAGATGGGGTCACCAGGGGTCAAATTGTGAAAACCTTGTGAACACGATATCTCATGAAAGAAAGCTTGGCAGACCTCATATTTGGTGTGTAGAAGTACCACATTGATTACAAGAAGCCTAATGTTTTTTGTGGAGGTCAAAGGTCATTTAGGGTCAACAAACATTTACTTCATTCCCCTCTTACTTGTCTCTGTACACTAACACACCTTCCTAAACATAATATCGTAAGGGAAGCTTGGACAGACCGCAGATTTGGTATGTAGTTGTACCACATTGAGTACAAGAAGCCTAATGTGGGCGGAGGTCAATGGTCAATTGAGTTCACCAGGGGTCAAATTGTGAAAATCATGTTTACACAATATTCAAACATGGACAGATGGCATATTTATTATGTTGATGTATCACATTTAGTACAAGAAGCCTTTTGTTGAGGTCAAAGATCATTGCAGGTTAACCTGTGTCGTTGTGAATTTATTGTTTGTCACATCACACTGCTTTTCAATGTATTACTAAGATCAAGTATGTTGTACACTCTCACTATACATTACATCAGATTCATGAAGAAAACTGCTCCTTACATCATTGAAACCGCAGTTCATTTTTGCATTCGGTTCTATAAGTCGGCAGAATCACAAGGTGTGTGATACTTCCAAAGTCAAGTCTCAGATTTGTGTACTTTCTGCATATCTCCATTGGCGACTGTCCCTTTGTGCTTGCTGGTTGGTTACCTTATTGCCAACGCTTTCTCAAGAAAAGACAATCATGTAGTTGGCATAAATTGATTATATGTTCATCATTGTACCAGAGTGAAAACAACATTGCATATTACAGATCTTTGGTTAAAATTTGGGCAACATGTCACTTGTTATCATCGAGGATCAAGTAACATTTCCAATTTCATTAGTTCTAGTGTCAGTTTCCTAAGGAATTTTGTACAGGAAACAATGGTCAGTGGATGTCAAGACTTCATACTGGTCAAATGCTATAAATCCAGGGCAATATATCAATGTGATAATCATGTGCATTCCCTGGTTGAAATTTAACTTGTATGCAGGTACAAATTAGTGTTGCAACCTTGCTGCTAAACTGGAGCTCAACAATAGTTAAAGAGTTAAAACCATGTGTCCACAGTTTACTTAATACATGTATTACTTTAATGTAAGCAATGCATGACTAGGCCATTGGAATTTGGTCAAATAATTCAAATTTGCATCTCTCATTGAGTGTTTCTCAAATTGTAAGCAATTTGCAGGTTCAAACCATTCAGTGTGAAGGTGCAGAATTAACATTTACACACATAATAGGTCAGAGATCATCTTGTGCATGTATATTGTGAAAACTTGAAATCAAGCCCTCTCAGATAGTTTGTGCAGCTTCTCTTCTCAAACCTGGTTATCTCCACTTATTAGATTGAGCCTCAGAGAATGAGAATAGCTTTATAGCAGTGTAATTGATAACCTCTTCTAGCATTGCCAGCAATGAGACATGGACTCTCTTTGTGTTTGATGTCACTTGAGGTGAAATTTATTTTAAAGGGAGACTAATTGTCAAAACATTTCCATCAGAATAGGTTTAAGAAAATTCTGAATACTTGAATGGATCTGACATAACTCTTCAAATTTGGAGTAATGCATTTTGCCAGTTACAGCAGTTTGAAGGATACTTTCTACTCTTTGTTGAACTTCACACTTGGTATATCCACTTTAGAAAGTATGAGAACCCTAGTGGTTTCTAACGCGGTCAAAGGTCACACAAGGTCAACAGGTGTCAAAGTCTGAATTCCTCTTAATATGAGGACAACTCCAAATTAATCTGTGAGCTCTCTGATTGCTAAAGTTTTTCTTTTGTTGAACATAGTTTGATCAGCTTCAGTTTAATTTGTGAATTATAAACTATACAGTAGGTCAAGGTTATCTTCAAAAACATATATTCAACCAAGAAATGAAATCTGCTTCAAAGAGTTGATACTCTTGTCTAAATTGTTGATTTAAACACACTCTCCAATGGCCCTAATCAGTTTCTACACTCAGCTTCAAAGGGTCAACAGGTTATCTCAAATGACCTCAAAATTGCCTCAAGGGATCTACAAGTTATCTCAAAATGTATGACAATTGGCCTTTTTCTCTGTGATACATTCCAGATGACTTTGGCTCTGGCAGTAAGTAAATATTTCACAGTGAATAAACAATTTCATGTAACTCTCATTCATTAATAACAATTATTAAAAGGATGGATGGTGGCAGAGCTAATTTGCTTGCTCAAAATTGGTAAAAGATAATGTAAATTTGCTCATACTGTACCTAGAACATCAAAAGAGTCTTTTTCGCATAGGAAGGCTGTTCTTTCTGGATATTGAAATATTTTGGAATAAGACTTCTATATTATAAAATCCTTGCCAGTGAATTAATCGGTTGATGCCCATAAGTGAGTGCTACAAATAAGAGCTGAAAATCTATGATCTGTTTTTGGTTCTCACTTAAGTTTTGGACAAATTTAATTCACTTGCTCTACATAAATCTGTTAGATTGTTAAGTGGAACTTTGAGCAAGTTATATATGGCAAGGAATCACAAAGCCTTCAGGCTTTCTGGTCTAATGATTTAGAACCAGGATATTCCTAAATTTGCCTACTTAAAAATCCATGCATGAGTGACACACAAAATCCTTTCACAGCAATACTGTATGTGGTAGGAATGATATCCACATATTCACGATCATATACGGTACCATTTTGGTAAAAAGACATTTTCAGTTGCCATGGTGGTTAGGGTTCATGATGACATCCGTTATCAACTTTACAGGGAATAATTTATCCAAAGAATTCACAAATTGTTATACAATATTGAGAATATGCGTAGCAGTTTTGAACATAGAAACCATAGTATTTTATAAAGCTCTAGACAAAATTCAGAGCCTGTTAGAACACTAAATTATTTCCTGCCGTATGATAAGAATTCATTTGTTAACACATGAATTGAACAAAAAATGTTTAATGACAACTGAACAATGAATAGTATAGGTGGCAAAGTGTTTCCCAGTTGGTTTGGTGGGGCATTTCTACATGTTACAAATTAATATTGAACATAATTTTTAAGAGTTTTCGTAATCAGAAGAAGACCATATTTATCATGACCTCAATTTGAAAAGCAGTTCAACTTAGAACTTTGTTTATAATATATAACATAATGCCATATATTTAGCAGCATTGTAGGCCTATGCATCTTGCTCTTTGCCCCTCCCCCCCCCAAAAAAAATGAAAATCCCTCTGAAATATGTCTTTTTGAAATCTTCTTGCCAACACTGCCCAAATTCTGCATTTCAGATGAAGAAAACAACTTCAGGACTGCTATGAATGGGTTCTTGGATACAGATGATGATGAAACTGTCCCACTTGCCAAGCTGAAGAAAGGCAAAACAAAGGGTAATGAGGTAACACCATCAAGGTCACACCACACCAAGAAGAAGATGAAGAAATCAAAGCATCCACCACCTAAAGACACAGAAATGGAAAGTAAGGAAAAAGCAGAAGAATATGCTAGTGAGATAATGGAAGATGTTGAAGAAGAAACTTCCAAGGAAGCTACTTCCAAGGAAGATACTTCCAAGGAAGATACTTCCAAGGAAGATACTTCCAAGGAAGATGAAGAAAGCATGGATGTAGAAGAAGCGCCGGTAAGTGACTCAAAGATGGAAGAAGAATTACAGTCCAATGAGGAAGAGATAAACTCTCAGGGAGGAGCAGAGGACAGTCAAATGGCAGATGTCGATGACAAAGAGAAAGGAGAGGCGAGTGAAACAGCAATGGAGGTAGATGACAATGTAGATGACACAAAGGAATCATCCGATATGAAAACTACTGTCGAAGAGGGAAACCAAGATGACTCCCAGACTACTTCTGAAGGACCTAGGGAGCCTTCAGAGGCTACCCAGAAGGATGGTGAACATGATGAGGTGAAAAAGGCAGATGATTTAGAGGAGGTAAAACCATCTGAGACGACTGATGATAAGAAAGGTGACGCCGCGGTGTGTCATGAAGATGGAGCGCATGTGGATGAGAAAACATCCTCTGAGCCAATGAGTGAATCCAATAAGCCTGATGACGCTCCGTCTGAAGAGAAAGGATCAGAGTCGAAGGAGGAGGAGAGCTCGGCGGCAGTGGAGAAACCTCAAGATAGTGAGGGTGGCTCTAATCCACCAGAAACGTCGGTCACTGGAAATGCTGAGAAAGCCACGGAAATGGACATGGAGAGCGACTCTACCGACAGTAATTTGGAAGAAGTTATGCCCGATAGTCCGTACAATAAAAGCTGCACCATGATGCTGGCCAAGCTGACTAAAGCAGCTAATGAAAGTGTGGACAGGGTCAAGAAAATTCCATATAGGGACATGAAGATGCCCAACATAGACATCAGTGCTCTGTTACAGAACTACCCCAGGACCTTCTACAAGGTGATCCCGTATAAGTCCAGACTTGAGGGACTCTTGGAAAGGCGCATGAGGATGGAAGTCGAAAGTCAAGAGACGTTGAAAGTCCAACAGCAGAAATATGAAAAATACATGGATTTGGAGAAGAAGAAGAAAGAGCTGGAAGATGAACTGAAAAGAGTGGAAGCTGCCAAACTGAAAGAGGCGCAAAAAGTTAAGGAAGAAGGAGAATCGAATGTGGCAGTAAAGAAAGAAGCAGACCCTGTGAAACAGGAGCAGGTGACAACAGAGGTTGCTAAAAATTTGCTTCAAGTTGAGGCAACAAGTGGTAAAAGTGATTCAGATAGTAAGACGCTTCCACATGTGAGTAAAGTAGAAACTGTCGTTGGTGATTCCAACAAGGAAGCAAAGAATGAAACAGACAGCGATGATGTAAAAAGTGCGCCTGAGCAAAGTGAAATCAGGACTGACATTACAGATTCTTCTAGCCTTGCTATGGATGTGGTGGCTGTGGATAAAAGTGACAACCAAGATGGAGATGATGTAGGTAAGAAAGAGAAACTTGGAGACGATACAGAAAGCAGATTGGAGGATGGGGAGGCTAGTACTGGAGCTAATGATAATGTGGACAATAGCAAAGAGAAGGCACTCAGTGCATCTGAAGGACAAAGAGATGATGGCATGAGTGTAGTGCCTACTGTAGATATTGAAATGAAAGATGCTGAAAGTGATGTCAGTCAGAACAAAGAATCCTCACAAAATTCTACTCAAGAAGGATTGGCAACGATGAGTGAATCTTTGGTCACCGATCTTAAAACTGAAGATGCACGAGAGTTACCGAATGATGCTGGTCACAGTGACGATAGTCAAAGTGGTTTGAAATCCAGCGAAGAATGCGTTGTGAACAATGTTGAAGCTTTGCACAGCCTGGAGGCGATGGATAGTGGAAGTAGCAGTACAATGGATGCAACAGTAAGTGAATTACCTACTAAACACACAGGTAGTCATGGTGACAGAGACAAAGCAACAGCAAATGAGGTGGAAGAACACTCGCAGGAGAGAGACGACAGTGGCGAGATGAAGAAGGAGGCTAATGACAAACAGTCGGACAGTACTACTTTGTCAAAGAGTGACTCTCCAGTTAATGACAAACTAAAATCCAATGTTTCTTCCACATCTGATCAGAAGGAGGTTTCGGACAGTGTTTTGCCCAGTGTACAGCAGGAGGCGAGTCTGTGTAGCAGTGATCAGGAGATGGGATCTCAGGGAATGAAGTCTTCAACTGCTGCTGCAAAAGTGATCCCTGCAAATACAGATCCTGAAGTTTCTCAGAGTAATACTGATCCACAAAGGGTTACTGCTGGCAGTGATCAAAATAATGTCCCTACAGTGACGGGTACGGAAGACTGTCCTCATGAAACGGTTCAAGAAATAACATCAGAATGTAGTCACCGACAGGATAATCCTGGAGAAGCCGCTCAGGGCATGGATCATAGTGATCAATTGGAGGGAGTTTCACTTGGAGACCAGTCAATGGAAGATGGAGACACTCCAATGGATACTGATGTAAAATCCAGGTGTAACGAAATGGATGAAAGCTCTTCGAGTGAAGTCACCCCCACAGAGAAGACTTCAAATGAAACTAGGAGGGCTGAGGGTGGAGCAGATGAGGGAGACAATAAAACTAGTACTGATATCACAGAGAAAGCTGTTAGTAGCACTCCCTCTCTTACAACTGATGATGTCACCTCAATGGAAAGTCATTCAGACGTGAGTGAAATGACCGATTCCAATGTTACTTCTCTCAAAGGTGACAGCAAAAGAAGTGAACAATCAAACAGTATTGATAAAATGCAAATAATTGATTTCAATGATAAATCTTGTGTTAAGGAAAGCGATGGTACATCTGATTCCCAAATTCCCAAAGTGGCTCAGCCAGAAATAAAGACCATCATCAGCAAGTACCAAGATGATGCTATAGCTACGATAGAAGATCATAGTGTTACCAGTGAGAAATTTACAGAAGTCACAAAAGAAGGTGAGGAAGGAAGCATAATGGGGCAAGAAACTGACACATTCCTTTCTTCAAAGGTGGAGGTAGATGAAAAGATCAGGGACATTTCAAGTGTTGCCAAAACACACCCTGTATCTGTTGAAAGCAGTACCGAGAATCATGTAGATGACGCCGATGATGGTGGGTCTGAGGTTGATGAAGTGAAAGGAGGTATTCAGAGTGTCATCCAACCAGCGGATTACGAAGAGAACTCTACTGACAAAGTTATTGTGTCAAATGATTTAAGTAACAGTGCTTCTGTTGAAGATGAAGACAGTGCCATGATTTCAGAAGATGATGATGCTGATGTTGGCATGGAGAGTTCTATGAGTGATGCAGAGGACATTCTCAGTAAGAGTTTAGTATTGTCTGGGGTATCTCCAGAGAAGGAAGATAATGGTTCGTTTGTGTCATTGGAAAATGTGGAGGAGGAGGAGGGTCCTCAGGTAAACTGTAATACCCATAATTCAAATTTCCTGGAACTGCCAGAAGCTGTGAAAGAGCTTGATAGAAGGAAAGAGGTCACAGGTGAACTATGTTCAGATTCAGGTAGTAACATTGTACAAAATGAAGGAGAATCTAGTGCAGTTAACCATTCTGAGCCTGAAACAGAAAATTTGAAAACCCAAAACTTGCATGATGGTGAGGGCAGTACCCTTACATCCGATTCTAATTTAGACAATACTGTAAGTTTTTCAAAAGAAAGCTTTCCCGAACAATCCAAAGTGCCTAGTCTAGTGAATCGTGATGGTTTGGACCAATCTCTGAACAAGTCCAACCAAAGTGAATTGCCTCTGTCAAGTAATCAGGTTGAAACAGTAGAAGAGGAGAGCATTGAGCAAGGACAAACTGCCCCTAAAAGTGAGTTAAGTGTTCCTAAAAGTGAGTTAAGCGGTCCTGAAGGACAGAAGGTCCATACCGCATCGGATGACACAAAAGCTGAATCGGCAGGTGTGAAAATGGAGCCGGTCAATGAGAAACGACCAGACGGAACTTTGGATGCACCTAAACGTAGTTTATCAGTGGAGGATATGAAAGAACAGACATTGCAAAGCAATTCAAATATAAAGGAGGGGGATAATCCCTCATCTAAAGCAGCCGCCACCAGTGTGATAGAGAAACCAGTAGATACGTGCCCAGTGTTGAGAATGTCACACGATGACATCTCCAAAGCGATCCTTCGGAAATTGGACTCTGTCAATCACCAGCTAGCGGAGAAGATTGACCGTCCAGTAGAGCGGAAACTCAAGGGTCGAGTGAGACTATCCGGTGGGATTGGGAAGAAGAAAGTACAGAAGAAGGTGGTCAAGCCGTTACCCATATGTTACATGTTTACCACTCGCAGCCGCCAGAAGAGTATTATGATCCTGCCTCCGCAGGAGTTGAGACGTCTCTGTCGAAGGGGAGGATTTTTTGACGTCAAGGAGGGCTTCCATTACAATACCAAAAACGTGGGTCACTTCTGGCCCCTGCCTTCTCCCAGACCGACGTTCAAGCTGTGTTGGCGTTACCGTCTACAGACGGTGAAGTCTCTTTCCGGGATTGCCCTTCTACTGCGAGTCTTATGGTGTTGCATGAGATGGGAGGACATGAACCTAAAGCCGTCGGCGTTCACGTCCAAGACCTACAGCACCGATGTGGAGGTCATTACTCAAACGGTCATCAAGAAGAGGGACATCCCTCCTACAGGTCTAGTGTCAGAGTTTCTATTCAGAAAGACCATCAAGCCGATTGTGGTGGACGAGGATGATTGGAGAGGTGAGTCAATCAACAATTCTTGAATAATGCAAATCTTTCTCAAGGCAGAAATCCAGCAAAAGCTGGTGCCGACAATTTTTCTGTGATCCCTGGGTAAAGCTTTCAAAATATCCGAACATTATACAGCAGAGGTGTTTGACGTGATATTCACGCCTGTGCTGTCTTGTACCACAGAAATGTAAACATTTTTCCCAAAGAACATAACTAAGTTGCCATACTAGAAAGATACTGCAAAGATACTACAAAGATTGCCATACTACAAAGAAAGTGTTGTGTGTTTGTTAAATTTGATAATTTGTGATCTTTATGTTACTATATACAGTAATCATAGAAACACCATGCTAATTACGTAAAATGGGCAGTACTGAATTAGTCATTGTAGAAATCATCATTGATTCCTCGTACCATAGAACTGGTGTATCCACCTTCACTAACTTGTTGCTTTGCCGACAGAAACACACAAGCCACAACGTTCAGGACTGAGATCTAGTTCTGCTCCAGTGAAAACCTTAGAGGTTGAAGCACCGAAAGGACCCAGAGTAGTGGAAGAGTGGATCTCAGAGGACAAGCTGCAGCTCTGGGAAATACAACAGTACTGTGATAAGTAAGTCATTGAAAGTGGTTATGCTTGGTTATGTAGTATGGTTAGAGCCCAATAGCCAAAGAAATGACCCAGGAACCAAAGCTTGGGGGGTGGGGGGTAGAATGGGAATAGAGGGCAAATGTACCTTTATTGGTAACATTTAAAGCCCTATTGATACAATTTAAGTAATTCATTATTGTAGGCAAGCAATACAGCTATCACCCCACCCCTCCCATTTCATAGTGGCCCAATCCCATCCCTTCCTTTGTGACCCCTTTTAAATTTCTTGGTTATGAATCTACCGGGCTGGAATGGAATAGTATTAAGAATAATTTTTGTAATAGAATTAATTGTATTAAAAATAATTTTTGAGGTCCAATCAGGTCTGGGTAGAGCATGGTGTTATACATAGGTAAGGCATCTATTCAGAAAATAAACACGAAGTGGTTGTTGGTTAGTGAATATAATGTACTCATACCACCCAAAATGGTGGGGCTGTGCTCCTCTTCTTGCCAGGCTGAAACGGGATGCTACTATCCAAGCTAATGCAGAGAAGAAGGCTCAGCACCATCAGCGCAAGGCAGCAGAGAAGGCAGCGGCCGCATTAGCCTCAACCTCTCAACAGCAGTCAGTGACCTCAGCTCCATCTCCATTAAACAGTAAAGCTTTGATAAAGAGAGAAAGGAAGGAACGTGATGCACTCAATAAAGTCACTATAAACACCTCCGCTCTCAAGAGCCAGCTGGAGGAACAGCTGAGGCAACAGAAAGAATCTATGCTACAGGTAATATCGGATAAGCTAGTTTCAGTTTGTTGGGAGAGGCAGGGAGGCTCTCTTGGAGAAGGTTTTTTCTTTCCCTAATCGGAATGTAAATACATCCAAATATGGAAAGGGTCTTGCTTGTAGTTGTCTAACATGTGTGTTTGATCACAAGGTTTTAAGAACTGTGATTATTGGTGCAGGGAAGTTTATCAGCCTTATTTGTGCACAGTCTTTAGCACGGTTGATCATCAGAATTTGTTGAATTTCGCTCTTGGTGTGGTTTCATTTAATTGCCATCGTATGGAATGTGTTGAAGCTAGCTGACAGGTCTGTCTTCTTTATTTCCTCGCTTCAGAAACGAGTCAAGATAACACCCATCACGGTTACCAGTAAGATGTCAGCTCAGGCTCAGGCTCAAGCTCAGGCTCAGGCTCAGGCTGCAAGGAAGAAGCTCAAGTCGGCTCCAGTCATGATGTACAACCCGTCTAAGTCTGGTACAGGGTCACCGGCCGTCCGCATCATCGGACAGGTGGGAGGAGTTCAGCAGAAGATCATGTACACCACCAGTACTCCTGGACAGGCTGCAGGCATCAGGCCCACAACCACACAGACATTTTCACCTTACATTCCGGGAGTCAGGAATGTAGTAATCGACAGCCAGAGACTGCAGACGCCGGCATCTTCATCACTTCAGGGTACGGTACAGCGTCCACAGCTGAACATTCAGCAGGCACCAACAGTGAGAGTGACTGCTGCAGGTGCTCAGAAGGTCACCATTGGCGCACCAACTACGGCAGTGGCCGGATCGAGTACAGGTCTGCCCACTCAACTAACAGGTAAACAGAGAAATGATATGTTAAATTGCAAGGAAAACAGTAAAACATGAAAGGTTTACTTGGTTTAATACTTTGAATGGTTTATTTACTACAATTGAGCATGTTGTACTAGTCAGATATGTCTCTTGAATAATGTAACATTACAGGAACGAAATGGTGTTTACAGAGTGAACCATAAAAAGTTGTTTTCATAAGTAGATAGCAAACTGACATGCTATTACTTCACTCGATTAATTAATCTGTTTTGACATATTGTCAGTCTTTAACAGCATCATATTATTCAAATATTTTTCACGAATAACAAACTTGAAGCTTTCACAGTAAATATTTGATTTACTTTGCAACATAACAGGGATAAACCTGTTTTACTGCAGCTATAACATGCTTGATTGCCTCAGGGTGCTACACTTCATAAACTACAGAACCTACAAACAGGTCTGTCCATCCGATGAAAATGCTAAAGGAAGTTCTTCAGTTAGCTCTAATTTATTTGTTTTGTTTCTTAAAAGGTCAAGCACAGGTGTTTACAGCCCAGGCTCAGGTGGTCCATGTGGGAGGTCAGAAGTTTGTAATAACCCCAGCTCAAGTCCAGGTCCAGGGTTCTGGTCAAGTCATCCAAGCCCAACTGGTTCAGACAACCACACCACAAGGAACAACTATACAGAGGCTGGTCCTTACACCAAATGCCCAGAACCAAGGTTTGTCAACTAGTGTAATTGATAGTGATTTTTAGCCTTTCAAATAACAGCATAACTTTTCCTTGTTTTGCTGTATTGTTATTCTCATGTGAAATGCTAACTTTAGATTTAATAATGTTGTTGATTTAAGATTCCTTAGAACTTCTAGCACTTCTGTCAATCATATCAATGAAGCTGAGTTTTGATCCAGTTTAGATTTGCATTCCCGATTATGACGAAAACTGTTGAAGATATTTTAATATGTCATATGCATTTGGAGTAGCAGATGGGTAATGGGAAGAGGTGAGGTAGAAGGGAAGGTGTGGATTAACTTCTGCTAATGATCTTAAATAAAGATGGGCCAAAGATGTCACCCAAACTTGACCAATCCCAGCCCTTTCATTCTACAATAATGAGTAGTATTTAAGTAGAATATGGAAATGGAAGGAAATTTATACATAAGATTCATATATTTGAAATAATATTCAAAATTGATAAATAATTTTGTTGGACACCATGTTAGATTCTATTGCAGCATTTTCTTTTGATTGCCTCGGTATGAGGAGGTCTATATTGTTCCCTTAACACATATTCCTTCTATAATTTGCTGACATCATTGTGCCCTCCTCACCAAGCAAGCTTAGAGGCCAAAAGGTTCGATGCAGATGTACCTTCAATATAGATAGATACTAGAATGCTCCTTGTGTTATTACCTGCAGGACAAAAACTGCTCAATCAGGCCACAACAAGCAATGCTATCTCAGGAGTGCAGCAGTCACAGCTTCAATCCCAGCAGCTGGCAACTCAGTCCCTGCTTCAGCAGCAGCAGGCGCAACAGCCTAGGCTGCAGACCCAACCAACTGTCAGTCCCAGGATTGCTACCAATCAAGTAAGATCCCAGGTTATTTCACAGGTCATTCCAAGTAACCAGGCAGCAGCTGTGGCTGCTCTCCCAGGGCAAGGGACTTTACCAGGAGCAGTCAACCTGCTTACAGGGCTTTCTACCACGGTACAGCGCAACGTTGTACCTCCTACGGCAACTGCAACGACTCTGTCAATGGCACAAACACCAGTGAGTAGTTTGTGGTTGGTTCCGTTGCATGCCTAACCGCCATCATTGACTCGAGTGAAAAAACGCTCGTTGCACTTTAAACCTTACAACCATCTCGCCGTAATCGTTAGCATGCTCCTTCCTCATGGAGGTTCCAGCAAGGTACCATACTTGTTAGTCCTTTTGTAGCATTTTGTCCAAAGAAGACAAATTTTCATTTCAGAGCAAAACAGAAAAAGTTTTAAGCTCATCAGTTTTGCTTGGGTTTTATTTGTTTTTGTCCTTAACTAAGGCCAACTTACTTTTAAACATTGTTTTTGTTTTGTTAGATGACTAACTCCATGGCATTTTAACTTGCAAACACTATGGTTCTACTCGCTCCATTTAATCACTGCGCATGTCTTGTATTTCATCAACCACTCACTGATGTCAAAGGAAATCTCATTCCAGTCTGCTCATGATATTGTTCACCGAGGCACTCTAAATTCTGATTGGTCAATGCAAAATTTAGAGATCAAAATTTTCTATCACGTCGTTCCTGCAACGATGTGGATTTCGTTTTGGGTAGTGTTCTTGGAATTTGTGCACAGAAACAAACAATGGTTTAGAGTACTTTTAGTCCAAATTAAATTGTCTTAGTTAAAGACAAAGACAAAGTAATATTTATCGAAACAAAAGAAGAAGAATAAACCATGAAAGTCTTGAGACCAAGTCGCACACATACGTCAAGTATGCAATGCACTAATGATCAGTAATATCCGGCACACATTTCACTTTCATCGTTCATACACTTAGCTCTAATACATGGGGCTCTCATTTCTGTATAATCCCTGCCTGCCCGTTGGTCAAATTGCCTCTCTGCCCAAATTACCTATCGTCAAAAATCAATTAGCTTCACTGCCGAGGTTCAGTGCATTGAATATGCATGACACAGAGGGAGCCGTTTCGGTTTTTGCAAAGTTTCCATAGTACTGACTTTTATTTATAATCCCTTCATTGTTGTTACTTGGACTTATCTGCATCCACCAGTCTCACCTTCATCGATGACCACGTATGTGTCTGTTCCTTGATTTATAATTCATATCTCTTCTTTATTTATGTATGAAACAGTATTAGCAGTTGTATCATTGTCTTCATTTCTCCTGTTTCTGCAAAGTTTTGTTTTATAGCAAATTGCTCTCAGTTTCTGTTGCTATAGTAGTTTTGTTGAGTCAAGCTAAAGTCACACTTGAGTGGTACCTTTAACTGCTAGAACTAGGTGTCACCTTAGAACGACAGCTGGTGTACTGTTATTCACGATATTTCATTCATTGTAGTTTCAAACTTTTGATTTGAAAAAAAGGAACCGATTTAAAGATTGGTTGAATCCAAATTACTGAGTTTTTATAGACATAGTCTTTGCTTTGGTAGTAATTTCATTGCTAGTCGCTCAAGCATGATAGGAATATATATAAAGCAGTACAACTTTTGTAGTTGTGATATTTATTGTTACAAATGGTACTGATGGGAAATGTAATGATGTTCAGAATGGTTAGTAAGGGGGTGGTATATGAATACATGTAGTCAATGATGTTAATATGTAAGAGATTAATTTCTTTGATAGAGGATGTCTTATGACTGTATGGTATAAGTTGTGGTATATATCATGTTTTATATAAACCATGTACTATATAAACCATGTATTATATATACCATGTATTATATATACCATATAGATCTTGTAAATATATAAGAGTTGAGTTATTGACACAGTGCCAATTCAGACTGACTGATACATCGTATCGATTCGTCAGAATGATTTCATTCATTTTTAGTCGCTCGACTCTTTTGATTATCATCAGACTTTGAGTACAAGTGACCAAGTTGCAGAGTTACAGAAGAGGATACAGCTCCAACTGCAACAGCTGGGCAGCGGAGATGACTCCAAGAAAGATTCTTCGTCGTTGGTCGATGCGGTGAGAGCCGAGTCTCAGGTGGAGCAGATTGCTCGTATGAAGGTACAGGACTGGCTGCAGTGATTTTATACTTTGAGTGTTTTTTCATGATGTAGTTAGTTTGCATTTCATTGCATCAGTACTTAACCAAGTCGACTCTTATAACAGGTTCTCTCTGCTTGCCATGTAAATATGCTGCGAGTTAGTTGCACTCCCTCATTGTGTGTTGTTAGACAGTTATTAGATTGCTTGTTTTAAAGTGCTTCTCGCTGGATTCCTCTATGCAAAATATGCTCTCTCTCTCTCTCTATGCATTAAACAATCAAGTTTAATTTCCAAGAGGAGAATTGAAGCGCCACATTTTGTAATAATATGCTGTGTGATGTGAATGATAATTAGACCCATTGAACTTCATTGGCTGCTAAATGATGAGTTTTAGAAGACTGGAGAAAGAACACATAAAATACTAATAAGATTGTGAAATTTCATAGAATGACTGTGATGTTAGAGCTTTTTTATTAAGATTGAATGATTGGTAATGAGGGTACGTGCAATAAAAATATTTAAAAAAGAGACTAAAAAGTGGTAGTCATAAGAAATATGTTCTGAAGACTAATTCTTTCAACTTTTTTTGCTTTATTTTTGTGAACAGGGCAATGAGAGGAACCTTCAGGAAGAGTACCGACAGCAGCTTCTCAAAATCCAAGGGAAAGGATCAGACTCAGGAAAAAAGAGCCGTGACACCAGGGCATACCAGGAGAAGAGGTTGGAGCAAGGAAGGTATGTTATGTTATAAAGAGAAATACCTACTTTAGAAAGCCTCCTCTTCATCTCATGATAAGCTGAGGATTGTTCTCCATTAGAAGACATTGTTCATATGAAGGATTAATGTATGATGTCAGATTGCATTATGAAGTTTAGTCCTCCCACTTCTTCACCCTCTCACCTCCTCCACTTACCTCCCCCCCCCCAAAAAAAACAATAAAAACAAAAGGGTCTTAAAACTTAAAAGGCTATTACTGAAGGACCTGTTTATAGTTAGAGCTGTATTTGCTCTACATATTTTATCCAGATGAAATTTACACTTTTTTAAGAGATGTTGTATGATCTTTCAGTTTGTGGGTCCTTTGCTTATTGACTAGTTTTGTCTGTATTTGCACACACTAGGATGCAGGTCATCCATAATCTGATGAAGTGCATGCTGGACAAGGTGGAGAAAGACGAGAGAAAGTCCGCCAAACGGAAGAGGAAGGAGGAACAACGGGAGGGGAAGAGGCAGAAAGGGGTGGAGCAGAAGAGGATGATGATGTTGCAGAAGCAGAAGGAGAATCTGAGGAATGAGATCATGATCCGTAGGACTCTCCTGGAGAAGAAACTCACGTGGGATGTCAGGGTAAAGATTGTGGTGTGTTTATATATAATGTCTGGTTTATAATGATGATTATAACAATGGTGATGATGGTGATAAGATAAAATACTGTTGGGGAGACATTACTGACAGAAAATTGGTGGAATGGAGAAAAAATGTTATCTGAGATTAAGGGAACAGAACCAAATGACTATTTTTTGCTATTTTTAAGTGTCAGCATCAACATTTGCCTTGATGTCCATATTACTTGTTCACCTCCTTTAATATGCCTTAGGGTATTTCCTGATTGAAGTATGATTAGGTTGTCCTTGTCAAAGGTGACATGCATGATTATTCAAAATGTAGCACTGCCATTGATACCGATGACAATATGTTGAAAGGAAAAGGATTACATATTATGTAAAAAAACAATAAATATAAACAGCAGAAATGTACAAACAAACGATAGCAAATCTAAGAATGAGATACCTCTGTGACTTGCTCTGAAGAATGAGATTATATAGCCCAAAATGATCATGTATCCAACGACCTTTTCTCTTTTCGTCTCCAGGAGGAGAGAAACAGAGCTCTGAAGAAAGCAGAAAATAATAGAAAGAGGAAACCCATCCGGGGGAGGAAAGCGCCGATAGCAAGAAAGAGGCAGAAAGTGACACAGTCGCCTGCAAAGGCAAAAACCCCCACCAAGACACCCGAGAAGGAGAAAGTTGCACCAGAGGTCACCAAGCCGGTATCACCTGTCAAAGAAACAGTCCCAGTCGCCAGTACAGTCCCGCAGCCACCAGTTCAGGAAGCGTCCGCCGAGGAGATCCTCTACTGTATTTGTCAGACCAAGTACGATCCATCAAGGTCAGTTACTATTATTATTATTATTTAGGTTTACAGTCTTCTTCAGGGCCAAGGCCCTCTCACATGACTTTACAACCCTGGTCATTGGTAACTTGACACACCTACACACCAAAGTGTGCACAATTCAATCAATTGCTCCTGGGGCACCACGGTGCACCACAACCACATGTCCCCCGGGGGACTTCCCATAGGGTGCAGCCGCACGGCGCACGCAACTCAGTCCCCATTTATACACCTGGGTGAAGAGAGGCAATGGAGATAAAGCGCCTTGCCCAAGGACACAACGCAATGATCTGGCCAGGGCTCGAACCTGTAATCCTTAGATTACAAGTCCACTGCCTTAACCACTTGACCACAATGCCCTCACCTATGTCACCTTAGCAGTAGGTGTAACATACATTGGTGTAAATCAGTAGATATATTGTCTGTATCCCTGCCTGCATTGCCCATGACTAGTGACGAAAGTCAGCAGTCTGAAGTGCAGAATAGCTAGAGTTAATGATGGAGTATGGGCAAAAAGTGTCAAGAGTATGACTGCTAGAGAATGTTATGATTGAGTAGTATTCAAGATCTGTGAATCTTGAAACACAGCGAGCAACAGCAGATTTCACGTAAGAATCTGCCATCAGATTAGTGTTGTTGTTCTTTGTTAGGTGGTAATTATGGGCGGGGATAAGAATTACCTTTCTCTAGCCTGGAAAGCACTCATGAAGAGCCATAGCATGGCATTCCTTAACTTGCATTGGGGCTGGGGATTTACTACTACCACAAGTATCATAGAGTGGAAGCTTACTTCTTTAATTCCATAATGGCACCTGGACAGGATTCCATAGTGGCTCCTGACCAAGATTTCATAATGGCTCCTGGCCAGGATTCCATAGTGGCTCCTGGCCAGGATTCCATAATAGCTTCTGGCCAGGGTTCCATAGTGGCTCCTGGAAAGGATTCCATAATGGGTCCTAGCCAGGATTCTATAGTGGCTCCTGGCCAGGATTCCATAGTGGCTCCTGGCCAGGATTCCATAGTGACTCCTGAACAAGATTTCATAATGGCTCCTGGCCAGGATTCTATAGTGGTTCCTGGCCAAGATTCCATAATAGCTTCTGGCCAGGGTTCCATAGTGGCTCCTGGAAAGGATTCCATAATGGGTCCTAGCCAGGATTCCATAGTGGCTCCTGGCCAGGATTCCATAATAGCTTCTGGCCAGGGTTATAGATGAAAGTCTCTTAGAGAGAGTGACAGTCCATAGAGGTGTCCTTGTCTGACTGGCTGTTTAATGGTGTCAGATTGTTGTACTTTGTTGGTGTAGTAGGGTGTACTACTATCACAAGTACTGTTCTAAGCTTACTCATTTATGTTCAACAATGGTTCCTGTTTGGTTTAGAGGGTTATCCCTAGTGGGACCCTTTAAGTGTCCTTGCCTCACTGGCTGTTTTACAGTAATCATTCTTTGTTTCTGTTTTGATGTCTTTTGGGTGAATTTTTTTTTTGTGTTGCTGTAAATCTGCTTTTTTTTATTGCCTGTAACAGGTTTTATGTAGGCTGTGACATGTGCCTCAATTGGTTCCATGGTACTTGTGTCGGTGTGGATGAAAAGATTGCTACGGACATGAAGGAGTACATCTGTAATGATTGTTTCAAGAAGAAAAGAGAGAGAGAAGATGAACTCTACTGTCTCTGTCGTCAACCATATGATGAGACCAGGTTTGTTATTCTGTTATCTTTGTTAAGGCTGCATTCATATGATGAGACCAGGTTTGTTATTCTGTTATCTTTGTTAAGGCTGCAACCATATGATGAGACCAGGTTTGTTATTCTGTTATCTTTGTTACGGCTGCAACCGTATGATGAGACCAGGTTTGTTTTTCTGTTATCTTTGTTAAGGCTGCAACCATATGATGAGACCAGGTTTGTTATCTTTGTTAAGGCTGCAACCATATGATGAGACCAGATTTGGTATTCTGTTATCTTTGTTAAGGCTGCAACCATATGATGAGACCAGGTTTGTTGTTCTGTTATCTTTGTTAAGGCTGCAACCACATGATGAGACCAGGTTTGTTATTCTGTTATCTTTGTTAAGGCTGCATTCATATGATGAGACCAGGTTTGTTATTCTGTTATCTTTGTTAAGGCTGCATTCATATGATGAGACCAGGTTTGTTATGCTGTTATCTTTGTTAAGGCTGCAACCATATGATGAGACCAGGTTTGTTATTCTGTTATCTTTGTTAAGGCTGCAACCATATGATGAGACCAGGTTTGTTATGCTGTTATCTTTGTTAAGGCTGCAACCATATAATGCGACCAGGTTTGTTATCTTTGTTAAGGCTGCAACCATATGATGAGACCAGGTTTGGTATTCTGTTATCTTTGTTAAGGCTGCAACCATATGATAAGACCAGGTTTGTTGTTCTGTTATCTTTGTTAAGGCTGCAACCACATGATGAGACCAGGTTTGTTATGCTGTTATCTTTGTTAAGGTTGCAACCATATGATGAGACCAGGTTTGTTATGCTGTTATCTTTGTTAAGGCTACAACCATATGATGAGACCAGGTTTGTTATGCTGTTATCTTTGTTAAGGCTGAACCATATGATGAGACCAGGTTTGTTATGCTGTTATCTTTGTTAAGGCTGCAACCACATGATGAGACCAGGTTTGTTATGCTGTTATCTTTGTTAAGGCTGTAACTGTATGATGAGACCAGGGCTGCATTTTGTAGGACAGAAAAGTTTGCAAGTACTTAAGCAAATATCATTCCAGCCCATATTGAGAGGTGATCCAATAAGGCAGGCCTAGCCGTTCATGATATTTACTGGCTAAATGCCAGTTGAGTATTTTACCATTCAATTATTACAATGTTTTTGTGTGTGTGTTCAAGTTTACTAAGAAATGCAATCTGTGTTATTATGAGTGTTTGGAAATGAATAATAACAACAGTCTATTAAATAAACATCGCCTTTTTGTTGTTGAAAGGTTCTACATTGGTTGTGACAAGTGCAATGACTGGTTCCATGGGTCCTGTGTTGGTATTACTCAAGCAGAGGCAGAGGTGGTGGAGGAGTACATCTGTCCTCGGTGTAATTCCAGTAACATTCAAAATGTGGTGGCCAGTCAGAAGACCCTCACGCCAAAAGATTACGATCAATTGAGGAGAGTGGTCAGACAGCTGGAGGTAAGATGATCTTAGGATTAAGATAAGGGGGGGGGTTTAAAGAAATCCTAATTCTAATGGTATAATCTTACTCTTGGGTTATTATTACAAGAAATAAATATGTCCAAGGAAATAGGCTTGAGAGTGTTCTAAAGCCTGTCACGGTTGTTTGCCATCTTCATTTCTTTAAGTAAGCATCGTGAACGTCCAATACAGTAGCGGACATGATTTGTAATAATATGTTATTAGTATTAAATGGTATGAAAACCCTATGGCCATTCAGTGTGTACTGTCACCATGATGATATGTATTAAGGTGATGTACGTGAATAATTGTTATCCTTTCCCGTTTCTCAGAGTCATAAGATGGGCTGGCCTTTCGTTGAACCGGTCAGTGAGTTGGATGCACCCGACTATTATGATATCATAAAGGAACCTGTTGGTAAGATTCTTATGTTTCTTTCTTATGATATATCATTAAGGAACCTGTTGATAAGATTCCTATGTTTGTGTCTTATGTTATGTCCTTTCTGTAGAGATGTAGTAGAATCCATGTCCTAGAATCATGAGCTTACAGCACAGCAGTCATCTCCAACACTTCCAACATTCGCAATGGAACAAATCTTACACATAAATATGTAGCACGTCAGGAATGCTTAACCTTCAAAATATAACGCAATAACTAAGAAAGAAAGCCTTCAGTGGATGACTTGTGTTACTGAAGGGTGTGTTTAAAGTGTAGCTGTCCTGACCTCACTACACCTAGTTGGTCCTAATGCCACAGCATGGATCTTTTCCTCAAGATTTTGTTTGAAGTAGTTAAGTAAAATGATTCTTAAGCTTTCCACATCCTGCATCATAATTCAGTTACTGGCAAGTCTCTAACACCATTCATCATAACATTGCAAAATTTGTCATGAGTTGTTTCATCTTTTGATCATATCACGCATTCATTTTTTTACCGATCACATAGGAGCACCCAGCTGTGGCTTTTGAGTCAGTCTCATTGCGATATTAAAGGGATATATATATATAGGTGGCAGCCTGTAAGGAAGACCAAAAAATATTCCACACACAAATTTGAAAATTCAAGATCTACCAATAAATTCTACATTACCCCCATCAAATAGATCCCAGTGGAGTATGTAATGATGTTAATATGGTAGTGTTCTCGTTAAGCTTCCCATAATCACAGTACACTGGTCGCTAATGGATCATTTCAAAGATTTCACATTTCGACGAGGAAGTAGTAGCGATACTGTGACAGGAAAAGAATTTTTGAGGAAAACCTGGAAAATGGTAACATCACAGACTAGTACCTCATTCTCAGACCATTGAAGGGGTTTGTCTGACAGTAGTGTAGAATATTTCATCTTTGTTACAAGTGTCATACTATCTCCCAGTACAATATTTGTTTGATGGCTATTGTCATTTGCATAACCACACAGTGTTGACTTTATTGACTGAGTGTTCTTTATTTTATTTTTTTTCCTTTTAGACCTCTCAGGTATATCAGACAAACTCAAGAAGAAGACTTATTTCAAGGTGAACGAGTTTGTAGCAGACGTGAGCAAGATGTTCGACAATTGCCGTCTGTACAATGCCAGCGACTCCCTATTCTTTCAGTGTGCGGACATGCTCGAGAAATTCTTTGTCCAGAAGATGAAAAACTTCAAGCAGTAGTTAATTTATCGAACACTCGACCTCAGGATTGCAGAGTAGACCCGTATTGTTTTAGTTGTCTAACTTTATGAAAAAAGGAACATAAACAAGAGATGGTTGTGTGATGCATTAACAATACCTATTGGAGGAGTGGTGGGGAAAGCTAATTGGTTAATTGCTTGTTATTCATTTTGTATTGTTGGGCGGTTGCTAGCACATGGTAAAATTAAAAAAACAATAAACAATGGCAACAGAATGGACCTCTTGTAGAGGAGTTGAATAAAAGTAGATATTCTACAAGACAAAACCCTACAATTTGTTTCCAAAAATGTGAAGGTCATTTAGACATCATAATATTGACAAGAAAATCAACTTAAATTGCTAGAAATGTACTATTTATTTCATTGTGATTGGTTTGAAGGTTATTAACACATTACACGTAATATGATTATTTTTTATTGATGTTCCACCTCGTTGGTGTTAATTGAACTACACATTTAGCAATTTTCTAATTGTAATATGCTGTAATTAGTTCTTCAAGGAAGGCTCACCCTTCCCACTCTCCCCTATTCACGTAAATTCAAAATGGATCAGTGACAGTAATTTGTAATAGTGCACCTAAAGGGTTCTTGACATCTGAAACTATCCAGGGTCCTCCCCTGGTGCACATCTGAATTATTTATACCTGGGAATTAGTTTGTTCCATATCTGCCGTGGACCTCCCCTTTGTATTGTGGCTGATTAAAGAATGTGAGTTGAAGTAAAATTAATAATAATAATTATTTGACTGGAGCATCTTGCTATTCTTGAACCTGCAGCAGATTATGTGCCACTCTATACAAGTGAATTAATCTATTGAAGGATGGTATGGTCAAATGTAAATTATTTCAAAGCAAAGCCAATATTCCTTGATGTTATAGCCAAGGTTCGATGAGGTTGGGCATTTTTACTTTAACTTTTGAGGGATTTCTGTAGGGATTTGGGGATCAATTTGTACATACCACGTGTGTAACATATTATATTTTGTTTTTCATGTACAAACACTTTTTGCTTCATTCATCAATGGCAGGCTCTCAAGTGTACATAAAAAAGTTGAAAAATAGAAAAAAAAAAGATAATATGGAAAACAAAAAATCTTTAAAAGAGAGAAAAGAGAAAAAAAGAAGTAATAGAGACATACAAGAGGTCTATGGAAAGGAAAGGAGTTTGCCAATGTAGGAATAAATTCTTGAGGTATGGATAATAAGATTTTGGTCTTGACAAAATACTGTACAAGTAGTTAATTTTTTGAGATATTTTGGAATAAACTTGATAAGAATGTTTATCTGTTGTTTAATTAATCATTATTGAACTCATTCAATGATTAATAACAAACACATTTTTTTTAAGGGAGATTATAAAAAAAAAACAATTTATTCATCTTTCTTTACAAAGTTATTTGAAGTACACATAGTGAGAAGCAATAATAATGTGAAGATTGATATTGTGAAAAATGTTCCACAAATCACCACGGTGATGTGGTTCTGTTGACCAACCGGTACAGTCAATGTTAAAGGCTCAGATGAAAACTGGAAGACAAAAACATGAAAATAACATTAGCGATACGGGAGGGTAACACATACTGTAAGACGACATCAAGACAATAAACAATTGGCAGGGTAACTACTACACCATACACAGGAACTCCAAACAGCGTTCATGCTTCTCCAAGTCAAATTTAATTTTTATTAATACATACATACTTCAGAAATCCTGTTCAAAGGAACTGTTTAAATTCTGGAACTGAAAAGTTGACTATTAACGCTATTAAACTGCCTACTTGTCGTTTTTTTTATTATCAAAATGCCAACAAACATTAACCACGATGAACGTAAAAGTATGCTACAACAGTAAGTCTCACCCCAATGATATTTATGGACTGACCTGTACTGCAATCTTCTGCCAGTAGCACAACAATGACCCAGCAGTAGCATCACAAGGTGCCCTGATATAGTTGTCAGATTCTGCAGGTGTAGCTTCACCATCTGTCACCAAAAGGGAGAGAAAGTATTTTAACTCGGGTCATGTGTTAGATATCTTATTTCCTAATAGTTGTTACTTGGGTTATGTGTTAGGTATCTTATTCCCTAATAGTTGTAACTTGGGTTATGTGTTAGGTATCTTATTCCCTAATAGTTGTAACTCTGGTTATGTGTTAGGTATCTTATTCCCTAATAGTTGTAACTCGGGTTATGTGTTAGGTATCTTATTCCTTAATAGTTACGCCTTGTTTTGATCCTAGATTAGCTCTCAGAGAAGGACCTAATGTATGGTGGAGTGTTAGCTCAGTGGTTAATGCCGGTGCCTTCCAATCATAACGTCCCGAGTTCGAGTCACTCCAAGATAAATGCATGTTGTCCAGTTACAGATTTGTAGACAATTCATAATCATGGACGTTAAATATGAATCTAAGAGACTGACTTCGGTCAGCTTGCGGCTTTGATACGCGATGATGGCTTCTTTGCGAGTTCCAGCTTGTAGGAGGATCTAAAATACATACACACATACATACATACATGGTGTGACCATTATGTACATTGCAGTTAATCAACTCTGATGATGTAGCCTTCTCAGTTCTCTATTGCCAATTAAATATAACATTACACAAGTTGGAACTTAAGAACTCTTGCACTCAAGTTATTATTTGGGATTAAGAAGATACAGAATGGGATTAAGTAGATACCCAGAATGGGATTAAGAAGATACGGAATGTGATTCGATCATAAATGATTCGATCATTATGTTTAGCTGTGACATACCACATCTGACAGCAACTACAGGGTTGGGGAGCACAGAACTCTTTCCATCTCCATTCATCTGAGGCTGCTGATATCTGAGGTGAATTGGTAGCGACACCGACGCAACAAATTGGTCATCCGCAGCATCAGTGCTTTCAATAAAGATGAAGAAGTTGAACTCTGTAGATAAATGTGCTGGCTTCTCCACATCGACAGCTTCTAAAATCTGTGTCTAAATGAACAATGAAATAGTTGACAAGTTGTAAACAATCTTTAAGGCATTGTTTTGGCTAAGAGCAAAGGTATAATACTCTACTGATGAGATTTCACAGCTGAAATCAATTGTGTGTGCTCCTCATCAATTTATCAGCCATGTACCACTTTAAATTAATTCCAGCCTACTAATATCTGACCAATGTCTCCAGTGGCCAAAAACAACTACCTTGGCAGCTTGAGTGAGACTACCATTATGGGATATGTGGTAACTGGTGGAATAAAAACACACCCCTCAAAATATTACTATTAATAAGGAAATGACCCACGAAGAGTCAATCACTGCTGTATGTTGAACTTTCCAAGTAAGCTCTGCAGACATGTGTGTCATCAAGTAAAGAACACCTAGCATTTAAAATCTTTGATCTGAAAGGATTCATGTTACATCAATGTCTAAAACAATTTCTTTGTGAGAACCCGGAGAGTAATCAGCTTACCAGGGCTGGCTGAAAAAGTGGGGGATATCCCAAGGCTAACTATAAGGGACTTACATGAGCTCGGCAGAGCAAATTAGATATATTCTGTACCATTACATGACACTCACCTCAGGTCCTCCAAAACTTTTCAAATTTGCAAGCTCATACTGGTCAATGTAAAATCCAGGAGGGAATGTTTCCACCAAAATTAATCTGATTTCTTGTCCAGAACGGGTTATGTTTCCATGAAGCGATGTTGTCAAATCTCTGAGAAGAGAAACAGAACTTTGTTACAAAGGAAGACTTGCATCATACTGTAACATAGTTTATAACTTGTGCAATAACTACTCTTAGTTGGCTAAATGAATTTCAGGTTACTTCACCGAAGAATACAGACACCTCTGTTTGATGATGCTGTTACTTCATATTCTTATCTTTCAAATACAGTACATGTTAATACCTGGAACCTAAAGATTGAAAAATTGCAATGACTCTCTTTATAATAATTTAGGGGAGTTCAATCATGTGAAAGTTAAATAATGCATGCAGTGATGCAGCCCTGCAGGAGTCAACTCCAGCAGTCTTCTTTGAGATGTTTTGAGAAACCCTAGAAAATTTGAGATAGAAAAATAAGTCAAAGACATTTCAAACAATTATACTACTCTCAAGAAAAGTCTCTTGGACAGCAGTTGTCTTCAGTCAACACAAAAGCCATACTGAAAAGTAAAGTACCAAATCAACCTGATACAAGATGAACAGCACCATATCCTATACCATGATGGTATGATTTGCAGTCATGGTTACATTATTCCTGATACTGATTGAGATGAGGCAAGTATTAGGATGTTAGCCAAAAAGGCAGAGATGGAGACAAATGTCCATTCTTAGGTTTTGTACCTGTGATAACCTTCTTTGAAAACTTCTCTGCTCAAAGTGACACCTTCCAAGGTTGGACAAGTTGGTTCTCCACTGGCTGAAAGACGATTTAAAGCAAGGAATTGCTAAATGTAAACCAATATTCTATTTCCTATCAATTGACTAAGTTGCGAAGTAGGCGAGACCTCAGTACATGTGTTTTAAGACTGAGCAGAATTTCTAGGCTTGTTTTGAAGAATACAAATATTGGGTTTCTTTGGATTTTACACATCTTAATTTGTGGCATATTAAGCACAATAAAATGAAAGTATACTCTGACCTAGTATGCAGTTAAGTATTGGTGAATGGATGTTTCTTATTTTTAAATCTAGTGAATTCTTTGAATATTGCATAATTTGTTTCTTTTTATAAATGTTTAAGCTCTATTCAGCAAGATCACATTTCTAAATATTTTACTCAATCGCACCAAGAAAATAAAGCCTGAAACTTAAAAACAAAAACTCAATTACCTCAGTGATATGCAATATATATAAACTTGTTCAAGAGGTCACAACAATCAACTTACAGTAGCATGCACATTTCAACATGTATTTTAAACTAGCAAACATGACATTTGTATTGCCTAGATGTAAAGGTTCCTTTCTGGCAAAACTATCCTTGACAAACCATATCTTGAACACACATCACCTAACCACACACTCCATTATGACTAAAAGAAATATGCAAAATGAAAAAAAAAGTGAATTCTCACTAATGACTGAACCCTTGTCATTATGCTTTGACCTTGAATTGAATACTGTATGCACAACTGTGCTATGGATGTCTTTTTGATGTATACCGTGGCATTACAAATGTTCATTTTTATTATAATCATTACCTATACTTCTTAAAAATCTACTGTAAATAAAAAGGAAAAAAAGAAAAGCGAAACAAAATTGAAAGAAATTTGGAGAGAATTAAAATTTGATAAGTAAAACAGCCAATTAAACTGTCTAACCATTGATCTTTTCTTTGACTGCATTAACATGGTGTTAAGAATCATCAATTACTTACCATGTGATAATGCCAAAGAGATGACGAGAAGTACTTGGAGAAGCAGCTTCATTACAAGAGATTGTTAGCTGACTCACATTAATTAGTCTTCTTTCAATTCATTGATAATACTGTAGGGTGTGATATCCTGTTGAAACAAAAGGGTAAAAACAAAGTTTTTCTGTTCAATTCAGCTAGCTATGAATATCCAATGCCTGCTTGAGTCCACTGCTTTTAGTCTTAATTATCATTGTTCTGCACATGAAAATCTAAATGGTTAACTTGGAAAGAATTAGTTTGCTACTACTAGTCTTACATCATAGAAGCCTACATGTGCATCTATTTTTACACATTTTTAATTTTTTTTTTATTGAAGCTATGGACAATTTCCATATAAGTATCAACTTTACATTTGATACATGCTTGCTTACTATCTTGCAGTCTACAACACACCATAAATTAATGTCCCACTACTTTCAGCATAGGGTTTTTGCAGCAGGAAATGAAAGTCAATGCTGAAATTCAAGCTCAAAAGCTTAGATTAGGTTCTGTGATTGTTCAACATTTTTTTGTTAATACTGGCAATATTAGTACACGATACTTTGTATAACGATGGGAGTTCCTATGTCCTTCGGTAGAACAGTTTACTAGCATAGCATACAAGCATTGCCTAAATTTACAGCAGTCTCACAAGTTTCGTTAGCCGTTAGTGATGTTAGGCCTAGTTCAGTTTCTATGCGTTAGGCTTACTAAGCCAGCTGCACTAACGTCGTGAGGCAAGCGTGAAGTATTCAACCGGAATTTCATAAACATTTACGATACTTTTCCCCACTCAGTATTCATCCCTGTTCCTTATCACCACATTTCTGAAATCATGTTAATCACTGTACGCCAGTGGAGAACTACATTTCTCTCACGGTCAATTTCGTGAAATAGGTGCTACCACAGATTTTTTTTCAAGAAAAAAATCCACGGAAGCGGGAGAACACTACAAACAAAACTCCCTTTACGTCACTGACGCTACATTGCATTATTAGAGCAGTTTGCTGGCGAGAGTGACAGCTGGTCGTGAAATAGCGCTACCAGATACAAGAATGGGCGGGCCTCTCAAAGGAAAATGAAACAAGCTGAACTACTCATTACATATCTGTACTCAGCTCTCCCATCAATACACCGCCCTCACCCCCTTTCATTGTAACAAGAAACATTTTTCAAATGACATTTACCAATACTCTGCTAGCTTACTATAATTGTCATTATTTTGCAAGTCTATTTGAATTATAACTGAAATCTCACTGATTTTGCTCCTTACTCCCCTCCCCTTCCTCCCTATTGTCATTTGTAAATGCCCCACATGTTAGAATATTCAATAGCTAGTGGGTTTTATCAATTACCTTCTTAGAAGTGCTGATGTACCTTCCAAACATTATTTCCAGATCTTGAGGATTGTCATGTAAGACAACTGCATGTGGCAGAGACAGACAGAAGCAAATATACACTTGTTTGGCTTTTCTAACAAATTTGAGGGCAATATGGCTGATGTTTTATTAATACCATGGCAATAATTAGTGTTTTAGAGACCAAATGTGACACACATAAATGAGTAGGCTAATATGGTTTGTTTTCTATTTTATTCATTTCAGTCATGATCAATGGACACAATGTTACATGATATGAAAATCATCATTATCAGCATCCAGTCTGTACGGAGAATTATTTTTTTACCATTATACAATAGCGGAAAAAACTATGACTATAAATATAAGCATGTTTCGCCCACCAAAATATACGTGCAAGAGTTCAGCCATTACTATTATAGTTATATATCCAGTAAGATACTGTATCAAGGCAGCTTGTTCTATTTTAATCAGATAAATTACGTATCCCACTTTCCACCGGATTCACTCAAGCAACTATAAAACACCATGTTCTGCACACTAACACTATAAATTATCTTGTATCAGCTAAGCTGTACCAATTAATCAATGGCAATTACATGCTATAAAAGTGCCCCTTACAGAATTGAACACTCTTAATTCCCGACATATGGGCCACAGGTTGGGTTTTTCAGCAGAAAGTTTATACTGGAGTTCACGCCTTCAGCTGTAGAGCTGGACGCTTATCACTCTTGTGTACACAAACTGCATGGCCAGGCAAGTCCACTGTTTATTACGCTTGAACGACTTCAGAGTTGTCTTCTTTTGCAGAGGGCTTAAATATTATGTTACTGTTCCAAAGAAATGTAATCTTCTTAGACAGACAAGACTCATAGGCATGTGTTTTTTAACTGGAATTGCTGAGCTCACTGACTCTCATTTCTTTAAAAGTTCTTCGAGCTGACTCAGAGAATTTACAGGGAGCTGACACTCAAAATTCTCGCAGACATAACCCGTGGATTTCCCATCTTTCATCTCCAGGGATTTCAACAAGTCTACATTCTTGTAGAGAAAGGATTCTGCATCTCCATCAGCCAGGAGGAGAACCTTGTTTGGAAGATGATGTGCATGAATGCATTTCAAAAGAGCTTCAGTCTCTTCACTAGCTCTTTCTCCTCTGACAATGATCTGTGGGAAAGAAATAAATACATAAAATAAACCGGAAATGCAAAGTTACTGATAAAAGTTGTTATCAACTGAAGAGATACTGATTTCTTCGTCAAGTCTCATGACACAAATGACTTTGAGATCAACGTTATATTGAAACGATACGCTTCCTAGCTTTTGGCTGAATTTCTTACAGTACAGAGTAGTCAATCAAATTAAAGTCACATTTGCATGTATCATTCAAGACAATGGACTACTTGAGACTTGAATACTTTCCATGCAAAGTATGAATAAAGAATTTATTCTCACTTGACAATTAAGTTGCACTTTTCTTTGTATTTTGTGAGAGTTAATACATGATCAACACACAGGTGTAATTCTTGGGAAATGAAGCAGATACAACCAATATTTTGAATTTCTTACCACCCATACTTGAAATATCGATGAAGAAAATTATTATTGAAAAGCATTCAAAATAAAATAAAACAATTAGCAAACTGCTTATCCACTAGAGAGCCTGTGTAATAGAATGTGTAAAAGTAAGTTGGCCTGACGTTTCCATCTTAGCAGGATCTTCTTCAGAGGCTTAATGACAAGCATATTATAAGATTTTATGTGCTGTAAATTTTGTGTATGAGTCTTAAAACAATTTTTCCAATGGAAACTTGCTATTTTAAGATTGAGTATTAATCTGTAAGCTGCTTAACACCTGATTAAATATCAGAAATTTTCAAGGCAATCATTTTGATAAAGATCTTCCTTTAAGAGTACTAGTCATATTTCTATTTCTAATACTACAAAGCACCCCTGTTATAGGGAATATTAAGGTTAACCTACCTGTTGAGGTGTTTTATGATAAAACATAAGTCCAGAAATCATTTCCGGTAGGGCCATCGGTATCTTGCTTAAACGGTCAGAAAAAGCTGTTAAAAGTTTTTCAGCTTTTTCCTTCCAGTCTTGTCTGTTGAAAAGACGTGCCAACCTCACAAGGTTAAGAGCAGCAACTGAATTACCACTTGGTTCTGCACCATCTTGATCTAAGAGAAATAAACAGATATGAATATTTAATAATCATCAGACAGTAAAGCATAGTTCCAATCTACCAACATTTTCTTTGCAATTTAAAGTTTTATGAACATAAGTTTTGTGCAAACTTTACATAATGGATTTTTGAGCCCCAGATGGGGAGATACACACAAAGGATTAAGTCAAAAGAATAAAAGAGACGCTCTCTTCAAAGCTGTTAACTACTCCCTAACCTTCTTTCAATCTTAAAAGGATTGAATCATCCTTGCCAGTGGCAGAGAAATAGCCTGCCATTTCAGCATCCCAGAATAATTCATCCTGTTTCTCTTGAAGTTGAACGGCAAACTCTAACCACGACTGGTCGTATGAGGCTTCGTAGAGGTCTAACAATGCCGAGATGATAAAAGCATAGTCGTCGATGAAGCCTCCTATAGGCTGGGATCTATAACAAGGACAAATGAAATATAAAGACAATAGATATATCATGCTGCTATTGTAAGTAACAGACAAGTCATTGTAAGTAACACGACAATGGTTAAAGCTTTATCAAGTGTGTTGAAAGAACCGGCAGCTCTTACATTTAAAGTTTACAAAGCTGTTAACGAAATAAAATGGATGTACATAAATACTGTCATACATCTGGCACAAAGTTAACTTTTGTCCCTTCCATATCTTATTCCGGCTATAATCAGGAAATATTTGTCAAGAGAAAATCAACCATTATCCAAATATTTAAATAAATGTATGATATTACAAAATCTTGACAGGTTTATATATCATCCCTTCTGTCCAAGTTACCCTGCCCAGGTGCCTAGCCTACATTCCCATGCCAACCCTGACCTTTGCATAAACTTTCAGCTTAAAGTCAATATAACAATTCCAAATCATTTTGTTATTCATTTCTGATTAACAGCAAATGACACAAAACTACAGCACCAGCAACAAGTAATAATAAGCTTACATTTGTTCAACTCCACCTTCCGAACCTTTGTACGAACTCCTGAGCAAACAACCGGAGTAGACATCAAACAGATTTTCCTTTACAAAGTTAGCAGCTTTCACTGCCCTCTGTAAATAGTCTGAGTCATTCAGTACCTGAGCAGTCCTGGACAAACCAGATATCATCAGTCCTTCAAGGTAAGAAAAAAGGCTCGAATATGAAAGAAGTTCTTCAATGTTACTTCAAAAATAATATGACAAAAAAGACTGCAAATACTATAACCAACACTGCCATGTTTGTTACTATGTCCAGTGCTGCTGCTGTAATGACAATGTAAACTACAAACACTTACCATTCCATGATGCCAACATTTTATCATCCAGGTGCGGTTTCGGTCTCTTCTTTCTCGCCTCAAACAGAACACTCTTTGACTGTCTGATTGCCTCCTCGGCCTGTTCTGTAGTAATCTTTAATCTCCTAGCAGTCGCTTCGATATCACTTTGAATAAGGAGCACATTCTGGTTCTTAAGCTCATTATGCGGATCCTATAACGTTTGAAAGACAGTGATATAACAAGATAAGCAATTAAAATCCATATATGCACTTAAAAGCCATCGGTATCGGCCTTAAATTTGAACATGCTAAAATTGCTCAAACATTATAGATATACCCTTCTTTAGGTACTGATTCTGTCACATATTCCCAAACTGCTCAAAAGAGTGGCAACAAAACGTTTGTTAAAGTTCGAAACACGAAAAACCATTATTTGAATTGCTTTACATACTTGGGAGCATTAGAAATGAATTTCAGTCTTTGACCTCCCATACTAGTTACAGTTGATGAGATGACTAAGTCACAGATAGTAATCAAATGAACTAACAGTCAACAACTCAGGCATATGTTACAATCCTGAAACTATACAGTCTATTCTTCAAGCATATGCAACACTATGATACTTTACTCTTTTGACTGTACAAAAACTAATGACTCCTGTTACTATGGCAGCAATTTACCTGCTCAAAGCTGACATTTCCTC
This sequence comes from Apostichopus japonicus, assembly GCF_037975245.1. Lineage (NCBI taxonomy): Eukaryota > Metazoa > Echinodermata > Holothuroidea > Aspidochirotida > Stichopodidae > Apostichopus > Apostichopus japonicus. The sequence continues at coordinate 24,024,342 of NC_092579.1, forward strand.
CCTCTCTCACATTAAAGTGTCGACAGAATACATCTGACAGGCTGACATCTGTGCCCTCAAGTTTATCACACAACAACTCTCTAGCTTCCTTCTCAGTCCAAACACAGAAGGCGCCCTCTTTTTTATCCTTTGCATCATGGGAAGGCAGAGAATCGGCATCCTCAGCACTGTAGAACCCACCAGACTGTATGACATATAGAACAAAAGAATGAGGGATGTTTCTGTTTACACAAGCATACACCCAATCCATGCAATGATATCCTAATCCTGGCTGTGTTTATAACAGATCTTTATCTGACTTTTTGACTCAGCAGTCTGCATTTGATCATAGCCTTTGCAAAGTGTCTTCAGGCAAATTTTGTCTGTCCCCAAACATGGCAGTTTTACTGACCAAAGTTTCTGAAAGTTAGACAAAGAACTCTCTGTTTTAAAACCTAACAATTTATTAGTTTTCAGAATTCCATTCCTTGGCAGCTTTCTCTGACTTTTTCAAGTTCTATAACCAGGTTTATATTATTACACACAAATACACACAACTTTATGTAAATCTGCCTTACTTTGTTTTACAAGTTACAGATCTTTGCTCAAGTGATATGTGAATGCATACAAGAGAAAAATTATCAGACTGTGAGTCTTTTGGTGAAATGGTAAGAGTTAACAGGTATGCTGCATTCCTACCTTGAAGGTGTTAACTTTCCTTTTACCTAGGGCCCTCTAATGAAATAAACTACATACAAAGTAAATAGGAAAGAATCAAAGCACACACTTAACTTCTGTTTAGATTTAACTAATTCTGTTGTCAGTTTAAAGGGAGTGTATGAATTCTTGTTTAGAGATGCAATCAATATTTTATAATAGCCCAACAAGGGAAGTTTCCAATACCCCCAAAAAATGCACCTACTGTAATGATCAGAGACTTAGACCTAAGCCTGCAGTTTTGTGCCACTTTCAATTTAAAACTTGAATAGAAAGCATTGATTCTCACCCATGTTGAAATATTGTTGGTGCCCTTCAAATATGATGACTGACAAAATTACAAAAACAACTTAAAAGAAAAACCAAAGTGTTATTTACCTCATCGCTAAGATCCCTGCAAACATACTGAATAATTTCTTTTGCAACTTCAGCAAAGAACTCATCTTTTGTGATCTGAGGAAAATGAAACACAAAAGGCTTTTCTGGTTATAAATAATTAAATGGGGTTGATGGAATTAGCAAGGAAGAATAAACTACAGTAATAAGAAATAATGCTGACTTCACATACCTCCAAGACTCCAGTTTAGTTTTATGTAAAGTAGAAAACTTAGAACAAATACTCAAATTCTGTAGATTAATTTAAATTAAATATTGATGGTAAATAACAGTTATGAAAACGTTTACGTCTTTAGTTTCATCAATTTACCTATAATGTTAAGTCTTAACGCAATAACCTTGTTTAACATCTTCTTGTCTTCTTAAGGTTCATAACCACACGTCTCTGCAAAAGTTCTACATATGTGGTATTTTAAGTACAATATGAACTTTACCTGATAGGCTGTAATGTAGGCTGACACAAGTTGTCCCTGATCATACAGCATTTTCTCAAAGTGAGGAACATGCCAAACTCTATCAGTTGAATATCTGTGAAAACCCTGACAAATTGAGAAATAAAAGGCAAATGATTTGTGGGATTAAATCTCATTTAATTTTGCATGACAGACAGACAGATTTGAGTTGAATTGAATTGAATTTATTTCTACATTTCTACATTCCATTATTTTACATTTACATTTTGAACAATTTATGATGAATATAGATGGTATCAAATACAGTAAACAGTAAATATAGAGTATTGAAATAATATATATGTGAGATGGAAGTAGAGGAACCAGAAATAAGTGGATACTTTTCTGGTCTGGTCCCTTTGTAACAAAGAAAGTGCAAAATACAACACCCACCCCACCAACCCCCGTTCCCCCTCCCCCCAAAAAAACCCAACAAAGTCAAAATCTTATAAAAAGAAAAAGAAGCATAAGAGAAAAAAAAACAGGAAGTACAACTAAGATGGATTGCTATGCAGTAGGTATTGTTTTAGTTTTTGCTTAAAAGTATTGAGTGTTGGAGAAATTTTAATGGCATGATTAAGAGAATTCCAGAAGGGTAAACCTGTGCTACGAATTTGAGAATGGTTAAGACTAGTTCTAGAGTAAGGATGGTGTAGCATATTCATCGAACGAGTGTTATAAGTGTGATAACTAGAATTGCAAGTATAAAAGTTATTAAAAGCTGGTGGGAGAAGACCATGATGAAATTTGTACATAAATATCCCTAGTTTGGACTTGTACAAATCATATAAAGTTAATGTATTGGAGTCTATAAAGAGAGGAGCAGTATGCGATATGTAATGAGTCTGGTTTATATTGCGGATAACACGTTTCTGTAACTTAAATAAACTGTTAAGTAGAGTTGACTGTGTATTGCCCCAGACAAGAAGACTATAGTTGAGATGAGGAAGCACAAGAGCATTATACAGGGTAAAAAGTGACTTCTTAGGTAAAAAATTCTTTAGTCTATTGATCACACCATTGGATTTAGAAAGCTTCTTGCTGACCTCGGAGATGTGTTGTTTCCAAGTCAACTTATCATCAATGGTTATCCCTAAAAATTTAGCATGAGGTGAAGCATCAACTTGATGCCCATCCAGTATAACATTAATGTTACTAGAGTCTTGGACCTTGTTATCAAAAATCAGTAATTTTGTTTTTAGAATATTAAGAGAAAGTTTATTTGTTCTGAGCCAGTCAGAAATGTTTGAGTTATGTCACATGATCAGATAAGTATGACAATTTTTTTTCAGTCAAGAAATTAAATGACAAGTTACAAACTCATATCCAAAGGGAAGGATGGAAGAGTGGATCTATGCTATAAGTATTAGTACAGAACTTTACTTAATGAAAGTGACAATCACAAGTAATAACAGTATGGTGATGGCAACTCAACTTTTTAACCGAGACATAATGATGAGTCTGGAAGGCAGTTATCTTTGCCGCTAATTAGCCACATACGTAGGCCTATGTAGGAGAAGCAGCATGGCTTGTAACCTTCACTTTGTGTCTGGTGGCTATACACCTTTTTTTTAATAGTTAAGCTTTTTTTTTACAATTTGGAAGACCAATTTCTGATGGGAAAACCATGGTTTTCTCCTGGATGAAAAACCCACCTTACTTTGGCTGGCCAGGGATTGAATCCATGACCTCCAAGATGCAATGCCACTGCCTTTATCCACTAGGCCATAAGTCTGGTTTTGACATCAAATGCATACTTGAAGAATAATAATAATGACAAATCACCTGTGAAGTCCACCATTTGACTTACCTGACTAACATGATCATATACACCTCCTTTGGCCATCATACGCATCGTATGTAGACACATCTCCAAAGCTTTCTTTCCTTCACTGGTTTCTTTATAAAAGTTGTGGTATCTCAGCAAAAACGAAAGCAAAACTGCAAATATAGTTTTTGAGAAGAAAGAGGGTGTAAATCTGAAGTCCAATACAGACAAAATCATGCAGTACATGATATCTTTCCATGTTAACGTTAGTCGAGATTTCAAATCAAGATTTCACACAGGATGAAGTGAGGTTGAAAATAACAGCCAAGAATGATTAAGAAACAGAGTTAACCAACATTTGATCATTTTCTTCTATCTTTAAGAAGTAAATGAACATTAATATGAAATAGTTGTACACAGTGTTTCTACATTACAATTGATTTTTTCAGATAGATACTTCATCACCTCAACGACTTGTTACAATGTTATGCGTAAATGTATATAGTGTAATTTACATTAACGATTTATCATGACCAATATGATACCAGGATAAATTGATATGAAAAACTTTACCTGGTTGTGGAAATTTAGGCGCATCACCAAATCCACCGAATTCTGAATCATAAGAATCTGATAGCTGTTTGAAACATTTTCCTGCTACATCAAGGCCAGGCAGACCGGTATCTGTACTCTGTAATTGTGTAGCCCTCATCAGGGCATCTAATATCATAGTTCCTTTCTCGTTAAGCTGATCTCTTTGTTCCTGCCACTGGAAGTATAGAACAACAACAAACTTCATGACTGATGATTTGATGATCATGAACTGTATATGTGAAACTGCCATCAGTCTCAAATCATTTTTAAACAAAAGTGGAAGTAGGTTATCATATAGCCTTGAATATCATTATTAATACACATTTATGCTGTACAAGTAACTCAAAGCTTTTTCAAATTAGTTTGGCTTTAGTTGCTAAAGTTTTAAGGCTCTTTAATATTCCTCGGTGAAAATATAGACACATAGATGTAAAAGCAAATGCACATTTTCTTTCATCAGTTTTGAGCAAACATATAAGCTCTAAATCCATATCTACATTGCGGTTCACCTTTAAAATACAAGTTATGGCAGTCACAAAAGTGTTGTTTGGAAAATTGAATTACACCATTAGCCTGATTGACAGGTAGAATGATCAGGAATTACCTGTTTAGCTAGTAAGGTCAAGATGGTGCCAAATCCAGGCCGACCATATTTATCAGTTGGAGGAAAGTAGGTTGCCCCGACAACAGGCTTGAGGTCAGGTGTCAACCAAACACTCATGGGCCATCCACCGCCACCTGATGTTGCCTGTAGAATTATAAAATTAATGTAGAAAAAAAGTGTGAAAAAATATATAAGTATAAACATTTATTGATGACTCTTTGGTGCCACAAATCTGCCTATAAAGTTAACAACTAAGTTTCAGCTTATATTTTTACTGACAAATTCTAGTGGCAACACTACTTCCATTGATATTCTTTGCGAACTTCATATCGCAGATCCTGAATTATTTCATCACATACTGCACTGAGAATGTGAAATGTTCCATCTGATCCATTGATGAAAAGCATGTCCCCCAAAACTTACATCATCACATAATACACTCTTGCCACGAAACACAGATCATCAACTGATACCAAAAAAACCACATTCAAATAAAATTTTAATTTTAATGACAAACCTGCACAAAAGTCATGTATACTCTATCAACGTCTGGCCGTTCCTCCCTGTCCACTTTGATGTTTACAAAATGCTCATTCATTAGCTTTCCGATATCAGGATTCTCAAACGATTCTCGTTCCATCACATGACACCAATGACAAGTAGAATAGCCAACTGGAGCAAGAATACAAATGAAGCAAGAAAATATGACATGTCAGACATATCTTCATAAGTACCATTGTACAAACACACTTACATACACAAAACTGTACATACCTGCATAGATAGAAAAGCACATACAAACATACATATACCCACTCTGATATATTAAAAATACAGTTGCCATATTTATGTGTAAGCTATGGCATTGTCCCTGTTCTCATTACTAGTACAAGCAATCCACAAAGCAGGTCAAATTTAGTTATACATTTGCAGCAACTCATTTTGATACAATATTTTTGTATAATATTGTGAACCTCTTGTGGAAAATTTTGAATACTCCCAAATGTATTGCAAAGTAACAATTTTATTGTGCTGAATTCATTATTGGCTGTAATAAGAATTCAAACCTGGTAACCTACAATACAGATACTGAGCTACATTTAATGGGTGCACCCTAATTGAAAATGACAGTTTAGCTTACCTGAAAGAAAGATCAGCTTGTTTTCTTTCTTGGCCTTTGCAAATGCCTCTTCACCCCAGGGATACCTTAATAAGAACGATGAGCAACAATAAGCAAATGATAGCCTAATAAATGCACGAACAATCATTCCACAGATGAATTAAATTCTGAGTTAGGTTAATTGTCTAAATACTATAAACAATAGAAATAAGTGAAATACGAAATTCAACTAAAGACTTCCCACATTCTCATCACTCCGTTCATCAAAATGTTCTTATCACAGCATTTAATCTATGACTTGAAAACTATTCCAGAACTATCAATAATGGTTGACAGTCTATCCAACCCTGTGATCAATTTCATACATTTACATAGTTCATTGTTCCAGCAATAGTTGGCAAACTGCACGTTTCAGATATGTGTGTGTAATAGTAATGAACAAATTAAATCATTTGAAACTTCAGAATGTTTTGCATTAAGTTTCATTCAACAATCAACATTGGACTACACTGTGAAGATATTGTTTCAGAATCAAAGTAACACATATTGGGGGTTTGAGTGAATAACAGTTTCATTACATAAAAACTATCCAAGTACATCAGTAAAATAACCTCACCAGTCTACTGGATTATGTGCATGCTGCAGTAAGTATGGAGATCTCTCCTTAGCCAAGCGGTTAGTGAACTCGTGACCACTTGCCATTGTTCTATAAGGCAAATTAAACAATATAAAAAACGTAAAGTGAATATGCAATGTATTGTGATGTCAGTTTTGGATATTATGAAACAATCCTTGAGAACCATGTCATAACAATCGTCATGATGGTTTACTTGTCATGTAAAAAGAGAAATGGAAAACCGGTTATTCTCATATGGAAAAGTTTTGAGCTTGAAACTTAGTTACATATTAAATAACCTACCAGACATATATGAGTGGTTTTTACCACAGATTTTTAGAAGTACTACTGATTAAAGAAAGTTAACTCTTATACCCTATCTGTCAACATTCAATTTCTTGGTATGCAACATTTCACGTAAATTTGCAAGATTTTCAGGTTTATGCAAACTCCCCTCCCCCCCCCCCCCCCGGACTCCTCCTCCAAACCTCAACTGAGATGCATCAATTCCCCACCAATATGTGTTGCTGCTCTTACACATCACAAAAACAACTTACCATGAACTGATGCACACATACTGTACATGCTTTGGTTGATTACACCTAAGATTGTTAAGAAAGTATATATAGGAGTTTTTGTTTAACATCTTGACATAAACAATAATGGTCACTGATGAATAATTGTGTGTACAATAATACTGTGCATGGATTACACACTTTACTTCTCAACAAACTTCTTTATATTATAGACAAGCATACTTGTGTTACTGTTTTCTAATCATACTGCCAGTACAATGGAATCACTACATACACAGACATATGTTGCTGTGATTTACTCAGTTTACCTTATGAGATGGCTATTGACAAGTCTAAATTGCTGACTTCTTGTAATACTTCGGAAAGTATTACATAACAGTGAAACCATTAGACACCTGTACAAAAAAGACAAATTGAACAATGAATGTCAAAGATGATTTAGTCCAACGTTGTATAGTTAATACTACTTACTATTTAATATTCGAAAATAATAGATGATAAAACATTAAGTTGAGAAATGTTGTATTTGCTGGATCATGGAACATAGGCTGGTTCCTCTCCAATCTCTTTACTTGCAGCTCTATGGCAATTTATACTTAATGAAGGTGGTAGCTATTTACCATGTCAATGATTATAAACAAGGATGGCACTCTTGCTTCTGATTATCATGTAGGCCGTTAAGAAGCATTAATGCAATGCTTATAATTACCAAATGTTGAGAAAATAAGCATTGTATCATTTAACAGATAATCATATCCTTTTTTTTTAATCCATTTGTTGGACAGGGAATGGTCAATGATTTGAGACAATAAATAACCCAAGTCACCTGTGAGCTTCCATCTGAATGAATGTTTATTACAGCAATGGAATATTAAATCACAATATTTATTGTGAGAATTTTTTTTATTACCATTTTCCATGCTTCTGCAATCATATGAAGAGGAACTACTCATGAATGAAGATATGATGTAAGACCATAGTTTGTCAAAGCTAAGGAACTCTATTATTCCACGATCATCCATAAACAAAACAATAAAAAAAAAAATGAAATTTATGAACTTTAAATCTACTAGACTGGACTGCAAGAGAGCATAGAATGTAGTTCTGCTCTTCATATCACCAAATTCTTCTTTCTGGACCTTTCTTATCAAATTTTTAAGGTTCCATTAAAACAAAGTATAGTATAATTTGTAACTCATTTGAGGCACCCAAGTGAATTTTAAAGTGCAATCCACTTGTTTAACTCAGACCTGTCAACTCTCCCGGTTTTACCTGGAGACTCCCGGTTTTTACCCGAATCTCCCGGCCTCCCGGTTTCATATTCTATTCTCCCGGTTTTTAATGTTTCATCACTTGCTAAATTTCTGAAAATAGCCAACAGTTAGTCCTATGCCTATCGCGTAATAAGTGTAATCTAAAAATAGATTGATTGTTTACAACACGTTATGACTGACACAGTGCTGTGCGGGACTCTCAACCAATATCAGGCTGCTTTGTCAGTTCTCAGACTTCGCCCAAAGTCGTTATTATACGTTGGCCTTGGTTGAGTCCTGAATACAGTACAGTAGTACGGCGTGCACTGTGCATATGCCATGGTGCACAAGTTCAATAAACACAAGTTGTCACTTGTTTGTATATGCGGCGTACCGAATGTGTGCAGTTCGCATGTAGGCTACTTGTATACGACAAAAAACAGTTAAGTTCTATGCCGGCACACACTTTACCTGCGTCCTCTTCGATGCTAGGTGAATATCACGTCTTAAACTGCGATTTAAGGAACGGCTGTTTCAAACATTTCACTAATTCTTTCGGCAACTTTAATCCCTATTCATTGAGCACAATAGCATAACCTGCGTATAAAATCGTACAGGGATTATACGAGGTGTCTACGAGGCAATTTGTTTGTCAACAATTTTATACGCAATTGTACTTGTTTATACGTCTTAATACGATCCTGTGCGCATACACATGTCCAGTTATACATGAGCGGTACTGTAGACTATATATTTAGGAGTATTTATATAATTTCAGTTGAAAATTACCAACCTCCCTATTTTCCCCTTATTCTCCCGTTTTTTTGGCCCTGAAAAATGTTATTCTCCCTATTTTGGGGTCAAACAGGTTGACAGGTCTGTTAACTTGTTAGACGTATTTTAGAGATCAAGCTCTGTATGCAGCATGCATAATTGGAGTTAATCTGTCAACCATACACCATTTACAATGCCTTTGAATAGGCCTAGCATGTATGATGAATTGTGAAAGTGAAGGTCACAGCTTTACTGCTGCGAGCCTATAGTGCAGCTAGTACTAGTAGTACTATACTATCCTAACCGAGACCCAAACAGGGATGTAGCCTACCTGTATTACTACAAATTACACTTGTCCGTAATTTTTACGTGTAACCCTACCTCGATTGTTTTAGAGTTTGACCTGACAGTTAGTCTAGTGTGTAAGTTTATGCCAACCCTGACCCCCCCCCCCCCTCCCACCCCAAGTTCCACAACATGAACTTCGCGAAACTGGCCCCCGTACTAAAGTCCTCAACGGCGTTGTTATAACACTAACAGATTTATACGTAACATATTTAGTTTGCGAAATCGTACTAATCAGAGGGCAGAATCTTATTGAGATTGTCCTATGCAGGCTACATGTTAAAAGTATGTTCTTCTTTGACTTCACCTTTTCGATCGTTTTTGATTTTTGAATCATCATCAGTCCCTCCGCGGGAAAGTACAGTTCACGAGCCTTGCACACTTACCAGCGCCTGAGGAAGTAATTGGCCCCTGGGAAACATGCACATTTTATTTGTAAACAAGCGGATTGGGTAGACAGCATTATGGCCTTGTGCGACTACTGCGGCGGAGTGAATTAAGAGGTATAAGCTATCCTCGTACGTTATCGCTCTATGGATGGGTATACACATGTATACAATTACAAAGCCTATCAGACATCGTACTCAAAGTCAAACCTGGTTGTTACATAAATATATATTGTACCTCGCTGTTTCGCAACTTCATCAGACAGGTAATAGATGGTCGTTTAAAAAGGGGAACTTTTTACTTTTCAAGACTACCGGACTTTTATAATTGTAATGAAGTAGCCTAAGAAGGAATGGTCAATATAAATTTCTAACGTAGGACAAGCATAGGGCCCGGCTAAGTCCATCACACACAAGCCTAGGCGCCTAATAACTACAGATAGCAGAACGTGACAAGCCTTTTATTAGAAATAGTTAACATGACTATACTAGGGCATATAGCTGGGCTATGTTAAGATTAGGGCTTCAAGACAGACCATGTGCCCCCACCATGCAGTGTATAACAGAACACCCTCATGACTTACTAAGCCTACTATTCTTACAATTGCTAACAACTTTCTATAACAAAAGAATTGGGATAGTCTTCATTCACAAAGAAACTTTCCTCAGATATGTTTTTGGTGTAGGACCATAGTTCCTCAAAGCTACTGAACTAATTTATCATTCCGTGAACATTTCAGTTCCTTCTACACTTGTAACATCTCCTGCCCTCATTGTTTACTTTTTGGTACAGATGACATGGACTTTTATGTATACATTATCATAACTGCATGATGTTGTAGATGAGCTACTTTGGTTGTGGGTACAAACCACGCTTAAAGACACTGTTCCACTGCTGCTTACCTATGCCCCATTTTCCATGTAAGCATTGCCTCCATTTTGGGATGGAAACTGTGCTTTCACAGCACAGATTTCCCAAAGTCTTTCACAAACTTTAGCATATATTGCAGGCTCCCTTGTTGTTTTCCGCTTTCAGAAGTTTAAACAGCTAGGATGATGATCCCATGCTTGGTACGGTGGGTTATTTTGATTGCAACCCTTACGTCTGGGACACTCTGCAAGCAGTGTTCCATACCAGAAGATCAACGATTTGATTGCAATCCAGAAGTTTCAGCGTCTCAGAAAGTTTGCGAATCTCGAGGATGCTGCTGGATTCCATCCAAGGGTCCAAGAATAGAGGGAGCTCCAAGATGTTTTTACCCTTTGAATTATGAAGGTTATCAAACTGAAGGAGTGAAAGAAACCAAGTATGGTCTAACAGCAAATATAACTAGGGTTTCATCTGGTTACTATCCTAACATAGTAAAAACTCTCAAGATGGATCTTTATTTTGAAACTAGCAGGAGACTACACTTTAAGGTAAACATGCTAATTATTTATAAAGAAAGTGAATTTTGCCAAATTTTTGAAATTGTTATTGAATAGTTGTAGCAATTAACAACAAAGATGTTGAGGAAATGTGGAATATTACTGGGCAACTTTTCTTAATGAATCCATAGCTACTGTACAGACGCTAATTAAAGAGTGCAAAGATGTAGAATTTAAGCAAAGGAAGGATATTAGTAGAGAGGGGGGGGGGGGGGTCAACTGGAGGTGTGTAAGAAGGAATAGATGAACCACTTGACTCAACAATTAAGCTGTAAGCTGGAAGTATAATTAAGCCCCCACATCGCAGTAGTTCTGAGAATTAGTGTAGAGAAATTGTAGTTGAAGTGATCTAGCAAATGTCAATACCTCATAGCAAGTTTTCAGAGAACTCAAATTTACATGGAAAATACTAAGCTGTCTAATATTCTTTTCAAGAAGCATATTTTTGCTACAATTTGAAAATATAGTTAGCTTAAAAATTCAATTCATCTACTTACAAAATTTGTTGGTATTCATAAATCTGCATTTCTGAAAGATTGCTTAAAGTACTGTATGTCATAATTAAACACTAGTACTCTAGCAGAAGATCTTTTTAGATATACAAATGTGCCATCTTTGAGTGAAATTATTGAATGTTATCATAGTGTGATCAATTGAAATTGTCTTTGAATCGGTTTTGACATTGCCAATCTTACTAGTGAGTTAGTGAGATTGTTGAATAAACTCTTTTCCATTAAGAAAATTATTTTCCTTTAATATCTTCATAGATACTGGATGCAGATAATGAGCGTTATGAAGTTCCTATCGAAACACCGAATGTAGCATCGAAAGTAAACGAAACGGACTACAAGGTGTCTTTCTCATCGTCTGGTTTCGGTTTCTCTGTGATCCGTAAAAACACCCAAACTACATTGTAGGTGTTAATGGTCTGTATTGGATATTTAATTTTTATTCCAACTGAGCTCATGGATATTAATTGCATTATTTCTCATAGAGAAGGTGATTAAGAATCACCTTTTTTCATTTATAGTGGAAGCCCTATAGGGCCATGGGAGGTCAGCACAGAACAATATTTGGAAATGATCTCAATAAGTTCACATAAATTTGAGAAGGTGGATCAGGTTCTTGGTTTCCCTTGGAGAGGTCATAAAGCTGACAATAGACTCGTCCACATTTGAAAACGGGTAGTGAATGAAACAAGTTCTCACCCAACTGCCATTTAATGATGGTTTATGAGCTAGTTATAGTACTATAGTGCACCTGCCTTTAGACTGACACTGGTCAATATTTCTGGTGGCCTGATCACCTTGCGGGGTCAGGATCCTCCCTGAAAATGAAGACCACGATTGTGGGTCTGATCCTGAGTGTGGGTCTGATCCTGAGTGTGGGTCTGATCCTGAGTACGCAAGTAGCTAGCCAGCTGGTCTCAGATCCTTTGTGCATTCCCCAGATATAAACGGGGCTCACAATTAACTATGGAAAAACATAATCAAACTGAATAGACATTTGACACTTCCACTAATTAGTATGAATAACATATAAACAACTCTTCTAGTGGACGAAGAAGTAATTTATCATTCACACTTTTATTATACAATCAAAGACAAAACCAAATCAGACAAAATCAAAAAGTCCTGAAATGACAAACATTTGCAGAGGTTTCTTGAGCCTCCGATGAATTCATGACACATGATACATTTAATATTCGATTATGTTTTATTCTCTTTTGAACAAGTAATCTTTGACAGGTAAACATGTTTTGTTATAAATCACATGAACATAACAACAAGCACAATACAACAAAACAAAAGAAAGGAAAATACAAGAAATAATAACTCTGATTCATTAATTATATCAGAGGGTTAAGGAAAAGATTCGTAGATGCGTTCGCGCTTCATATTGCTCCTCATACAGGAGTGATACTTTAAAACCAGGATTTAAAACAGTAATTTTGAAAGATCTTAGAAAATGTATAAATAATTGCAATTTTCCTCCCTTTTCCACTCTCCCCAACAGATTTAATACTAGTGTGAACCCTGGTGGATTCCTCTACCATGACCAGTTTCTACAAATTTCAACCTCTCTGGTTTCAAAATTCATTTATGGTCTTGGAGAGCACAGAGGCAGGTTTCTAAGATCTTCAAACTGGAGCAGATACACTTTTTGGAATAATGGGTTTTCACAACAGGTAAATACATGATAAGGGTTGGTAAAGGTGGGGGGGGGTGGATGGCCTTGGTGAGGGTCCCCAAGGAAAAAAGTTCACATGTGACAAGGAACTACTAGAGCTTGTGTCTGATATCAAGATTGTCTAAGATTAGGTAGAAAGTATTGCTGTTGCAATGTGATATCTTCCATAGCAATGTATAAACATTTTCTCTCTGTCATACCTCTCTCATTCTCTCCCTCAAAGTTCTCAGACATTTTCAAAAATAACAATCGTAAACTTGCATCTGCTTTTCCTTTTTCTTCTTGGTGCAAAATTTTGAAAAGCTTTCTGTTTTGTTTTCGTTTATTTCTCATTTCTCTGACAGAGTAATAAAATATACTTGGCATTTATATCATTTGTTTTAAATTGTGATGGATTTGATTTGTGGTCCTGAAGTTCAGATTTCAAGGTATTGTTTTAGGCTTCTTTGGCAAATAATATCAGGAGCAGACATTGATGTATACAAATCAGACATCAAATTTCCCAACAATACAAACCCCAAGGATATAGAGTGCGTGGAATTGCTGTTGTACCCTTCCTTAAAACATCAGCAGAAATAGCTCTGTCCAGTTTGGATAAGAGACCTTTGGTGATTTATTTTACGGACAGGTGAATGACTATACTTGTAACTTATTTTTATTCCAATACTTTCATATATTCTGTTATCATCCTTTTCTGCCAAGTTTGTTTGCGTTTTATTAACTGCCAAATATCTTAAATTGGGTTCTCATGATGAAATGTCTTCTGCTAAATTTTATGTAAATTAACACTTAAAGAAGTATTAATCCACATTTAATAATTGCTAAAATGCCTACAATGCTTTCACAGTAGACATATGTAGCGTAACATACATTTTGCATTGTAAGAATTGGGATAGAAGTTATTATTGTTAGGAATTGGTATCTAATTCAATTAACAGCTTATTCATCCTTTTTTTGTTAGAAAATTGATGGGTGTAATTTAAATAGTAAAATGCAAGATGCAGGGTTAATATTTCATAGGTAGCACTATACTGTTTTAACCTATTCACCTGCTATGTGTAGATAATATTGTATATATATGTATGTATATATGTATATTATGAGTTAAGGTGTCCATGTAGGAGGGGGGCTTAATAGATAATATGTTAATTCATTGTTGTTGTGTCCTTTTCAGTGTTACCATTAGTTTTATGCCACCTTTTGTCTTTTATTTTTCTCATCAGGAAGGTATTAATCAGTATGGTTACCATCCATTCTTTCTAGTTATGGAGCCAGATCATGGAACTGCCTACGGAGTTTTTGTTTTGAACAGTAATGCCATGGGTAAGTGAAAAGTATGACTATTAAATATATTTGCTATAAAGATGCCTTGCTGTGGTAGCCAGTAAGCACTCAGATCAACCATTTTCTTGTACAAAACAAGAGAGTATATTTGCTTTTATCAGACATAAAGTTTGGTCAAGTTACTGTCTGATTTAATGTAGGCCTGATCTACTGAACAGGATTGGAGATTACATAATTTCCTTTTGCCCAAAATTATTGCAGAAAGAAAGCAAGTTTTGCACATTAAGGTTAGAGGCAACTTTCTGCATACTTTCATATTTCTTAAAACACCTGTGGTGCTTGCATAATTGTTGACATATTTATATTGCAGTCATATCAATCTTTAAGTTGTGACCATCCTGCACTTCTCACAATCAGAAGCAGTTCCAATAGGCTTTAGTATTACAAACTGTTACATGTATTTGCTAAATGTGCTTTGTCGTGGACCAAGTCATGGAACAGCCTCAAGTGGGTCATGAAACAGCCTCATGTGGGTCGTAGAACAGTCTCATGTGGGTTTTAGAACAGTCTCATAGGTCATGGAACAGCCTCATAGGTCATGGAACAGCCTCATGTAGGTCATGGAACAGCCTCATGTAGGTCATGGAACAGCCTCATATAGGTCATAGAACAGCTCATTTAAGTTATGGAACAGCCTCATGTGGGTCATGAAACAACCTCATATAGGTCTTAGAACAGCCTCATAGGTCATAGAACAGCCTCATAGTTCATGGAACAGCCTCATGTGGGTCATGGAACAGCCTCATAGGTCATGGAACAGCCTCATGTAGGTCATGGAACAGCCTCATGTAGGTCATGGAACAGCCTCATGTAGGTCATGGAACAGCTTATGTGGGTCATGGAACAACCTCATGCATGTCATGGAATAGCCTCATATATGTCATGGAACAGCCTCGTGTAGGTCATAAAACAGCCTCATAGGGCTGCAGGAAGTGTCAGATGAGTCAACACAAGAAACAAGCCCCAAACTAATTATCCCATGCTCTAACCAAGCTTCTTTGATATGAAATTAGTGATAATTAATTCTCCTCTATATATGATAGATGCTGTCATCCAGCCTAGCCCAGCCATCACTTTCAGAACTATCGGTGGGATACTTGACATTTACATCTTTCTTGGCCCGACCCCTTCTGATGTTGTTCAGCAGTATCTAGATGTCATAGGTCATCCTTTCTTACCTCCCTACTGGGGTCTTGGATTTCATCTCTGTCGCTGGGGTTACCAGTCAGCTAATCGAACCCGAGAGATCTTGGACAGGATGAGAGTAGCTGGGATGCCTCAGGTTTGCTTCTTTAAATAAAATGTACCATTTACAGAAATATTGGTTTCAATACATACAAAGAGTTTGCTTTTTC
The DNA here is from genome assembly GCF_037975245.1 of Apostichopus japonicus. Taxonomy (NCBI): domain Eukaryota; kingdom Metazoa; phylum Echinodermata; class Holothuroidea; order Aspidochirotida; family Stichopodidae; genus Apostichopus; species Apostichopus japonicus. The sequence continues at coordinate 24,040,199 of NC_092579.1, forward strand.
ACTGCCAAACTGGTATGCTGTGATCCTTTCTCTAAAAATCACTTAATTACACTTCATTAGAAAAAAGAAAATAGGCGGCATAAATATTCCCTAGCAACAGGGGTCATAACATTCATGCAGGTTCAGAATAGCTCTGAAAGTGTTCATGTACTGTTTTTTCCTGAAAACAGTGACAAGTTTTTATTGCCCTTGAAGTACAATGTTTGATCTAATTTGGAAACTCCTGTGAACTGAAGGAAATGTTGCAAAGTCATAATTTTAAGAGTCAATAGAGCTATTTAGGCTGTTTTAAGTTCTGCCATACACTACACAATGCAAAGTGGTGTGTCATTAGTACAGATGCATCTCTATTGGGAGTGAATTACTCATTTCTGTCTGTCTTTCGATTTAATGGTTACAGGATGTACAGTGGAACGACATCGATTACATGGATTCGCATCTAGATTTCACAGTCGACCCAGCGAGGTTCGCCAATCTACCAGATGTAGTCGAGGATGTCCACGAGCATCACCAACACTACATTGCGATGATTGTAAGCAAAGTAATGAATAGAATCACTTAGAAACAGGCTCTAAAATAATGACAGTTTTATTAGTTATTTATGCCTGAACTAAAATTTACAGTCTCAGCAAAGAATCTATGTGGCTTAAGTCACATTGAATATTGTCATTCATAGCTGCTGTCAACTGATATTGAAAGTTTGAGATGTGGTCTTTAAGAGAAATAATGCACAGCATATAGTTTCAATGCGATATGTTACAGTACAGGGAAAATTTATCTGCTATCGCATTGCAAATTGCTATGCATAATGGTCAAATTGTTGTACAATTCAAAAGACATATTGCAGTGTTTTGTTTACAAAGGAACTGTAATATTTTGTATGCGACAAAAATTCAGAGACTTTAAAACTGCTACCTAAAATATTTAACACTAAATTATTCACTGCAGTAATTGGTATGCATTCTCTGCTTATTCATGGTTGTAGGATTTTTTTTTCTTCTTCGTACCTAACATTCAGCATGATATCTTGACCCAATGCAGTATCCATGGTAACCAACTGGTTGGCTTTTCATTGATCAACTTATATCACCTTATTTTACTTTTCACCAGATTGAATAATTTATCAGTCAAGTAGGATTGTAATCTTGAAGGCATTTGCTAAATGTGGATGTTTGTGTTAATAAGTAGCAGACTTTTGGAAAGTTCATGCCTAGCAACCAAAGGTGAAAGTCGCTTTTGTATCCTTGATGATAATATTGTTATAACTTTTGTAGTCCATATTAAAGATCATTTGTGACACTATCGCATAATACTAACGAAAAATTTTGTGTTCATAATTTGTGCAGCTAGCACTGTTTAAAGTTTGAATGGTAGAATTTTGTTAATTCATGGGACTGTCTGGTTAAGCAAAAACATACATCATTTGATGTATTCAGTGAGTAGCATTGATCAAACTGTCTTGCTAGAGCAACAATGTGATGAAAGACAAAGTTATTATCAAAAGCTGTGAACGCAATATGCAAATTCTCTTTAATAACATCATCCATTTGCTTGGATGAAAGAAGATGACAGTTGTGTTTACTTGCTACATCAATCACCCAGCTGAAACTATGCTTCCTAGAATCTTTGAGTTTTGCTTCACAGTAAATCAGATCTACTCACAGTTTCTCTAAATGTCTGAAATACACTGAAATCTTTGTTAACTTTATATGCATGCTCTGATTATGGTTGCATATAGGAATCTCATGGGTTTTCGCTTTAATCAATAACATGTCTGTACTTATTTCCATTTCCCTGTAGAATATGCTTGGACTCTGACATTTCACTCAAATGGTTCCCAGCAAAAGCTTCCTTCAACCATTTCATATAAGAGCTTACATATCCCATCATGCCTCTTGTTCACTGTATCTTCAGTATCTGGGTTACCAAGGTAACTAACTGCATATCAGAGCTTTATTGTGGAACTCTGTATTGTACTTGCACAATGGCTTAAGAATTATTTCTATTTTTTGGGGGTGAAATCTTCATACTGGTGTATATTCTCCTAGGATCGATCTCCAAACCTCTATTCTTCTGCCATTTAATTGTTAATTCCTTTGTCAATCTCAAACAATGGCCATGGTTAATTGATTCTCTTCAAGTAAACACTCGCTAGTTACCATGGTAATAGTAAGTTCTGTTTCATCCAATCTGTTTTGTGTTTATTTTTTTTGTATATATGTGTTTGACAAAAATCACTTCTGCTTTGTTAATATAGTCATTACTCCATCAGGTATACAGTGAATATACAATGAATTGCATCTAGCATACTGTAGCTGTAGTCATACTTAGTTCCTGATAAATTTGATACAATAATGTGCAGGTTACTGAGTTAACAGTTTCTCTCGAGGAATGATTCTCAAATTTTATAAAAACAGTGATAAAAAAGACCGTTAACAAAATGCTCCTCTACTACCTGTTATTCAAAGATTGGGTAGTGACCAAACTCACTGAAGAAAGGAGAAATTGCGGATATTTTTTGAAAAAAGTGGGAGAATCTTGAACACAAATAATTAAATTTCAAATTTGCAAAATATAACACCATTCTGCAACCCAAGCACGTTTGATGAAGTTTCAATGTCAGGTCTCTACAGGACAAAAGCCTGAATGGGCTTTTTTGGAGTTATACAGTTAATATTTTTTTAACAGTTACAGTTTTGTACATTTTCTATTGAATCAGCTGATAGTATTTCACCCCTTCAAGGTGGTGTCTGTTCAGTAAGGCATGATAGCGTTCTTTCCTGCTTTGAATTTATTTTTCGCACAGCATGCTCACCATGTATATCGTAATGCACATATGCTTGAGAGAATTACAACATGAGTGCATCATGTTTTAACTGAAAAAAAAATGTTTTATTGAGGGATGACATTTCGGTGCAAACTTGATTTTGATACAGACCATTACAAACAACTTCTCACAAACAACTTTGATCACTTTTGGTTCTATATGAATACTTCTTCTTGTTCTTCCTTGAATAAAGGTCATCAGTATGCCCCCCTCCTCTCCCCTCCCCTCCTCTAAAAATTCTAATAGTTTGGACACTCATCCTCAAAAATGTTAACAAGCATTTGAATGTCACTGTAAAAGCAGTTAATCACACCAATATTTGTTTTAATAATGGTTGTCCATAATTTTGAGTATCAGCACCGCAAGGTTAGTGAAAGTTTCTAGCAATTTTTGAGCTCTAGGAAAGTGAAAGCTTCTAGCCATTTTTCATCATTCAAAATTTTGGGGTCAATACAAATCTTGGGCCTCTATGGCCATCCTTGTTGCTTCTTTGGTGTTTGCATGCTAAAACTAGCTAAAAGTAATCTGACATTCTACAATCATTCCCAGATGTTTAAGTATAGATAGATATAGATAATAAGATGTCTTAATGAAGGATGTATTCTTTTCTTGTAGGATCCAGCCATCAGTTCTGAGCAGCCAGCTGGTTCATACCCTCCTTATGACACCGGCTTGAAACAGGATGTGTTCATAAAGAAAGATGACGGTTCCATTCTCATCGGTCAGGTTTGTACTATTACAGCATGGTTTGAGGGTAGACCGTTATTCAAGAACGAGACATTCTCCATAATCATTTACATGAGGCAAGTAAACACAGTAAAAGGAGAAGCAAAATACTATCAGTGTCTCTCTGAGAAGTCTTACATATGGAAACTTTTGCTCTATTAACGGCCCGTTGTCGGGGAATTAAATGCTGTTGTATTCGGACAGGAAGCTTGCGGTTTTCACTCTCCGAAATTGCTGTGACAGTACTGCACACTGTTGTGTGTTCAGATTAGCCTCGTAAAGGAGGACTTCACCAAATTTCTTATGATGCTTATGATTTGCTGGTGAAAAGTACGAGCCTTAATATTGACCAATCAAGTCAAATTTTATATCACTAGAGAGAGGAGTCAAAAAACTTTTCTTTGGCATAGGAAAGAAATTGGTTACGCAATCACACTCCCAGCAAGCACAATGTAAGCCTTGAGAGATAGGGACTTTTTGAAGACGTTCACTGCTTTCAGAAGTGGTTTTTACTTTTTCAGACAAAAAAGTACGGAGTTTAGTTCACACACATAATAAATAACGATACATTATTGTTAAGAGGACACAGTATTCTTCAAAATGACATAAGAAAGAGTTTTCTGAGTGCTATACTTAGAAAGTTATGAAAGTGTTAGCGTGAAATGTGCTTATTTTGTAGCCATATTTGCTGCGTAAAGAGGTGTTTTGTGCGGAGTTCTGCAAGGAATCCATATGACTGAAGTAAAAAAAAAGAATGAATGAGAGGGTGAACCTAACAGCATTTTATTTGTGCAGCTCTTTAATCTACTCTTTCAATTCTCCTCTTTCAGGTGTGGCCTGGAAAGACTGCTTTTCCGGATTTCTTTAAACCAGAAACACAGACCTGGTGGTCAAATAATATTAAAGAATTTTACAAGAAGATACAGTTTGATGGGATATGGTTGGTAAGTCAACTTCTTTTAGAGCTGAAATCCCAGTCTGAAGATAATTATTATCTGACATATAATAAATACCCTTGGTATTCAAATTTTGTTTGCTTGGTGACACCAATTTGTACCTTCATCCTCTTGGTGACCCTCCCTTCTACAATGAAGAGGATCCCTCTCCCCTCTTTTAGAAGTTTTTATAAGATTAAGAGTGTTTAGATGCAAAAATGGTGTTATAGTTTTGTATCGTTTGAAATCATTTATGTTCAAGATTTTGTCCACCTTTATTTTCCACATATATAATTTTGTTTTTCTTCCAAAATATTGGCTACTCTAAAAATGGTAAATATCCCCTTTTTGAATAGCAGGAATTTAAACCATTTTCATACCTTTTACATATTCAGAATTCCAATCTTCAAACTGGCCACTTAGTGCCTGATTGAGAAATTTTCATTACTTTTGAAGTTTTACCAAAAATTATATAACGCGAAAGGTACTTCTGTACTGTAGACTTATACTTACAATGTTATCTTCTTTTTTCCAGGACATGAATGAACCGTTCACTTTTATTAGTGGGTCAACCAGCGGTTGTCCTTACAATTCTTTAGAAAACCCACCGTTTACTCCGTGTAAGTTTGTTCAAATACATGGATTTTCTTACTCAAGCATTCTCGCATAAAACAACAGAGAAAATAAATCAGTTACAAGGACAGTATCTGAGGGTGGTTTCTTATTAAGGGGGTTTACTGTATATCTAAAGTCATGTAAAGATGTTTTGGGAGTAAAATATTGAGTTCTTAAATTTGTTTTTTATCCTATAGATGTGATGGGTGATCATTTGAGAACAATGACCTTATGTACCTCTGCGAAACAGCATAGTGGCCTGCACTATAACCTGCATAGTCTGTATGGGCTCTCTGAGGTTAACACCACAAACATGTGAGTAAAATGCTTCATATAAAGAAATGTTATTCTACTAGGTTGGTATTGGATTGTCAGGTATTCTAAGTTGTCATGGTAATTGTGGTACTCAGTTTGTGTAATCTAAGTATTTGCAATTTAAGTAACTCTTTTATTTTTTTGGCCTGAACAAATATAAACTTACTTTCATGTTTATCCAATGAACAAGATTAATGTGCAGTAAGAGGTATGATCTAGTATGTTTATCATCATAGTCTACCAAGGGCGACTGCAATTGCAATGTAAACAACTTTGTGATGTTTTGATAGAGTAGTTTAAATTTGGTTTATTGTCAGATACTGAGAAATATGTTGTGGAACACATTTGTCAGATGGTACACTTTAGGAATTGATAAGCTATTGATGGTAAATATAAACCCTGTTTATTTTCTGACTTTTTTGCCAGAATACTCAAAGATCTACGCAAAAAGAGGCCATTCATTATCTCTCGATCGACTTATGTATCGTCTGGCAAATATGGTGGGCATTGGTTAGGCGATAACTGGGCCACGTGGGCTGATATGCACTTCTCCATCACAGGTATGAAGCTTATTGAGAGTTTATTGTTTGCTCCATTTGTGTTTAATTAATTGATTAATTAAAAAATAATTAATTAAAAAATATGAATGTAAGAGACTGGCTTCAGTCAGCTTGCGGCTTTGATAAGCCAATTATGGCTTCTTCGCGAGTTCCTGCTTGCAGGAGGATCTAAAATACATACATACATACATACATACACACATACACACACACATACATACATATATATCTTTAATTTCAATGAAGATATCTCTCTTGGGGAAACTGCTTTCTTTCATTGTTTGCCTTCCTGTTGGATTATAGAATGGCATAGCTATCGTGTTCTGTTGAAATGAATTATAATATAAACTTTGCAAAACCTGCAGAACCACTAGGGCTGATCCAAATGCCAGTAACTGTTCAACACAGTGTGTTTTCTTTGACAGGAATTTTAAACTTTAACATGTTTGGCATTCCCTTGGTCGGTGCGGACATCTGTGGTTTCCAGAGAAACACTTACGAGGAGCTCTGTGTGAGGTGGCATCAACTCGGAGCTTTCTATCCATTTTCCAGGAATCATAATTCTCTCAGTTGTGGACCTGTGAAGTGTATGGTAAGTTGTATTTATTGATATATCGGAGGGCGTTCGTCGATAATAATGACAGGCGAATAGTATCAACTGCATTGGAGCTGAGAAGGGAAGTGATGTTTTCACCAGGATCATCATAGTATGTTGTACATAAATGTATCTGGAGAAAGTGTAAAACACAATGTTTAATGTTGGTGTCAGGAAGTGAGAGGGAAGGGTGGTGATGGGAGGGTGGGGGGATGGGAGATGGGTGACCCTTCATGGGTGTGATATGAATATGTTATCATATGATTACTGTGTGATATGGGTATTGCATCTTGTGCACAGTTAACTTACTTCGGGATTAACATAAGTCCTTTTTGCACCAGTAGTGATATTGCATCGTAACAAAATTAAACAAACTTTCATGTGTTTCCTGTCTGTATTGTTTGTTTCTGGTATTAAAGAGCTTGCATCAACGGACTTTAAATGGAAGGAATGAAGATTATAACAAAGTCAGTGCTGTTGTTGCAATAACATGAATGTATTAAATCAATACAAAGTTTATATTTTCAAGTTAAATAACCTGTCATACTTGTGACCAGACTGTGAGATATGCTGATATGTAGTGATTGCCTATTAATGTTTGCAGGGAGGTAGGAAGCTTTCAAAAAGTTGGGGGGGGGGCACAACATCAGAAGGCCACTTTCTCATTCCACAACCACCACTCGTTATCTATAAACCTATGCACACCGGCCATATCACTTAAATATATATGATGTGTTAGTATGCTATCAATACTATTATGGTGCACGTGAATAATTAAAATAAAATATTAAATTAAATTAACAAAGGCTTAAGATATCCAAAAGACAGTTTTTCATCAAAGGGGCAGTTTATTTGCCAGTAGGGCACATTTGCTATTTTGGAAAAAAGTGTGGGGGGGGCATGTGCCCCCCAGGCTCCTACCCCCCTGAATGTTTGTGAAAGTAGGTACCATGTGCAGTAACCCCTTTTTTTTTAACATCTCCTTTTCCTGATATTCAAACAGGATCAGGACCCTGCTGCATGGAGTAATTCCTCTCAGGGCATCATCAGGGACGCTTTGATGACAAGATACCTGCTCCTCCCATACCTCTACACCTTATTTGTGGCAGCACATCAAAATGGGAGCACTGTCGCTAGACCACTCTTCTTTGAGTAATAAAAGCGTTATGGATTTATATTCACATAGTCTGGCTAGTCCAATGTTTGTAGTGATGTTTATTAACTCCATGTGATCTAATTACGTGTCTTTTCATTCCTTATGAACATTTGTGACATCGATTTGACTTTATTTGTATTCTCCAATAAAAACATGAAATCAAGTGAGAAACTCCAATGTCCAATGTGCAAATAATAGTTGTATTTGGAATATGGAAAACTAGGAATAGAAGATTCCAGTCGGTAAAATAGGGTTCCACTCAAAGTAGATGAAACTCTTGAGGACAGGCGGGGAGTCCATAAAGAAGAATCACCAAACTCATGGTATTCTGATCTGAAAAGGCATACTGTCTGAGAAGATCAATTTGATTCACCAAATGTACGAAGTGAAATAATAGCTTCCACTTGCACCGGATATGTAATAGTTTAGTAAAACTTTGAGTAAAAGTTCTCATCACGACGTAAGACGTAATCTAATATTGTCCTTTTCTAGTGGTAAAGCAGCCTTGCGATTTATTGGAGAAACATTGGCAGTGTCTAGATTATCAGAGAATATGTGACATTTTGTATACTTTTCATTCTGTTGGTAATTTTCCGGTCATACTGTGAAATCGTTAGAAGTGCCGTAGGTAGCACTGGTTTACGTGTATACTTATCTTCGTTTAAGATACTGAAGGATTCATTGTCTCGGGTTATCAGTAAAATGATGTATTTTGCTATGAGTTAGCTGGAATGTAAATCTGGTGTGCTGGACCTACAGAGTTTATGCTTTTCTCCTTTTCTCCCCCCCCCCCAGGTTCCCTGATGACCCAGCCACCTATCCAGTGGACCGTCAGTTTCTATGGGGTTCCTCTCTTCTGATAAGCCCTGTGATGGATCCAGGTGCTCAGACCCTCGATGCTTTGTTTCCTACTGGTGTTTGGTATGATTTTTACAATGTAAGTAGGAATTTCATCAAAATCAGTAACCTTGTGTGCACTTCTCATAACATGCTGTGCATATTCAGCCTGTGGTATACAAGTAGGACCCACTGTTACAGGGAGCTTGCAAACTTAAAAATCTTCAACCTGCTGAAATATTGCACACCAAACTTGTATCTTGAAGACATCTAGACTGACTTGGGCCAACCTGTAACATGTTTTTTGGGGTTGTCATTCTGTACACAGGAGCAGCTGTGGTTGCAAACTCCACTAATAAACATCTTGACTGGACATATTATTGTTGCAGAGAAATCCAGTTCTTACATATTTCTGTTCCTCCTCCCATCGGAGGAACGGAAGCGCTGCAATTTTTCTGTGAAGAGCTGTTTTTATGAGAATCATCCTCTCTGAAAATTAAAGTTCAATTGTTTATCAACTAACTTCTCAAGATTTGGAGGCAACTTTATTATAATTATATCCACAGCATTTATGACTTCCCCACAGCAATAGCCACTTTTCTCTATTAGTAACTTCCCTGTCAAACTACTCAGTGGCATAGACAGAGAGGGAAGATTGGAGGGGGGGGGGCAGGTACCCCTTGTTTCTTAATGACAGTTGTAATGTCGTAGATGCATGATAATTTGTTTGTCTTGCTTTATATTCTCTCTGTTATTTCTCTCTATTTTTCTTCTTTGTTACCTCTATAGTATTCTTTCAAATCTGCAGAAGTTTTCATTTTCAATTAAGATGCTTTCTCAACCTTGTGAATAAGTGTTTGCAACCAATAGTTTTAATATCCACCTCTTTTTAGGGTGGATTTCTTTACATTTATGTTCTGCAAACCATAAACTTTACTAACCATTTACTGATGAGTGGCATTCTTATTAATGTTGCTGTGCTTATACGTCGATTCATTCTCATAATTTTAGTTTTTCGGTCAACAGAAGCAAAGAGAAAGTAAGTTTGTTTTGTGTTTATAATTCTAGGGGTCGGCTTTATCAATGGATGAGACAAGAATGGTCACCCTTGATGCCCCAATTCAAAAACTAAATCTTCACATCAGAGAGGGCAGTATACTACCACTTCAAGAACCAAACACAACGACATACGCTAGTAGAAAGAACGGATTTGAACTGCGCTGTGCAATAAATCCTAAGACAGGATCGGCAGAAGGTTCTCTGTACTGGGATGATGGTGATAGTCTGGGTAAGTCAAATTCATCACCATGGTAACTTGTGAATATACTACATATGACTTGAACAGAACAATCTTTATAAGGGGCATTCTTTCCAGTCCAAGTGGTATACTTTTAGGAAATGGCAAATCCTGATGACCTCTCACTATAAATGGTTATTAAAATAAGCCAGAGTCCAAGAATCGATAATATATAGGACACTGTGTAACTCTTTCTAATACGTATAATTATTTGACATTTGTTTCTTGCAGATACTGTAGAAAAAGGGGAATTTATCTCCTTGAAATTTGAAATTTCATCTGGCAACATGTTGATGTCAAAGGTCATCCATAATAAATACAATCAATCATCTGAGCTGACACTTGAGAGGTTTTCAATCTATGGTGTAGAGCACTCCCCCACGGGAGTAACCGTCAACGGTAACAAAGTAGAGTACATATACGACACGATTCTTGAGGTAGGTAGTCGGCTGCTAGTGTAACAAGATAATCAGTTAGATATTATGCCTGGAGTGGTGTCGAGTAGTGGATCGATGTATTAGTATAGTCCTGACAAAGCTGCAAAGTTTCTTGGGGAAGTGTGGAAATCCAAAGATAAGATGAGAGAATATTGATAATGCCCAGTAACTTTTACTCTATCACTTCTTGTATCCACACACAGTCCCAACTCTTTCACTCAATCTCTCAGGTCTCCATCAGTTTGCAGTAACTTCACTCAGCCACACCCTTGAATCCCAACAACCAGCACAACAATTACACAAGGCCAATTCCCATGTCCAATTGAACTCCCTTCTTCTCACACAATATCATATAAGGTAGTCTATACATAAAGCATACACTCCTCCTCACCTCACTTATCCCGGAGTCTGGTAGACCGTAGGGGTGCCACAGATGCCCTCCCAACTATTTCTTTCCATTTGTTCCTGTTCTCGGCCTCTCGAAGGGCATCAGGCAGTTTGAGGCCCGTCCACTCTGGGATGTTGTCCTCCCATCTTTTCCTCTGTCTGCCTCTCCTTCTTCCCCCTGGTACCGTGCCCTGCAGTATCGTCTTAGCCAGTCCTGTAGATCTTGTGACATGGCCATATCATCTCAATTTGCGTTTCTTCACAATGGTGAGGAGGTCATCGTAGGGCCCGATAGCCTGGGCAATTCTATTCCTCACTTCTTGATTTGAGATGTGGTCCCTGTAGGATATGTTGAGGAGTCTGCGGAAACATCTCATTTCTACATCTCATTTCTAAAGCATACACTGTACAGTAGCAAATGATACAAAGTATATATCCTGTGTTGCATGACATCATCAAAGGAAGCATAAGTTTTCATGTAGTGTTTTGTTAATGTCGTATCACAGTATGTATTTATCAATTGTTTGTAAGAAATCTTTAAGGAGCATGTTTTTCTTCTTTCTTTCTTGTTCAGACTCTCCATGCTTCTGGGTTTGCTGTAGCAATGAATGACACCATTGTTGCAAAATGGTAGTGAAACCCATTGCAAGGCTGTCAACCCTGACCCATGCAGCAGATTTCATGTTTTCATCATTCCAAAATATTGATATCATTTTATACTATTTGCATATATTAGTAGAAAAATTTTGCAATTTAATCTGACTATTTTGGATTTAACCCCTTGGATTAGAACCCCTATGAAAGTAATGTGTAAGGGATTAAAATCCCTCTAAAAGTAATGTGTAAGAGATTAGAACCCCTCTGAAAGTAATGTGTAAGGGATTAGAATCCCTGGGCAAGTAATGTGTTAGAGATTAGAACCCCTGGGAAAGTAATGTGTGAGGGATAAGAACTTAAAGTAATGTGTAAGGGATTAGAACCTCTGGGAGAGAATTGTGTCAGAGATTAGAACCCCAGGGAAAGTACTCTTGATGACTAATTAGTTTTAGATTTTTACAATTTGTAGCAGATGCTGAATGATCTTTAAACTAAATACTAAAATATCATATTTCTAATTATTGCCAGATAAATTGACCATTGCCTCTAAACATGTATTCCTAGTCTGAAATAGCTTGTTTTTTTTTAGGGTTACCATATTTCTTTTGGTTAAAAATGGGAGACTGCATTGTGGGAAGGGGTGCATCATGGGACAGGGGTGTGAACTGTGAAGACAGGGCATGTTGAGGGCTACATACCAAATGGTGGCATGTTAACAGCTTTATGCACCAGTTTAGTTTAGCTTGAAACTTCCCAAACTTTCCATTTTTACCAGAATTGTTCTAGGCAAAGGTTGGTTAATTAGTATGGTTTCAGCCAAAACTGATTAAACTAGTTAATTTAACTCACCCCACATCTGTAGTTTAGTGCTTTTTGTCCCATTTTTGCATATCATTAAAAATATGGAACTTTTTAAATTCATTTTGTATTTTAAGACTTGTTCTGACTCTGAATGTCGTAACCCATTTGAGTATAAATAGAGTCAATTCCCTTTCATTAGAAATCAAAAATTTCTGATCACTTTCTACAGATGAACCTGTACTGTTGACTATATGTTAAATGAATTGACCACTTCTGTATTCTTATAAAGTGGACTATATCTCTACCTTAACCTTTAATCTCAATCCTTTGCTAACCAAATTCCTAGTTACATACCCATATTTGTTAATGCCTCATATTCATTGACCTTTGAAGCTATCACTCCATTGGAAATGTACACAATATTGAATACAAATTTACATTATCATTAATAGTGTTACCGGCCAGAGAATGATCTTACCTGGTGATTAATTTTTAACAGCAGCAGAAATGTGGTACTATGCAGCAGAAATGTGGTACTATGCAGCAGAAATGTGGTACCATGCAGCAGAAATGTGGTACCATGCAGCAGAAATGGGGTACCATGCAGCAGAAATGGGGAACCATGCAGCAGAAATGGGGTACCATGCAGCAGAAATGGGGTACCATGCAGCAGAAATGGGGTACCATGCAGCAGAAATGGGGTACCATGCAGCAGAAATGGGGTACCATGCAGCAGAAATGCGGTACCATGCAGCAGAAATGCGGTACCATGCAGCAGAAATGCGGTACTTCCCTTGATTTCTTACCCAAAGAGATTTATGTTTACTAAACATGATTCAATCACTTCCATAAAAAAGGTGTAATTCAATTATTATTTTATGCAAAGATGGATATCTAAAGCTTTTTATGCCAATCTTGTTAAGTGTATAACTAGAAGTAATCTTTCTCATTTATCTGCATTTAACTGCTTATTTAGTAAGGATTTTATCAATTGCAAAACAAAATTCAATAAATTAATTGTTAATTTTTTTTCTGTTTGTAATGTGACCATACCTAGTGCACTTTGTACATTTGATAATGAAGTCCTCTGTAACAACAGAATGGCCCAGAGTATATCAAGATAGTAACAGAGTGCCGACCTTTCCATAATTCTTAATCATATGGTCACCAGTCTGAGTTATAGCCTTAAATTTCTGTGATGTTTTCAAACTGTTTATGATTCTCCAGTCAGTTTTTGATTTTTCATGAATTTATTCTTTTTCACTATAGCAACAACAAGGCCCAGATCCTTCTCAAAACAAAGGGCCATTAATTAGAACTGTATTGATGAAACAGTGAAGGGACATTTCCAATTATTTATGAAATTTGGGGAAAAAAACAATATCCTGCTGGATACATGCAAATGCAAAATGTATATTTTATTTTTATCTGAGAACTTTGTGTGTTAAGTACATTAGGGGTTATTTTATTCATGACTCTATGCTTTGTCCATATTTGTAGTATAGAAAAGTTTTTCCACTGAAAAAAAAGTTATTGCGTACTTTTCTGCACCATTATTGCCAAGACAACTACTTTAAGAGAGGATTTAATTTTCTAGATTATTTTGTTATTTGATATAACCAAACTGTTGGTTCTCGCTGGTAATTCGTTCAACAGGGTTAGTTGTAGGGTAGTAGGTAGAAACTATATATATATATCAGTACTAGATGGAATCTTTCCACAAACCCATGGGAGTTTAACATAGCACTACACTAAAATGCATGCCTACTTACAGGGATAAATATTGCTAAAATTGTTCATCACAGAGCAAGTAAAAAGAAACACATTGGTCCAACTCTTATTTTGATAGCTCATTCCATTGGTGAAAAAAAACAAACTTTTATTCCATTTCATAACAATAAATTGTGATGCTACTCATGGATATAGCACATCAAACAGTCTGTTTTTCATTATTTTTCACTTTGCAAATGAGAGCCCCTACACAATAGAAATCACTGTTCAGCTGTGATGAAGTTGCTTGATCACACATTACCAACAAAATACCCCCCAGTCACACAACTGAATTACTATTCAAGGTTATATAATCATTTCAACTTTACAACAACGAAAAACAGTTTGAGGTGTGGTCCATCGGTGCCATCACATATTATTGTGCAATGAAGTATCTGAATAAAATTCTGTATCTCAGCAAGGGCAAAAGCTGTAATCTGGGAGTTGGGTCAATGTGCTTTGTATCTCAGTGTTATATTTTAATTCTCAGACTTTGTTTGTATCCCTTTGTAAGGACATTTCCTTTCTATTATGAGTGAATGCAGTTTTTCTGTTGTGTCTTCCGATATTCAGACTGGGTCTAGTTAGTAGGTGCTGTAAGCTCTGAACAACAATTCTATGCAATCTCTAGTATTTACTGTAAGTGTTTAAAACCTTGCCATGTTGAACCTTGCCAAGTTGAAATATGATCAATGCAATATAAATATTCTTTCAATTTTCTTGTTTGCTTTAAATTTGTTCTACTCCAAATGTGACCTGCTTCCAGTGTTTATTATAACTGCTGTAAAAAACACTTGAATGAAATTAAAATTATGAATACGAAACAAACGACACTTCTCTTGCTTCGCTCTCTTTCATTATATTCTTCTCTCAGTTATATTCAACTTCAAGAAATAGTAAACTTTCACTATGTTATAACAAAGAGGAAATCCTATCTGAATGGAACTTTAAGATGAAAAAAATCCCAAGAATTGCCTAACAGGAGAATAAATTAAACCTTTCAACCACTCCTAAGTAAGTTCTTCCAGAAGTCCTTGTGTGACTGGTAATGATGGGCATAGGGTATGGTGGTGGACAATCATCCCACTAAAAAGACAATTTTTTTATACAAATCAGGCATTTTTTTCTCCTGTACTTAACATTTGTGTGATTGGTTTTGGCATAAGAGACCAGAATTCAACTAGATTACTTTTAGAGGATGGCAAGCATAATGTTGACCTGGCAGTGAAATCATCATGCCTCATCCAACCCCCACCTCTCCTCTTATCCCTCCTCCTTGACCCCCCCCCCTCTCACATTTGAAATCGGCTTCTACATCTATGATGGTAGTCCCTTTTCAAACTGTTCATTTACATATCAGGAATAAATGAGGATCCTTGCCATTTAGAACCAAGAATTTTGAAGAGCTAGCAATCTGAGACGTCTCTTCGTCTGGGCATGGAACCTCGGCGAGTGGCTGTCCCGTAAAGATGTCCCAAATCAAGGCCTTCTGATTGGAGAATAAAACTGAAAGGAACCGTTCACTGATGGTAGTATCTACAATCCTGCAAAAAGAGAAATGTTTACAGAGCTCTGTGTAAAGATTACCATGACAACAGCCTTTCATTTCATGAATGCTTTGCAGTAAATATATTGTTCACTCAAGTTTTTGAACAATGTTTTATCGGATGCTTAAAGGATATTCAGGTAGTCACTGGAAATGATTCATTTTAGAATAAATCATCGCTTGATATTCTCAAATTTAAAATGCATGTAGGTAGACAGGAGAATATTTAATCAGTTGTACTATTCTGACCTCTGAAAAAACAAAGAAAGGGGTGAACGATTTATCAATTGTTCTTTTAAAGACATATTATCTGTATATATTGTCCTTCCATTCATGTGTGGAAAACTATCGAAATACTATCGAAATGTTTAAATCTTTCTGTACATGTATTAGTAATTTTTCAACAAAATGATGAATAGATCAGTTGAATATCTTAACATTTTCCAGCAACTTAGCTCCTTACTTGTGATAAGCAAGGAATTCATTATTTTGTTGCAAAATGTCAAATTAATTAGTACTAAAAATTTCATCGACAAATTCTGAACATTTTGAAGCAAAGTGATGAATGGTCCGCTTGTCTAATTTTACGACTGTCGGGAAACTTTTGAAACTATCATTATAATTTGAAAATTTCAATATCACATACTTATGTTTGAGTAGAATTTCATCATGTTTTGGTAAAATGTCAAGAACTAAATCATATTTCTGCAAAATGTGAAATCATTTTGTTCTGAGTGAATCATTAAATGACTACTGTAAGTTGTAAAATTGCATAAAATGCCTGAGATGTGAACAACTTGTCATTTATTTAACAAATTTTAAGGTCGTTGCGATTGAACATATAATCAATACGATACCTTTCTGGAAGTTTGTTGAGGTAGAAATGAGCAATTTAACATGTTGCAGGCTGATATTTTAACAGTTTTTAACATCCCATAAAATGGCATACATGCAAGGTTCCAAAAACAAATCTTTGATTGTTCACTATTCTTGGAAGCCAATAATTTGTTAGGAGAAATTTGGGGGGGGGGTGGTCACCTCTGGCTCTTAAGTTTATAGGACATGTATCAATTCATCTAAACAGAGGTATAACAAATACCCCAAATAGATTTTCCAAATACTATTGGATTGCTGTCTGTGTTGATCATGGATTACATGAGAATGGTCGTTCTTAATATAGATTTGATTATTTTTGACACTGTTATCTACATAGGGATTGTTAAAGATACATACATTTAGACCTTCTATTGATTAGAAGTAACTTTGCCAGACAAACCTGAGCGACCGGTACGAGCATGGAGGCTTGAAACTGGTGATCTGAAGGACTGTCTTGGTAGCTGGATTAAGAACACTTAAGGATAAATTGGAAGGACCTTGCGATGAGATGATGAACAAAAGGCCCTGTATAGAAGAAGATAAAAAGCAACATTTAAGGAAAATGTATCTAATGAACATTGTATGGATAATATCCTTGTGAGGGGAAGAAGTGTGAATTAACAAGGGAACATAACGACTGGATAAATTTAAGGAAAAAGTATCTAATGAACATTGTATGGATAATATCCTTGTGAGAGCAAGAAGTGTGAAGTAACAAGGGAACATAACGACTGGATAAATTTAAGGAAAAAGTATCTAATGAACATTGTATGGATAATATCCTTGGGAGAGCAAGAAGTGTAAGTAACCAGAGGAAATAATGACTGGATAAATTTAAGGAAAATGTATCTAATGAACATTGTATGGACAATATCCTTGGGAGGCGAAGAAGTGTGAAATAACCAGGGGTCATGACGACTGGATACATTTTAAACACAGGTAAGGAAACAGGGAAAGCTGTGTTTGAAAATTGAAATGTTGTGGTACCAATTTTAGGAATGCCTGTCTGAACGCTTCGCCACTGATACCGCACAGAGGTTTGTCTTAAAAGTTTCCACTCCATAAATGATTGGGTCACCATTTATCATTATCACCACACTGAGCTGTACAATGATCTCCTGCCTATAATCATTATCATCAGAGGTCATCACTCATAGTTCAGAAGAGTGACCGGTCGGGAGGGCAGACTCACCTCTTCTGCCTTACTCCAGAGACACTGATCTACTTGAATCTTCCCCGGAGAATCTGCAAGGTTGACATTGAGAACGGGAGCATCACTCTCAGGTGTCCTGGGTGAAAGAGTAGATTCGTTTATGAAAAGCACCGTATCTGGTTTAAATAAAGTCAACATTTAATGGTATAATACTTCTGGTACCTCGCACAGACTCCTCTCAACAGTAAACACAAAGCTGAAGGGTCTTCCAGTAGTCTGAGACTAATAAATTCCTGTTTGGACATCCACAATTATCCTAGAGGTCATCTACGTACTAGATGACCAGTGGTTGCCAGTACGACTGCTCAGCCAAACACCTAAGTATATTACCTTACTTTATTGAACAGCCCATTTCCCATTTTTGAACAACTGAACGTCAAACTCGTTCAAATGATGGTCTCCATTTGGTTTTTGAAAATCAGCCCTGATACAGATGCTTTTGTAAAGTTTGCTGTACAATCCTAGAGAATGTATGAACACCTTTATCTCTCTTATAGAAAGATAATCTCTTCCCTGACTCAAAGAAGCACTAGGTTTCATTGTCAGTCGCAAATAAATCTGTAAAATTGTCGCTGATATGCGGACTTCACTACCGGGTTGAATGCTATCCATTTCATATTTTTAATAGAGGGCTTTTCTGATGATGGACTTTAATGCTACCAAACCCTTACCTGAGAAAACTGCTCATTAAAGCAACCGCTTTTCTACTAGAAAAAACTGTGCAGATAAATATATTTCAGGGCCACTTTAGGCACAAAAATCAATTGTGATATGTTGTAGACCATTTAAAAAGCTCCGCTTGCAGTGGTGAGGTCAGTAGTCAGTTCCTCAGATGACACACACAGCTCAGTAGAAACACATACAACTATTACAACCGCAATGACATGTTAATATTGCACCACAAATTCAGAAGGAGAAGTGGTGTTGAATATTGTCCAAAGAGTGTTTCCATGTTTGTTATATTAAATTAAAATCAGCACGGTTTTAATGATTTATTATAATTTAGAACGTTAACATATAGTCCTGCACTGAGGAGCCGACCACATCGTCAAATTAGCCTAAGAAGAGTATTCTTGAGATTTAATATATTTTAAATATGAACATCCTGAAAAATGGAACAGATTCAAATCGACATAAGCAATAAATTTTTGGCTGTTTTAAATTGAGAATGAGGGTATCATACTTAAAAGAAAATTCAAAGTCATCTTTAAATGTTATATGGATGGCCTGACTGTTCAATCCTTGTACGATCATCTTTACCCACAACCTGACAATATCATAAGACAGAGGTTACTGGTGTTTAGAAACAAGTGGGTGGAACACACTTGTTAAATTCCAAAATATATCTAAGGTGGACTTTCAATAGTATTAGAGAACATTCTATACAAAGCAAACATAAAGCCATAGCTAAAAACTTAAACATTTTTAGCCCATTTGCAACTTTCCTCGGTTCAGTTTTTCTGTAAAAACCCTTACATATCTTTTAAGAAGCTGCAGAAGTGCAAAATACACCTCTTTGTCATATGAATCTGCATTTGCTAGATATGATATGTATAAATCTTACCATAGAGAAAGGTGACACGATGAAAGACATAGATAGATGTTCGATGCACCCTTCACTGAAATGAAGCTATCAGCTTCCACTCCTTCCAAACATTTAACCCTGCGATAAATAAAAAAAACAATAAAATTAGCATAATGTGATACTCATGATGTGCTGCATCCTCTAAAAACCTGCACTTTTATACCCTCACCATAAAAGTGAACTGGCATTGGTTCTAATTGCACCTCAGTTTATACATTGGTCATGCAGGTTCAAAGTAGTTCTTAAAAGTGAACTGGTATTGGTTCTAAATGCACCTCAGTTTATACATGGGTCATAGGTCATTAGAGAGCTACAATACAGTTAAAAAACAACAAAGACATATTTTTCAATTAATCTTGACATTGTTGTGTAATTTACAAGATTTAAAAGGAAGTCTCATCATTGACAATATGGAGTTTTGCACTAACTTTAAGAAAGACAACAGAAAACATTCATACAAACTAAGTAAGTTGATATTATTGTTTTGAAATATATAAGTAACTACAAAACCCAAAAGGAGAGTGTTATTGTATATCTGCTCTAAAGGTTAACCAATCTCAAAACAAAATGGCTTATTCACCTTTGATCCATTTCATATGTACATCATCAGTAGCTTAATTGCATTTTCTCTATTAAACACCCAAGCAAGAAGACATAAACAATGTCATTCTAGGCCATTTTGCTGATGGTCAATCTTTTTGAGTGGATATATCATTTAATACTTTAACCAAGGAATATAAACTGGAAAACCTTTACAAGGCAGGAAAAATTGCTGTGGTTAAAGCACTATGGTTAAACTTCCTACTCTCTTGTTGAAAATGTAAATAGTATTGGTATGGTAGGTGCTGGGATAGTCCGAACTGTCATCTCTCAAACTGTATGCTGTGTAAGGTCATGGCACATGAACAACATCTATGCTTTGGTGACGTTAAGCATTACGCTAGGGCCTTTAAGCCTTATGGTGGCAAATTTGGTTTGTGTAAAGTAACTGGATGAATTGCTTGTGGTATTGTTTTTTTGTTTGTTTATTTGATTTTCCACAGATAATAAATATATAAATGTGGAGGGAAGTCTTCTAAAAAGCCAATACATTCTTAACAAAGTAAAGGACTCCCAAGAAAAAAAGATATACATGAATGCAAATATAATTAATGCCTTAATAAGGAATAATTAATAACATACAATATAAATGATGTATCAATACTGAGAAATTACTTCTTTTGTTAGCGTTTTTCTAAATGTATATCTAGATGGTTTAGATTTGATTGCAGCAGTTAGAGAATTCCATGTCCTCCTAGCACGATTCTAAACCGATTCTAACACGGTATAAAACCATTAGCCATGTGTGAATATGCAACAAGTTGTCTGGGGCACGATGACAATGTTATTTATTGATACCAAAATGGTTGTGTGGAATTATGTTTTAAAATGATTGAATAACTTTGTGGACTTACTGCCAGAGTTTGAAGTTGTCTTTGATATCAAAGAAGTGTATGTGACGATAGGAAGATCCAACATCCTCCATAACGGCTCCCTTGTCCGCACCGTTCAGGAGAACGCTGATGCTCTCTGCCTCTTGTAACCTTCCTGAGAGTTTTTCCATCGTCATCTTCTCTGTATCTTTTTCAAAGTTGTGAGTTACAAAGCTAGAAAAAAATTGAAACAAAGAATCGACCGATTGTAACGTCAAGGTTCATAAATGTGTCGATCATGATGTAGCATACAAAGCAATCAGTCTGGAAAAATAAGTTTTGAAATGACTTATTATTATTAATGACAGATATAACATTTTTTAGTTTGCTTTGCTATTGTGAGTTTGAGGCTCCAAGCTCATTTTATTCTCTCAAATAACTGTATTGATTAAGCCTTTGGTGGTATTAAATATTTGTGCTACTGTAGTAACCGACGGATTTTGTGACACTTAAGTTTGGTGGCCGTACCTCCAAGTTTGAAACTAAAAATTGTAGTCAAAACGTTTTTCTTCATTTTGAACCAATCACTGCATAAATGTCACTGAAACTGTGCCATATATTTTTTTTAAACTATTTTACTATTTACATACTTCTGACTTTGTTTTGGACTATATGCGTTCAGGTTTATTTGTTTTATATGTATCTTTTTTTATTATCGTTTAGTACAGGTGTATTTTGCTTTTACATTGTATGCCTTATTGGTTCTATATATTTAATATTTAGGTTTTTGTTACTATTTGTTTTTAGGTTTTGCATTTGTAAAGCGCTTTGAGTAGCTTTGCTGATTATGCGCTACATAAATATTACTTATTATTATTATATCCAACTAATAGCTAAATGAATGTACTAGGATACCTTATCATCCCGTCTTTCAAATAAATCGGAAAAAAGTAAAAAACAATTTTGCAGGACTCGAACACAGTGACCTCTGGGTTACAGACCTTAGAGGTCACTGGTTCAAATCCCATTCTAGCCATTCATTTGTCTAAACTTAACCCAGTCAGTTTTTCCATTATTTCATATACTGATATTTTCAAACCTCTTTGTTAAATGCAATGATATCTACCATTATCAACTTTAACACAAATCCCTTGATTTACATGGTTGTCAAGTGATCAATTACACAATATGGATAAATATCTAAAGATGGCAAATAATTAGAAAAAAAATTTAAAAAATCTCAAGACTCCCATAGCAGCAATTCCAACTAAGAGTTGCTGGTATTAAACATTACAGTATAGTTCTAGTTTGTATTGTACAGTTTCGGCTTAGTATGCACTGAAGTAACACTGAACACTCACAGATGGAAACCAAAAGTCATCCGATACGAACAGGGATGCCGTTAAACGTGCAATATTATATAACATCAAAATGAAAAGAAAATAACAGTAAACCAAAAGAAGGGCAAAGTATTTGTTTTAACCAAACACTGGTGGTTTTTTTACATCTTCTTTTCTTCATTTTTGTTATTCAGAATACTTTATCAAGCATCAAGAAAAACAAAAATCTAGTTAAGACACTAACAAGCTAAAAGTCTGAATTTTTAGACTCACTGGTAAAAAGGTGCAACCCCAAGGCATCATGTACAAAGAGTCTCGCCAAGGTGAAAAATATGAGATCTTGTCTTTTTTGTTTACTGATGTGACCAAAAACATTGCAGCGAAATGGATTGCGATGTATCGAGAAATGATCAATTCGGGAAGAGAGAGAGAAGAAATTGGTAGAGTTTGAAATGTTCAAAAAAGATTTTGTTTGTGTCTGTCTTGCATTCATTTCTGGTCACTCCCATTCACTTTTGGTATTTTTTTAAAATTTTCATTAGATGTTTATATGATCTAGCTTTCTGACCCGTATTTCAAACTTCTTCGCATTCAATCTGATTATTGCCCTGTTTAACAGAGCTGTGAAGAGTCGTGAATTCAGCCACAAAATTTTCTATGTGAATTCTCCCCCACTCCAGATGGAGTTTATGATTTTTTGTAAAAAATTATTCATAATTAAAATGCAGTAAAACTGACTGAGTTGGTCTGAAAATGTAAGAAAGTTTTCAGATAACTTCGCAGTCAAAGTATCGCTTGTCGGTAAACAACTACATAAAGTAAGAGAAAATATGAACAACTGATCAAAAGAATATAATTCAGATAAAAAAAAAATTATTTTATTACCACAGTTCATTTTCAGATGTCTTCTTCAATGTAAATACAATGGAAAGCTGAGATTCAATGCTAGAATCTATTACAACATGAATAATTGAGACATCCTGGAGAAAGAAAAGAATAGCAGAGGTTAATTATGCAAACGCAGAGACAAAACAGGTAGTGTTTATGTTGTCTTTGCTGAATGAAACTGACGACGCACTCACAAAATAAAAAATATTAAAAATTGGGCATTTGTGAGGATAAATGAATTTGATTTCATACTATCATCCATAAAATAAATACAGCTCAAGCTTAGAATAACATAATCAGACTTTACTACAAGCATCATTCACACAACATTTATATCCACTTGGAAAAAAAAAAAAAAAAAAAAAAAAAAAAAAAGTTTGTAATGGAATTATTGTTGCAAGAACCAACCTTTATTAATAAAGTTCCTTTTTTCTTAATAGGTACACCTGCCAGAGAGTGCTTGAAATTACTAGAACGTCTTAAAGAGTTAACAATTTTGACCTTCCATCATAGAACTGTATGTACCTTTAAGTGTAGCTCATGGCTACCAATATGTTCTATATTGATTTTATACTTTAGTATGTTAGTGAAGTGTAAGGTTTCAATCAAAATTAAAAACAGAAGTGAAATAAAATAATTCGATTTTACAAAAAAAAAGTGTGTAATGGAATTATTGTTGCAAGAACCAACTTTTATAAATAAAGTTCCTTTCTTCTTAATAGGCACACCTGCCAGAGGGTGCTTGAAATTGCTAGAACGTCTTAAAGAGTTAACAGTTTAGACCTTCAATCATAGTTGTATGTACCTTTAAGTGTAGCTCAGGGCTACCAATATGTCTGAATAGATTTTATACTTTAGTAAGTTAGTGAAGTGTAAGGTTTCAATCAAAATTTAAAACAGAAGTGAAAAAAAAACTGCACCTGATCAGCTGACCACTGACTTCTAGCCTCCCAAGTCTCTGTGTGTAGCCACAGTACAGCAGTTTGACTGTGGTGAACAATGAGAGCTGTATAGGAGGTTGCTGTATGTAAACAGATCCCATCCCAAGACACCCATTTAAAAGATGGATCACATGTCTGGGAATAAAACATAGTCAGAAGGATTCATTACAAAATACTCACATCATGTGAATTAAATAAATATGAGAAATAGCGATAATAAAGTAGTAGAACATTTTAACACAAAATGAAGGGGTCAGCTGTGCTCCCCTATTCGGCACGAAAACTTTGGACTTTGAACTGAGATTACAATTATCTATCCTATCAGCAAAAGTAAGTTTGTTCCCCAACTTCCCCACGCACCCTTCATTGAATATCTGTTACCTATCCTACCATGGTTACACAAGCTGTTTACCCTGTCTACCTGGTTACATCATTGGCCTTACTTTACTATGTCTTCCTAATTACATCATTGGCCTTACTTTACTATTTCTTCCTGGTTACATCATTGGCCTTACTTTACTATGTCTTCCTGGTTACATCATTGGCCTTACTTTACTATGTCTTCCTGGTTACATCATTGACCTTACTTTACTATGTCTTCCTGGTTACATCATTGACCTTACTTTACTATGTCTTCCTGGTTACATCATTGGCCTTACTTTACTATGTCTTCCTGGTTACATCATTGGCCTTACTTTACTATGTCTTCCTGGTTACATCATTGACCTTACTTTACTATGTCTTCCTGCTTACATCATTGACCTTACTTTACTATGTCTACCTGCTTACATCATTGGCCTTACTTTACTATGTCTTCCTGCTTACATCATTGACCTTACTTTACTATGTCTTCCTGGTTACATCATTGACCTTACTTTACTACGTCTTCCTGGTTACATCATTGGCCTTACTTTACTACTTCTTCCTGGTTACATCATTGACCTTACTTTACTACGTCTTCCTGGTTACATCATTGGCCTTACTTTACTATGTCTTCCTGCTTACATCATTGACCTTACTTTATTAAATTACCCTTTGTAACATCACTCTTCACACACAGGTTCTTTCAGTAACATGGACAGTTCTGCTGAAGGTAGTTTCTTTTCCAACTGATTAGACAATACATGTATGGTATTTTCCTCACGCCACCTCACCTTCAGAACTACCATACTTGTCACATTTACCTGTAAGACTCCCAGGTGTCTTAAGGATAAATTATCCTTGGTATTCTTCACTTCCTCTTTTATCTCATTCACAGGGCGAGCCTCTCTCGGTTGCCTCCTTTCAGTGTTGCATGTAGATTCTGAGGTAGCACTAGGGGTACAGTTAGGACTCAACCCAACTTCAAGAGAGGGGGACCTTCTTTCATCCATGCAGCTATTACTGTCCTCTCCTGCGTTCAAATGGTCCGCTGCAGAATCAGTCTTTCTCCTCCTTCTCTTCCTCCTTGTGTTTTTGTTATGAGAAAGCCTGGACAGTTTTATAGATTGCTTATCTCCACAATCAATCTCTTTTGAATGTCCAGCACTTCCACTATGACATGACTTATTTTCAAGAACATCTATGGAAGATTGCACAGTCTCATGATATCTCATGATAAGACTCTCATGCCTATCAACAGACTGAGTGTCATCATGGTGGAATCCATCGGTCTCGTTCTCAATCGGACTGTCTTCCAGTTTGAAAGAAATACTCTTGCGCAATGATTTCTGGTTCGTCTTGCTGGATTTGCCAGTCATCTCTGCCTCGCTTCGATTCATTCTCTTTTCTGGAGAATCGATCGTTTGGTATGAACTCCCTGTAGGGTTTGAAGTAGTTTTAAAATACTGTTCGGGACTGGGAGCATTGCCCTGTTCGGCCACGATTCTTCGAACATGGTTTTTGGCATGTTTTCTGCTCTCAGATTTCTGTAAGGATGACACAAGTTCATTTTACCTCAAAAATATTCTACAGGTTGCACAGGTATAAACAATGTTAGACAGGCACATTGGGCAAAAGAGTCACTCATTTCAAAGCCCTAGACATAAATTCTGGCAATTTTTTACCAAACATAAAATTTGTTTGATAAATTGACCGAACATCTTGAAAAACTTAATGGAAGGAGATTCTTATTAGAAATAACTTCCCAAATTATGAAAATGTTTGGTCATAAGATATATATTTAATATGTCATCCCTTACTTCCATTGAAGAATGCTCATTATTCGCAATCGTAAAATATTGTACTGACAAATCTACTTACAGACAACTCTACGTACAGACAAATGACAGTACTTACCGTCAACTTCTTCTGCATCTTAGCATATTTCATCTTCATCTCCTCGAGCTTCCTCTTGATCTGAAGAAACAAAGAGAGAAATCTCTTTGAAAACCCATGTCAAGTATTTGTCATTAAACCTTTTGAAGTCCATCACAAATTCAGCATTGCAGGTTAAATTGTCCTATTCTAAAAATTTGAAACAGCCATCGCAGCTGGATGAAATTTAAACTTTAAAGCTATTTCTTTTCAATAAGAAGCAGACACTCAAGGCCTTTAAATTGACACATTAAAGGGTGTGAAGACTCGCGCACAACGTCAGATGCCTGTAATCTGTACAGTCAATGCATACAGCTATGGTCAATACCCACAACACAGTGGACATAGCAGCGATGGACATCTCAGGTCCAGATAATAGATAACAAGGTATCACGTTTCATTAATGTCTGCATTTTTTAGCGACAAGAAAAACACTTCTCTTGCAAGCAACGGAAAGTTAACTTTTTCAGAGGGCGGCACGCGGTTTGGGTCTTCAATGCCTTTAAAACAAAGTTTTCACTGCAACAAAAGCCTATTTATAGCCGTTTAGGTAACAAAGACATTGATAGTATCAGGTTGCATGTAGGGATATGTCCTCAATAGTTGCACATTATGAGAATTCACAAAACAAACTGGAAAAATTCAAAACAGAAACGAATCAGTTGGTTCTCTGTTTGTTTTGCTTCTTACCTCTTCTTTGTCAGTCAATTTAGTATCCATTTTGTAAAACCTGAAAATAATAATATTTAATCATATCAACTTTGTCATTTTGTTATATATATATTGCGAACTTGAAAAGAAAAACAAAACATAAAAGAGATATATGTCCTAACAATTTGGAGTGTTGCTATCTATAAGAAAGCAAAAGCTACTTTGCATTAACAACAACAATGTATGTTAAACATTAATTACTTTTCTGTTCAAAGTAATTCTTTCAACCAATCAAGTCTTCCGTATAATTTCAAATCTACTGACGAATCCTACTGAATGATGTTTACGGTTTTAATTTTGAAGGGACATTGTGAGTAATATTGTTATGCTGTTACTGCTATATATGGTGTTTTTATGAGTTAAACTCAAAATTATTAAATAAGGGTTCACAATCATAAGCCAAGTTCAACTGATGCCCTGTGAATAATTACCTGATATATACAGCATTTAAGTCCAAAGTTTGGCCCTCTATCAAGCATCCGTCACTTTTTCCATGGAATTCTCAGCAAATCAGGGAATAGAAAAGTACTAGCTAGGAATAAAAAAAAACTATGATACTGATAACAGTTCCTAAACTTTCAAGTATCAAAATTGGACAAGAGGAAAGTACTAAACATACTTTCTTTGTTTATGTTAGCTTGGTTTATGTTAGCATATGCAACAGTAAATAGCTGTTTTAATGTTCAATGTCCTTGTAATTGAATTGACATATTACTCAACAATTTATCCACAACGATAAATTTCCTCCAAAAAGAGTATAATCAAAATTAATGCTAATTCTTTTAAGTGAAACTAATTCCACCATGGTTAGCAACATATGATTTTGTGTAACTACAGGTATTTTCTGCTATTTGTTACACAACCCAAAAGGCTCTTGCATTGCTCTTCCATAAATTAAAACCAAATTCTCAGTTTGGTATAATACATGCTCTTTCGGCAAATATGAAATTGAATAGACTGGTTGAGGTAGCAAACCAAAAATATCTCAAGGTAATTGCACTGTTATACCCTAAGCCCCTAAATATTCACAAATTTTGAACTTGAAATTAAACAACTAGGTACCTACCATCATATTCATAAATGTAGTCTAATCCTCAAGTATTTAGAGTGTGTGGTACAGTAGCAACCTTTATGGTTTGCCAAACAAGTTTGGAGGGTCACCAAGGGGAAAGAAATTGCCAATATTTGTGGGGGAAAAGTGGAAAAATCTTTATTACTATAATTTTGCAAATATAACACCATTTTGCAACTAATTCCCCCTAAATCATATAAAAATAACTCAAAGGAAAGACTCCACCACATATCCTATCTCAGAACAAATCTGCCACTGCGAGGTTGCCAAGGTGAAAATTGGGGTCACTAAGTATGAATACCAGTACTGTCGGTTTCTGATTTATTTAGACAGACATTTTCTTATAAAATAATAAATTAACAAGGCCTTCTTGTCCTGTTCAATAGTCTAGATGGGAAATTATTCATAGGCCTAGCCTGGATCTACAGTAGTGCCATTCCGCCATAGGTACATTTTGCCATACCTTCCCGCCATAGGTTTCGATCCTTTCCGCCAAAAGGCTTGAAACCTATGGCGGAAAGGTACACTTTAGGAATGGATTTTACCGTGGTGTACAGGAATATATCGGTGAAACTTTCTTTGGATCGTGTGGAAGGATAGGTACACTGTCTTCAAATGTAACGGTTTGCTGGATAGACTGAATTGTAGTTAAGACAAGATTGGGGAATTGATTCACTGTCTTTAATGTACAGGTTGATAGAATAGTTTTAATTGTAAGTTTGTAAGACTAAGATTTGATACACTGTATTCAAATATATAATAGTTGGTTGAATAAATCAAATTAAATTAGGCTGATTGTTTACTAAAAAGTCTGATTCTGATTGTCGATTTAAATGTCCAATTTTGCATGCCTAGGTAGAGTGGAGAAAAATAATATACACTGGATATACAATGTAGTATGTACCCACAATAATGTGCTCTTTTCTGCCATACAAAAAATGCATTACCACAATGGCGATAACATGGCGGAATGGCATTTCTTTCTATGGCGGAAAGAGCACATTTTCTATGGTGGAAAGTACAGATGGCAGAATGACAAGGCCCCCTATTAGCCTTAGGACCATTTCACACATGCCTAAGTTAGGCTAACTTAGGATACACTTGGGCTATGCAGATAAGCCATGGTTATCGACTTTGAGGATGGGAATGTAAAAAAAGCAAGACAAACCTACAACATACGCTAACATTCGTTACAATTGACTCGTCAAACTAGAGCTATCTTACTCATAACTAAGCCACAGGCAACATCTAAGCATTGAAGTCTTAACTAACGTCAGTTCACAGTACCCCAATACTGTATGGAAAGCGACGGTGCGAATTGGGATAGTTTGCCCATGGAGCTATTATAGCTCCATGGCTTGCCTAGGCTAGGTCTAGCCTACAATAGGCCTAGGCCTAATCTAAAAATTACCGATCATTTGATCATAACTAGAACTGTTTCCTTAGGTTAAGATCTTGAAATATTACAAACCTAGTCACCTAAGTATTGCTATCGTGAATGCAAGTAAAACATCTGCTCCATTCGTGCAACCTAGACCAAAATTTTCAGATATCTGAAATTGAATTCGAGATATCTTAAATAGATTTAGAGATATCTGAAATTCTAATTCAGATATCTGAAATTGAATTCGAGATATCTGAAATTGAATTCGAGATATCTTAAATAGATTTCGAGATATCTGAAATTCTAATTCAGATATCTGAAATTCAATTCGAGATATCTGAAATTGAATTCGAGATATCTGAAATTCTATTTCAGATATCTTAAATTTAATTCGAGATATCTGAAATTGAATTCGAGATATCTGAAATTGAATTCAAGATATCTGCAATTCTAATTCGAGATATCTGAAATTGAATTCGAGATATCTGCAATTGAATTCGAGATATCTGAAATGCATATGCATAAATTTCCGAATAAATGTTAAAATGGCACGTATGGAAAGCCATTTTAACATTTAATCGGGAAATTTCAGATATCTGTAATTGAATTCGAGATATCTGAAATTGAATTCGAGATATCTAAAATTCTATTTCAGATATCTGAAATTGAATTCGAGATATCTAAAATTCTATTTCAGATATCTGAAATTGAATTCGAGATATCTGAAATGGAATTCGAGATATCTGAAAATGAATTCGAGATATCTGAAATTTTATTTCAGATATCTGAAATTGAATTCGAGATATCTGAAATTGAATTCGAGATATCCAAAATTCTATTTCAGATATCTGAAATTGAATTCGAGATATCCGAAATTGAATTCGAGATATCTGAAATTGAATTCGAGATATCTCGAATTCAATTTCAGATATCTGAAATTCCCTGGTATTTCGAGATATCTGAAATTGATTTTAAGATATCTGCAATTATTTGTAGATATCTTAAATAAATTGGAGATATCTGTAATTTAATTTGAGATATCTGAAATTATTTCGAGATATCTGAAATTCCTTATTAAATGTTAAAACGGCTTTCCATACGGTCGAATGTGTTGTTCAATTAGTGCATAAAAAAGAAAGGTATTGTGTTTTTTTCTTTCAAAGTCGATTCAATTGAATTATCGACTTAGTTGAGAGGTCCGTTAGTACCACATTAAAGTGGAAAGGTTTCTCTTTCACGTGGTATATCTCTACTAACGGTAACAAAGTCTATTTCTTGACCAAAAGTGGCATTACTTCTTAGAGAGTTGTTTGACTCTGTGGTCACTTACATCCTGGTAGCAGTAGGGAGAAGAAGCCTAATAGATCAGAGACCATAATCATCTTGTGTTGTGTCTTCTTTTTCCATCTTCCTTGGAACATTATACCCTTCCCCTTTAATTTGTTGATGCTGTAACGTTGTATTTAAATGGTGCAATATTTATTTACGGTATTTAGATTGAATATTCTTGTTGTGTATTTGACAGTATCCCAGTGTACGTTCTCCATTTCTCTGCCATTGGTTTTCTTTGCTCTGTATTTTCTATCTCTCCACCTAGCCTACACCTCCACATTTTTTTCTTCACTTTCTTTCTCTATCCCTTCATCTGTCTTTCACTCTTTCTTTTTTTCACCTCTTTCCTTCCCTCTGGCTATCCTATATTTTTTAGTTTACCGACAACCCCCTCCCCATCCCCAACAAAAATATGTTCACAGGTTGACAAGTCTTCCCTTGCTAGTCCCAATCTATACGCCGGTTGTGGTGAACGTTCACCATACTTACGGATCAAGACGAGTCAGTCGTGATGAGGTGCAGGGGTATCCCCATGGTGGGGCTGGGTGAACCCCCAAGCCCGTTGCGACTTTTTGGCATTTCGTTGGGAGCCTTTCGGAACAAGAAGCAGGATAATCAATTCTGGAGTACAGTACGCTGGAAAGCAAAACTCTGACGTGATTAGAGAACTTTTTTCTTTGCTTTGACGGCCGATGTTCAGCGACAGGTCACTTTTCAGTGGAAATAACTATTAATTTATTGTTCATTTCTTATTCCATTTTTGCCAATCCTTTCTGAAGAGGGTCGAGCCGCCCCTTATGGCAACGTCTTTTCCTTCCCTTTTACCGTTCAGTATTCGTTATTTTTTAATTCGGGTCACTCGGGTGCAAGGACTGGATTTACGTGCACCGGTTAGAAGGAGGGGTGCAGCTAGGGCAAGTGCTCGGGGATCGCCTAAAGGGCCCGTGGCCAGGAGCCAAAAAATAAGTAAATATACATATATATCTATATATGATATATGACATAACATTCTTTGTCTTCCCCCTATAACTAAAATTTATATATAAACTAAAATACAATGTAAGCTGTGATTGTGTCTATATATCTATATAGGCGGAGTGTAT
Source organism: Apostichopus japonicus (assembly GCF_037975245.1). NCBI lineage: Eukaryota > Metazoa > Echinodermata > Holothuroidea > Aspidochirotida > Stichopodidae > Apostichopus > Apostichopus japonicus. Next base: position 24,071,752 of record NC_092579.1, read on the forward strand.
AGCCTAGTGGTTAACGCCGGCGTCTCCCAGTCATGAGATCCCCGGTTCGATTCCCCGCCGACAGCAATGTGTGTCGTCTGGCAAGGGTGTTGTTCAATAACAACTTCCCGACATGGACGTTAAATGGATGTGTGCCGAGAGATTGGCTTCGGTCAGCTTGCGAGTCTACAAGCCTCCATGGCTTCTTTCGCGAGTTCCTGCTTGCGGGAAGATCACATATACATAACATACATATATAATTCACACCTAAATTGGCTGAAATACCAATTGTTCACAAATGACGGACTTCATCAAACGTTCGATACCCAATGTTTTATATCACTTCAGTCAATTTCACACTTAATCGCGTTTGTTAGTTTTGTGGCACGAGTCAGTGTATATCAAAGACATATATTCACTATTAGTTTCTTGAGCTGTAAAAGAATGTCGACTTGCGACTTCAGTTACAATATTTGCAAATACTTTACTCCAGTTAGTACAAGACTCATCTATAAAAGTTTGAAATACACTTGTGTTTTACAGTAAAATTGCATTAGGTTACTGCACTTCTATAGGCTAAACTTTTGATATTCGATACAGCTTGCAGAGCGTTCCTAATGAGTGATCAACTACGAAACCAGGGCACTCGAACATGTTCGGACTTCGACTGCTCACCATGAAGGCCTAAAACTAGTCAAACCAGGGAGCTGCTAGAGTAGCACCTACCTGGTCAAACTAAAAGCCTACGCCTGATGCAAAACCGCATACTACTGACACTGCCAAAGACAAGAAACTATGCAGGAATTTGGTCAAGGCCACCGCTTCAGGTACCCAAACCCATATTATTGCTTACCGGTACTAGACGTAAATACGGGATTGCTAAGAATTTACGTGACAAACCAGCGGAGGGCAGTATTGATATTATTTTTGATTCGGGTGATGTGATGGACAGAATCTACGAGTGAGCCCACCTTTAATTGTATAGAAGTTGCCGTAATTTACGCCTTTCTCCACAAGTTTTGGTAACATCACAAGTTTAAGTTGACCATGGATGCAGATATCGTCCACCATTCCATTCTAGTATTATACCACATGAAAGAGCAACACCTCACGTCTCTTACGGTGCCATTTATAGCTTTTTACTGTATGCATAGCGTGAATTATTTTCGCTTTAAAACAGGTAAGACAAAGGAACCGTCTTGTTATTGTCTGCTAATATAGTCTGCCCTTAGTGGCTGCTGGGGATCCACTTTCCCGCCACAGCGTACCCAGCGCTCGTCACAGTGTACAATCGTCAGTGGCCAACGGCGCGTAACGTTGACGTATACACTGGGGCTGCTGTTAATGGCTGCTACCTTCAAACAGGTCGGTATTGTCAGCTAATCATGTATCCAGACATGAAATCTAGCATATTGTCGTCCTCTAGTACACTGCCAAGGTTAACCCTCCACGTCTCGATGTATTCGTCATTGATAGGTTCGGAGCGACGGTAGTGGTGGGTGTGAGGAGAGGGCAATCCCCGGGGTTCGGGTCAATCAGGAGACCTTGGGAAAAGGGGATAAATAATACGTTCTTCTCATTTACTTGATATATTGTAATTAAAATTTATGTTGGAGGTTTAATAGTGGGTTCTCAGCCGTGGACGCCTGCGGCTCGTTTTTGACGACAAACAAAGTCAATACCAAATCCAACGGAAAGATTCCATTAACAACCGTTTCATCACAAATTTGTTAATTTGAATAGGTCAAATGGATACTGGCCTGGTGTGTTTGTGAATTGGGAACCTAAAGGTTGTGGACATATCATCTAGCCGATGCACCGCTCCCGTTGACATCGTGTATCGAACTCGGTACACTCACGAAATATGATAGCTGTGTTGATACATGAATAAATAATACGTTTGTAATATCGGTTAGTGACATCATAAACAGAATGACTTCAGCGGCATCGCCATCTTGAGACATCACCTACACATCAACTTCCGCCCAGGATCCATGGATAGCGGTGAAGTGCATGTCTTCCTTTCAAACCTCACACAAATATCCAAAAGTATTAGCACTTGAACTTTAGGGGTCGGGTGTCACGGGGTCTGGGGTTCCTCCCCCGGAAAGAATTGAAAGTTTAGACGTCAAGTGGTGTAATCTGATGGATATTCAGGTGCATATTAGTAGCTCAGTAAACACAAGATTGTGCTAATAAATAATAAAAAATCTTTCCCCTGACTAATGTAAGTTGTGATCTCATATCCTTCCCCGGCTGAATGCAAAATCCGCCGACTGAACCATTTCTCCCCGACTTACGATGGGATGTGGAGGCCATGCCTCCACCCCACCCCAGGCTCAACATCATCTTTGCGCACATGCACCACTGGTGTAACACATTACTGAGTGATAAAGAAAAAGAGCCATGCATGACATAACGTGCATTTATTTGTAGCATTCGTTTTGTCTCGGAAGATAGTTTCACGCCACAATTCAATTATAAAATGCAGTCGGTATCGCTCAAAATCATTTTAATTCATCACTAAAGTTTCCAGTTGAATCGATTTAGAGGCTGGCCGTGTACAATCATGCTAGTTATGTTGCACACATCCATGCAATACAGTACACTACTTATATACAGCTATTCAAGTAAAGAGGTATAGCGCCATTAATTAAATGCTAATTAATTACTGACGTCTTGGCCAAGAGTAAGACTAGGTCACGCACCAGGGACAATTATGTCAACGCCACCCACCCCCCCCCCCCCGTCCCCTTGTACGTGTACTAATTTTGCCCCTTTTTTTTACGGAAAGAGAAAACACTATTCTTTATGCCATCATTTCCCGGGCCTCTCCATAGTTTTCCTGGGTCTCTAAATAAAACAGTCCCCCGGGTGAAAGCTCAAGGCTGACTTGCCCCGTACACACACCTCCCACACCCGTCTTGACTGGCCTGAACCAGTCTCCGTTTGCACATGCGAATTCGGTCAATATACCAAAGCGTCTGAGTCAGGCCTACAAATATTGCAGAAGCGAAGAATCGCGAAATCCAGTAAATTTAGGCCATGATTATATGTTAGATATCTTTGATTTTAAAAGTCAGGTTGTATTACACTTTCAACTGTAGAAATCAAATATCAATATTCTCTCTTGTTTAATCTGTTCATCGCTAAGGTTCACGCATACACGACAGTCTGAGCACAAATAGGCCTACTATTATAGTTATTGGAGAATAATGGGGAGAAAAAGAAGAAAGAAAACAAGTTGACTATTTAAGATTTTATTATAGTATAGTGCACCAAGTATGTACATACAGCTATGCGAAGAAGTACAAAAAACAATGCATATTGTGGCAACTCTCAGAGGACCGGAATAGTTTATTAATACTAAGCTTATAATTTGTTAGGAGGCAACAAAGTTGGCCTAATTGAAGTAACGAACACCAGTCAGTCATTGATTGTCTCGCTAAACTTGGAGATTTCAATCTATGGAATTTTCATCATATCCCACAACTTGAGATATTCGACGAATGTTACATTTAATGTACGCCGAGTCATGGGCTGTATATGGATATATAGATACGTGTATGTACACTACTCTAGCATAGTGTGTTACTCGGACATATATGTAATCATCACGGTAGAAATAGAGCTTGACTATAGTTATCAGCTCTCAACTAACAACATGCAAATTTAAATACCTTTTTTCACTATTGTAATCACATCTTGTCGTTTAGTGTGTAACATTAAGGTGCCACCTCATGCATGACGTTATATAACACAGAGTAACAATAAATGTCTGTACGTTACTGTTGATCAGTGTTACTATACCACAAATGAAATTATGATGTATTGTAAAGTTTTGTTTTGGTCGGTTGGAGGGTGAGAGGGAGGTGGGGGAGGAGGGGGGGGGCTGGGGAGCACTAAGTTTAAAAGTAACACATTTCAGGATTTAAATGCAGCAGGTTGTCAGCTTAGGTCGGTAACAATTCGCCGAAAAACTAAGTTAAGTCTCAATACGATTTCTACGAGTTTCCAATACGAAACAAATTACAGCTTCCCAAAAATAAGACTGCTAACATTTTTCAAACATACGTTAATGTAGGCTATATGACCATCCACATTATTCAAAATTATTTGGGCATATGCATTGTGTCGCCGCGAGGAAACACATTTTCGACAAAGTTAAAGTAAATTTCCAGTTGAAAGATTGGTCATGAGTGACCATTACTTGAGGTTTCAGCATATTTAGCACATAGCAGTAATGCTGATTGTCTTTATGGCCTTCATTATCCCGATGGATAAAACGACATTAGCTGAACAATAACCATTTAACAACAAGGACGTATCTCTACATAATACCTTTCTTTCAAGTCTACAATTATAGAAAATATAGCTTTTCAATAACTGTCCATGAAATATATATATACAACAACATTAATAATATAGTTACTGTTTTGGCTTTCCAACCTTAGCATCGCGAATAGCCTAACTGTAGAGTTGACAAACTATGTATGTGCCGATTAGAAATAAAAAATTGGTCGAAATATTTCACTATAGATATATCCACACAAAGTGATCTTAAATAAAAAATAAATCATAATGTTGAAAATTTCTATCAAACTGCTTGGTATTACAAATCAACGTGTTGGTTATACTGCATTTTGAAGTTTAAGCGATCACATGACGTCACTACAGCTGTTACAAATTGACAATTACATGTATATGTTGTATTTTCAAATCGAAAAGGATTGTAAACAAAATCTCTTGTGATGACGTAAACTACATTCATTAGAAACCAAATAAGAAAAATAGCATTTTTATGAGACATATTAAACGAAAGCAGAGGGCATGCAAAAAAAAACTGACTGCTTCTATATACATAACTACCACGAAAAACAGTGATTTGTATCACCATTATTCCACATAGATAACATATTGACAGCCAGTTGGGACAATTTCCTAATGCTGATACCTCTCAAACTGTCCTTCCATATCATGCTTCAAAGTACTCGTACTGACAATCGAAGCAGTTCGGAACCTTTATCTGATAGGAACATGATATTTGTTACTGCTCATACTGACACTATGAGTACTCTGAAAGCGGGACATACCGGTAACAGTACAGTATAGAAAAAAATTGTCCCAACTGGGTGCATACTGATGTGATACTATGCATATTCATATTTATGTGTGTATTCATACGAACTTGCCTCAAGAACGATGTCATTCAGAGATAATAAAGTTAGAATTAATTATAATTACAGGATATAGTACGAAACGAATATCACTTTGTTATATAAGCAAGGTAATTGATTAAAACATAGACAAAATACTATAGTACAAACAGTTGCTTTAAAATCTTCCTATTGAATATGCATGAAATTTCTCTCTTTTAGTGATACCGTGCCGTTGAAATATTGCTTTTGTAACCTCAATGTATTTCCTTTTTCGATTTCATTTTTTTTTATCAACTTTACTTTTTTCATTTTATTATGTGTTAATTTATGTCTTGAAACTTTGTGATGAAATATTTTCTTATATAATATATTTGCTTCGTTAATTACTTTCGTTTGAATTTTATATTTTCTTCTTCTTGCATATATAATGAGCTCGTGCTCAAGTTATATTGAAAATACCGTATTGTGCATGATCGTTACTTTCCAAGGAAACCCGTCGAATGTATTTTGAGCCTACAGGATGTAGAACACTCATAATCCAAGTGTAGTAGCACAAACCTTTGAGTGTTTCAGAAAAGCGATACGCGTCACTGCCGCCCTGGGGCAACTGTATATCAATTATTTCCGGCTGCATTTTAACTAATGAAAATGAAATTGGTTTTGGTGACAGATATTTCAACTTTCAGGCATTATGCAAATCAGTTGAATTCATTCCACCAATTTTAGCTTGTATTGAGAGGTGGAATAGCCTATACTTCGCTAGATCCTGAAGGTCTTGTAACGATGCTCTCAATGTATAGACTTTTGCACGATTCAATTAAAACGTTCAGTTTTAGCTTAATCATAATCACGTGGCGGCATTTCAGAAAGTTTGATTTGAGAGAGAACTAAACTAAAATTGACAAACAACACAGTGACCGAGAATGTGCAAAATTAGTATATGTTATAGAAAGTTGGTCTTGTCAATTGTAACAAATCACACTTTATCAGTGTACATTTTGTCTCTTTCAACAATTAAAAGTCTTTAACTGATTACCAAATGACATCGAACTCGTTTGATTTCGAACATGTCGTCAGTTACGCAATGCCATATGCAGCTATCTATGTATACTCTATATATGTATATCACGTTGTCCAAATGCAGAGATATCTGGAGTTTTTTAACTTCACAAATATGCATGATTCAGTTTCCAGCTGTATACAACTAGTTGGCACTATATTTGCCCACACTCTCAGTTTTATTTAAACATAAGCTCCCGCATGTCATGCATGGTTTGCAGTAAACTAGATATTGTATAGCCTACCATAATGTGGAGCTATAGGCCTAAGCGGTGACTTTTTCGTTGGATTCATTAGCAACTGAAAATCGGTAACTCCAAAAACAGTTCAACAGCGATGAACCAACGTATGCACTTGGCATTTCTTCTAGATTCCTTGCCCATCATTTACACTCTTGCCGTGTATTTCCACGCCTGTAAGTTTGGTGCAGGGCATATCGATATATGCAATTGTCGTAAATTGTTAACATGGTATGTTTTCTGGAAATCTTTTGTTTCCGGAACAGTTTTATAAATCGTGCAGGTTTGATCCAGCAAACCGGACAAGAACATGCAACACAGTTATTGTTAAAAGTTATTAACGAACAAGTTAGACATATTTTAGCATCACCGCACACTACTATATAGGAGTAAATATTGCACACTTTTCACAAGAAACTTGATATGACTGAGTCAAATTTATGATGTCTTTAACGTTGCCAGATTCAGAACATGTTTTTGGCTTTACTCACTTTCGAAACATGTTTCTTTTTCTTTACTTCATGATTTTTGTATTTTTTGTGTGTGTTTTATATCGAACTAGTCTGTATAGCGTTTAAAATACCACAAGAGCTACATTGTTTCACGCGCATATACTATACGTATATATGCTAAATGAAAATGCATTATTTTCTATGTACATCCTTCCATGTAAACAAAATAAAACATTGCGTAAATAGTTCATAATACTGCTGACGAAAACTAGAAATAAAGAAAGAAATTTTAAAATATTTAATGTACAAACCTATAATTGCCCGAAAAGTTTCCGTGAAACGACGCACGATAACTTTCGTCATTCCCATTCGATATAACGCCATTAATTCTCTTGAGTAGTATAGCACGGTGTTCAATCTATACATTAATTAATTGCACACTTCCTAATTGATGTTCCTGGTTTTGTCTCCCAATGTATCCAAAAGGGAAACCTTTCTCCTCTCTTTGGGACCCGTGTGGTCTTACTTTGTGTGAAATGGATTACTGACAAAACAACTTCATTATCACGCACATGTCTGTATGCAACAGTGTAGCTGCCACGTATTAATGGTCCGCATGCTCCTTAAAGGGTGTGAAGACTCGCGCAAAAAAAAACGTCTAATGCCGTTAATCTGACCTGGTTTCGAATGATGTGTAATAGAAGTGTTAGACACCACCATCGATACCAGAAAATACCCACACAACTTGCTACCGTTGGTAATTGGACACTAGTGTACAGTCAGTACATACAGCTGCGGTCAATACCCACAGCACAGTGTACAAACGATACAGCGATGGACAACTCAGGTCCAGCTAAAGATAACAAGGTATCACGTTTCATTACTGTCTACATTTTGTAGCGAAAAGAGAAAAACTTCACTTGCATGCAACGGAAAGTTAACTTTTTAAAGATGGCGGCACGCTGTTTGGGGCGAGTCTTCAATGCCTTTAATTACTCTTGATTTATAACGCTATGATCCATATCGTGTTTTCAAGCTTCATATATACCATCGTATAGTTGACACTTATACAGGCCACTCGTCTTAACCTCCGTCAGTCATGTTATTGAATCTTTCCTAATCCATGATATCAGAAAGTAACATTTATTATGACTGTGACCTTCATACTTCTGAACGGTCCATCAAATCAAATATGGAGTCAAGCAAAAGCAAAATGTCACAAAAAACGAGTACCTCTTCGAGCAAACTTCTCTTTGTTATTATAATTCAATATGCGGATAGAATATGTGCGAATGTTATACGTGACTCTACTATACTGTCCCTTGACGTGACCATCCATGAACGACGATACTACCATGCGCAGCTGAAATCAAGGGGCGTCATCTATTACGAGGGTTCCTGCAGCTAACGAGTCCCAACATGACCGTCATTCATTCTGCGCCATCTTGTGGACTCATAATTTGCATAAAGTGAACTGCTCGTTCCATAAAAGATATTCTTCTCGTTTGTTTCATAATGTATATAATGTAAATCCTAATTATTTGGCGTCTCCATCTTCAGCATCAACCCGTCCCTCGTATTTGTGTGGTTTGATATCTTTCTTTCGCTTTCTTCTTTTTCCTTGTTTTCTTTTTTTGCGAAATGGTTGTAGGTTGAACCACAGAGCAGATTACCCGAATTACAAGAATTATCAAGAATTCTAAAATCCATTTTATTGTTTTGATTGCTAATGATGATTTCATGATGGATGTATGACAATTATGTGATACTTGCAACCATCAATTTACTGTCACAATCATATATGCTTTAAAATACGATAAAAGGGCGTTTGCAGCGAAATCATATCACGATGTTCCCCATTGAACTTTGAGTTATTGCTGACTGATATTGGCGCACCACAACTAAAGGTATTGTTTTTTATCTTTAATGGATTCACTTGGTACTTTTTTCATGCATAAACGCGATTGTGGTTGCGTTTTTCATAACGATTCACAAGGATTTACCAATGGCGTTTCATCACTTCGGAAGCACAATCATCATCAAAGGTTGAAACTTATTTCATCGAGTGTCCTAAGCACTGCTCGTCCAACCGTGTTCTATGATATATCCTATTGGTTTGAACAAAAAGACGCGTTTTGGCTCATTGCTGGTCTTGCTTTTTGTCTTCTCAGAGAGCAAACTAATTTTCAGCTCGCAAAGTACAGCTGTGTTCTTGACACTGAAATACACAATCTTTAAAGCGGACGCACCTGTTATATATACCTATCCATTCATTATATCCGCGCGGTTAAATTTACAATACGCAGCACACGAAAGCTTTTTTTCTCATCTTCCGGTCAGTCAACGTATGCCGGGTGTACGATTCATAGCATCAATCACACGAGTTTGTATTGCAAGCGTAGATTCACGGCTTACTTTTTGCCTATGTAGGCGTTACTCTCTGCGCGTTCCCTATAGAGATCCTCCAATTCTTGATAAGGGTCGCAGAACACGTCATCAAAATCCTGGTAATTTCTGTCTTGAGGTACTTTGCCGCTGGGGTGGCGCTCTCTTTTCCTTGTTGGTCGGAATTTATTCATTTCAGTGACGTGTTCGGGCTCAATCTTCTCTGGTACCGGGAGGGTGGCTGAATAGTAAGACGGTGGCGGTAGTGAGCCCTCCTCACTGCTGTGCATATCCACGTAAGACACATCATGCGGTTGTTCGGCCTGCAGGGGTTGGGATGCGTTGTTCTCGGACACCGAGTCTAACCTCTTGAGGGGAACGTCTGGAAGAGTTCGGTGCATGGTCAACACAGATGATGGTCTGTCAGATGCGATACTTGTTTGCATAGCCCGTGGACCAAACAACAATCCTTCTTCTGTCATGAGGTATTTCTTTGAGGAGGATGAATCTATGCGGCTGTTCGCGTTTGGAAATCCCTCGATTTGAGGGTATTTTCTTCGCCACACACAAACGATGCACTTGCCGATCAGATAAATTATGAAGACCATACCTAGTAAACTGAGAAGTATGATCAGGGTAAATGTAAACTTGTGTTCTTTCCAGTAAAATGGAACATGAAGTGACATGTCAAAGTCTGCAAGAGTACAGGATTGATTTTGGTGGCTGGGGTATTCTTGTCGAGCAATCCGGATATCTGTCGATGCTTCAAGGGTAACACCATTATCGATTTGAACTTGGCATGATATAATTTGGACATCATCACTCATAGATGTGTTGGTGAGTTTCAATGCCTGCCCTTCGTGGCTGATCAAATACCTGTCGTTCGTGTTACTCTTCGATATCTTCCTCCCGGCGAAAAACCATTCGATGGGAAAGTCCTTTAAGACGTGTGAACGTGTGCAAACGAAAGATATCTCTCCACCCTCCACGACTTCTGGATCTTGAGGAAGAATTACGACTTCTGCGCCGTTCATTTTATCGTGATTTTCTACCAAAACAGTGATGCTCTTTACAGAGTTTCCGACCAAATTTTCAGCCGAGCATATAATTTCTGATCCGTTCCAAGATAGAGGGACATGTCTAATGGACACCTCTCCGAGCTCGTTACTTCTCAAAGAAACGTCAACATCGTCGGTTTGCGGAACACCGTTTTCATTCGTAAACTGTCGGTAGCATGACAGAGGCTTTCGTAGGGCTGGTCCTGCCATGACAAAAACAGAAAACTTTGTGGTTCCACCAAGGACAAAGCTTGGTTTCTCCGGGAACAATGAAATGCGAGGTTTGTTGACTACACACGAACGTTGGTCGACTATGTCCCCGTCGCTGTAGTAGAACCTACAGACGTATTCACCGTCAATTGACGACACGTTTGCAATGGTCATGACATTCTCGTAGTACATATAATCCCGGAAAATGACGGAATTACTTTTTTCGATACCGTCGTGATACCAAACCAGTTTCGGAGGAGGAACAGATCTTTCAGCGTAACAATCAAGCTTGAGATTATCTTTTGCATCGCCTTCCCATGAAGCGGAACAAACTGGAAACTTTGCAGACGGTGGCGTCATCATTTCGAGCTTGTGTCTATTGGATCCAAGCCGCCATTCTGTGCCATCGAAAATCGCACACTGGTACACGCTTGCATCTTCTGGTATGACATCCTGAATCTGAAACTCAATTACGATACGATCAGGGTTGCGGTAACCGCTAATCTGAAATCGCGATTCAGACACCGTGGTAGTAGACAGTGTCCATGTAGCTAGATATTGGTAATCCTCGCCTGTGTTCCTTCGGACAACCCTGATTGTTCCACCCTATAAGAAAATATTAAGAAAGGAAAAAAAATCAAAATAAAATGAAAATAAAATAAAACTGTTAGCAAACTGCTTATCCACTAGAGAGCCTGTGTAATAGAATGTGTAAAAAGCCTCTGAAGAAGATCCTGCTAGGATCGAAACGTCAGGCCAACTTACTTTTACACAAAGGAAAAAATGATAGTTACAAAACTTTGTTTCACCTGACCAGCTATAGAACACAAAACAGCCCATACTGAAGACTGTTTATTATATTGCGAAGACGCAACGCAACAATAATCATCGACATATATGTATATATATATATATATATATATATATATATATATATATATATATATATATATATATATAGAGAGAGAGTAGGTTGGCGTCTATCTTGGCGCAGAGTGCTCTATGTCCATTGGACAGAGCGGAATATATGTTGATACTAGATGAGACTAGTGGAACACTAGTAGTTGTAACTCGGAGTTTCACGCTTTATTGCGATCTTCAGACAACTCTTTGTTGTCTGAAGATCGCAATAAAGCGTGAAACTCCGAGTTACAACTACTAGTGTTCCACTAGTCTCATCTAGTATCAACATATATATATATATATATATATATATATATATATATATATATATATATATATATATATATATATATATATATATATATATATATATGAGTGAGTTACACCCAACCCCACCCCAACCCCCTGATTAAAACAATTGTAATGGATGCTTTCCTCGCAAATATTCGTATAATCAGCTGATACTGTACAGTATCCGTACACGAATTGTACAGTATCCATACACGAACTCTACAAGACTTGTAAAGGTTTCAATAAATGACAGTCACATGTCAACGAAATAATCTTTAATAGATTAATTTTGTTATTTTGACCTGATTAATTTCGCAAGAGATATGTACAGAAATCGAACTATTTGCCCCTGAAAGTTCAAATGTTAAACTTGATGAGTCAACATGTGTGTCGTATAGGGTTCCTCTGCAAGTGAATCGCAGTCTCTATACCAATGTGTCATTGTCATTCACTTTAACTTTGGTTGTATATTGTTCAGGGAAGTGTTAGAAACGTTTGAATTTCTGTCAAAGTGGATCATTAGATCTTTAGATGAATTATATTCTTAAAAGTAGGTCATGTAACAATGAAAAGACCCTTTTGTACTGCAAAACAGCTGTCTGTGACAGACGCATATTATACACACGTCTTTTGAACAAAGGCGTTGTATAAGATAATATTTTTAAAGTTAGCCCTGATATTTCGATCTGGACAAAGACGAGAGGCATGCTGACATTGATTACGCACAATGAAGGTCATAGCAATCAAATTCTTTTTCTTCTTCTTCATCTTATTTTTTTTTGTTTTTTTGCTCTTTGCCTTTTGTGACCCTGGGGTATATGAAGTCACTTCCAAACTGTATCGAATCGCTTCTTTGGATGTCAACCTCTACCGTAATCTCTCCGCTTTTGATGCAGTAAATCATCGGCTTTTCTTAGATTTAATTAGCCTAACACTCTTGAGGATGAGTCTAATTGAAAATGCTTTTATAGTCGAATTTCACCCTTTTTGAAATGCATTAATTGAAACTAAGAGCCGTATAATTGAAAAACAGTCTTTACTGCTTAATTTTTATAAACCCTATACTTTATTCTTTTTATGTTACAGTTTGGAACATCAATTTCTTGATAGCTTTCTCAGTTGCATTTTCAAGTTTTGCTTCTTTAAAATAACTCGAGTCACGTGTCCTCGTTTCTTCTTTTTGGCGGGAAGACGTTATTTTAGTAGGTAGACTGACAGAGGGTGTCTGTCTAGAAAGGAGTAATAATTTACTGATTCGGAGGTTTGAATGAAAACATTCATTGTTGAACTATATCATATGAGTGTACCCAAACAACGAAAAAGTCAACAGTTTATCCCACACATCAGTTTACATACAATTTTTGTTTATGTTAAGTTTGGTAAAAGTTTTCGATTTTTTTAAATATTATTTCATAAGCAATACAGTGTATTAGCATCACCATGAAGAATGTCAAATGTCAAATACTGAGAAGAAAGTCTAACATTATGGTTACAATTTCCGCTTTTTATTTTTGCACTTGATTAATCTAATAACATACATGCATGTTTAATAAGTATAGCAAACGCGTATTGACTTTTTAGACATGGGTTAAAGGTATTTGATCCGGGAACTCCTCGGGCAATAAACTAATGTGCATAAATCCTCTTGTGCGCGCAATAATTCTGCGTTTGCAATAAGGAACACATCAAATACATATAGTAACAATAACACTCTAACCTCCTGCATGGTTAATCAATTAATGACAATATGTATCAATTAATGACAATATGTACACAAAACACAATGTATAAAGGAATACATTATAGCCTATACACATTGGTCACGAACAAGCGATCTGTTATAGCAGCTATGGAATACCGGTAGTTCATAACACGCGCGCAAGACTTGGTGTGCTGCTGCCATAATCTGGTTATTATCATTCAGTTTCAAGGCCGCATTCATGGGTTATTATACAGTCATTGAACCATTGTGTCTGGTTGCCAAAGGCTTATACATTGTAGTTACCAATTAAGTAGAATGTTCATCCGCTAATTACGTTCATTAGTACTAAACAAGTGTTTTACACGTTATATTATGTATTGTGTTAACGTCTATAATGGCCATTACGCATCCCATGATCGCCTTATATACGCGTCATTAAAAGGATTGCCTCTATTCCCTATTTAATATTGGTTAAACAAATAAATTCCTTCTCCTTACACTCTATACTAGCTCGTGACAAACAAAAGCATGATTTTTAGTTCCATTAGAATCATCACGAACTGATACGCAAAAAATGACTAAGCCAGTTGATTTTGAAGGATGAGTTTCTAAAGTAGCAATGATGCTTGACGCTTTAAGATGCGAAAATTGAATCCAAATCTCTCCATCCGTGTGAAAGTTTTACATCAATTAACATTCCCATATCAGTCGGTCTTGACTTGTCGGAGTTTGTTTTTAACAGTGGCTGGATACAGAACGATACATTGCTTCTATCTTTCTTTCTCTTAAAGGATTGGTTCAGGTGTCTGACATGTCTATCTTGTATGAAAGAGCTTAAAAAGACAAACAGAATAGTGAAGAAACCACCATGATAGCATTCTCCGTTAAGGAGATATCACATTTTGAAGATTTCAAAATTTCTTTGCAAATGACTGGTGTAGAAAGACTAACTGTGAGGGTGTGATGTCACATCCTCACTTCCTTAACATGTGTCAATATATTTCATTAAAAACTAATTACATATATTTTCACAAATCTAAAAAAATATAATCAAGCATTCTTCAGATGCTAAATCTCAAATACTTCCCTTGACACATAAGAGATCTCCTGACGTATATTTTGGTTGTAAGTCATAAAATCTTACAAAATATTTTAATAAAGTAACAAAAACTTTTCAGGAATGTGAGGATATGACGTCACAGCTAGTCTGATTTCAGCAGTTTCTACACAATCAGATAGAACTTTAAACTTGAATATCTCCTAAACGGAAAAAGATATTTGAATAATTTCTTCACTATTGGGTTTCTTTTATTGCCCTCTTTCATATAAGATAAACATTTGTGACACCTGAACTATCCCTTTAAGAGCTGTTTGTCTTGTGGTTTATAATTAAGGGTACCATGTAAAAACAATATAGCAACACGTTTTATCAGTCTACCGATCTACGTGCGGCACAATCATGAATAACAATGTGACAGAATAAACATTGTAGCATTGGAAAGACACTGCATGGTAACTAGCAAATTATTAGCTTGAAATTACGTTTATTGTCTATACCGCATAAAGGGAAATGTTGCCATAAGAAATCGTTTGAAAGCAGCTTTATGTGTTGATTTTTGATACAGTTCTTGATTCTGTCAGTTTTCAAACTCCCTCAATAAATGCTAGACATTGAGAAATGACTATACGTACCTTTCTTTTCAAATATTATATTAAAAGTCGAAAATTTTAAGAGAACAATACTATCCCACCTTTGTATTTTCATTTTTATAGGCAGTTTGATTAATCATAGGGCTACTAACATGTATAGCTGTATATGTGGAGAAATGCATGGTGAGGATCGAACTGAATGTATGTGATCATACAACGCTCCGAATCTTCAACATGGTGCACTGAAATCATATAGGGCCGATGAATTAACTGATGTATATTGCAAACTTATAATTTGAGTAATTCTCTGTGGATTTGCGGAAATTTACTACCAAACATAAACGTAATCAATAGAGCTCATTAAGCTTCTGAAATGATTCTTGAAGTGTTATGTTAATAGTCTTAATGTGTCATTTGGTACGGGATGTTTTTAACGCAGTCTATTGTACATGACGCAATACCCCAATACTTTGAGACTCTATATAGAACCTCCCTGCACGTTGTTGATTAATTACGTTACTTAATTTGAGCTTACTGATGTAAGATTTAGCCGGTAGCTTCAGTGTGTTAACACCTGCCATGCTGTTAAAACCTACATGCATTTTGTGGAATTCCTTTTATAATCTTTAAACTTGTGAAGTGGAAGTCATGGTAAAGTCCTCTCTTGACGTTCGCGTTTAGTCCTTCACTGGAATCTAAGATCAGGTGCTTGACACGCATGCCTTGTAGGGTGAAGATGATGGTACTAAACCTTACTACTGACAACATCCACTATATGGATTACAAGTTCCCGCCAAAATTTACAACTGAAACTTCTGCAGTCTGTATAGTATCACTGGAAACTATATGCTATAATTTTTAAGTACTTACAACAATGCAATCGAGTTGTTTAGTGCCAAAAGAGCTTCTGCGCTTTGAACTCATAAAACCACGAAAATCAAACATAAATTGTACCAAATTTAAGTGTAAAGTCTCTAGATTCCACTCGATTTTAAACAAAATGAGGGTTGCATGAAGTGTGACTGAAAGCGATATGAACGGTTGACAATTATCTTACAAATATTTGATGCACTAAACCCTCTTGAAAAGAATATTCTCGTCCACGTTTGATGGAAGAGTACTCAAGAGGAGATGAATAGGGTGTGAAGGGAGTGGCAGTCGGGTTGTAGTGTCAGGTATGTGGCAGATTCGAAGACGCGAGATATCTTTGATAATTTATTTTGCATAATGTTAGATAAATCCTTGAAAATTCTCGTCATTTAAGACTCTGGTATGCAAAGTGCAGGTCCCGAATTTTGGAATGGTCGCCAAAAATTTCAGAAGAAAATGAAAAAAAATTGAAGTTCGGGAAAATCATAAGTTGAAATTTTTTATATCATTTTGCAACAAACACCCTTATGAATAAACATTTCTCAGGGCGTCTCAATACCTCCAGTGGCGTGCGAAAAGGAGGAGAGGTTTGGGGAATACAGCCCTACCTCCATAGTCAGTCGGAAAAAAATTGACCAGATGGGGTATTTCATATATTCAGCCGGGGAAAATTAGACCATTCCTCCAGGCGGCAACATTTTGTTATTTTTAAATTACGCGAAAAAAAAAACTCAATTTCATATATTAGCACACCACTGTGTTGTAGTCTTAATGCCCTTCCGAATGCACCATTTTGACGCCTAAGCTTTACATGGTTTAAGAACCCCGAGACCCCTCCCAACCACGAGAGTCGACTCCAACGAGCCCCCATGGCCACACCCCTCTTAAAATTCTTCATTCGTCTCGGGACGTTTCGTAAAGGTTTTTGACCCTAATAAAAATAAGCCGAGTGAAATTAAGAACCCAATCGCTTCTCCACATCTTTGAAATCCTATGCCCACCACTGCATCAGCTATACTTCCTTCCAGCATGGAGCTATTACGGTAATAGCTCCATGCTCCCAGTAAACACCTTTCCCGGGCAACAGCATCCCATTACTGGAGGGTCGCCAAGATGATACAGACGAAGAGTGGGTAGTTCGCCAACTAAAATATTCCCGGGATTTAGAACAGTCAAAATACTCAATTATATGCCTAAGGTGGTTGTTGTTGTTGTAATCCCTATCATACGAACAAAGAGGACAAAGAAAATAATGAACGAGACCATTATTAATTAAGAGAGTTGGTGTTCACGACGTGTAACGACCTTGCCGCTTGGTTTGGTCTTTCATCTTCATGCCATGGTCTGTGATCTATTTATCCCGTTACATTGGCTTACAACACTGCGCAGCAATGAAAGTGATGTTCAATATATTGTTAATTAGAGCAACAGACTGGAGAACGTTATCAAGTCCTTCTATTAGCATAACAAATTCTGGCATTCATTTCCTATTTCCTGGTATTCTGATCATTTAAAATCGATTTTACATAATTAACTTACTCTCCAAAGTTAAAATAGAATGAAATATATAGCCCGCACGCAATTAAAGCATTCCCTTGGCCTATATATATATATATATATATATATATATATATATATATATATATATATATATATACATATATATATATATATAGATATAGATGTAAATATATAAATGTATATATTTATATTCATATATATATATATATATTCATATATATATATATATATATACATATACATATTTACATCTGTAGCCCTATACACATGATGTCAGCTCCTATAAGCACTAAAAAGCCATATCCCGCATTTACACCGTGTCTCTCTCATCTATCACGTGCGTCCACTCCACTTTGGAAAACACTAAAACAAGGGTATGTCTGCATGTATAGTGCTTCCCTATTGTTGAGAAATTTTAACACATGCAAGTGTGTGTATTCTCCAGCTCGCAACATTCAAAAGGAGTATACGGGGACCGTCACAAGTAAAATCCTTTGTCCGCTTGTTTATACCTTGTCCGTAATGTGGAGACCATTAAAGGTTTTATTGCCTACTTTCTCTTACAACCATTAATGTGTAACCACAGGTTGAAGTACTAGGTGAACACATGTCACGTATGCAAGGTTAATTTTTATGTTAAGTTAAAAAAAGTTAATTAGTCATCATGAAGGCTTCAGGCCTACTTCACATTTACATCAATTATTATA
Source organism: Apostichopus japonicus (assembly GCF_037975245.1). NCBI lineage: Eukaryota > Metazoa > Echinodermata > Holothuroidea > Aspidochirotida > Stichopodidae > Apostichopus > Apostichopus japonicus. The sequence continues at coordinate 24,089,937 of NC_092579.1, forward strand.
TTTCATAGCCCGAACTATAGTTTATGCATTTCAAAGTTTGAAAGTTGAAAGCACTGAAATACAGTTGACAAAACTTTGGTAATATCTTGTTCAGAGATCAAATAAATTGAATTAGTCGACTCCTTTCCAATATTTGCATACACAGAGAGGAAAATATTCAAAATTAAAAAATCAAGAGTTGAGCAAATATCTGTGGTTATAAGGGGCAATTAGAGATACCAGGTTCTACATATATATTCTCCCTCGCATTTTCATGTAGTAAAGACGATGTACTGGCTCGTTGTTGGGAAACTGTATCAAGCTATAAAATGCAGTACGTTTACAGTTTGCTCGATATTAATATTGATATTTTTATAACTTTCTTCAAAATTGACAAATCAGATCCCTGCAGGCTTTCCCACAGCACATCTGAAAATCCCGGAAGGTTGATTAATCTCCAAGTTTTCATCTTAGCAAAACCGTACCCACTATAGTTTTCATAACATATATCAATAATTATCCCGGACAAGCCAAAGTGATGTGAACTACTTCAAACTATACTTTGAGGAACTTATCATCCACTTTAACAACCAACACTATGAAACTGTATTATCTTTACTTTCGTTTTCATCTCCTATTTTCCGGGTGTGTGTGTGGAGGGGGAAGGGGGGGGAGGTGGGGGAGGGGTATATATATTTATTGTTTCGTCAAGAGCGAAGGGCGCAAGAAGTGTGGTAGACAATGCTTTCTATTCTAGTGTTTAAACGTTTCCATGTCAATCGTTGCATTTTGAAGTGGTCATATTTTGAGTGAGCCCTAATTTTGAGAACAATTTATGATATTAATAAAACAAGGAAGTGCAATTAGAAGCTGCTGATTGGCCGAATTTGTTAATGAAAGTAAAAATGAGGAAAAGAAAAGTGAAGGATCCGGGGTTTGTGCATTTACTAGGGTCCAGATGCAACAGCTTTATAAAATTTCATTAAAAAATAAATGTTAACGGTCTCCAGAACTATTTACTTCAGTTAAGCCGATAAAAAAAATGTGTTATAATAAAAACAAATTATTATACTAGTTCGGGCTGATCAAGTTATAATCTATTGTTTCAATTTATGAGAAAGAAATTTCCAAATTTTCAATTGAATTATTCAATTCATTCTAGAGCAAGAGCATTCGTTCTATTACATCAGACCGAAATTCATGATCTTAATTGATGTTAGTATGACAATTAGCTTGGTATAGGATTTATATTAAAATAATCGATTGAAAATTCAATCTTTTTGATTAAATGTCAATTTTCAGAACATTATATATCTATCCAATTAGATTTGCATGTTTCTACCGAGTGGGGGAAAGCTATCGCAAGAAAGAGAAGGCCTATTTCATTGAACAGGTCGCTCGGTTTCATGTTCACACTAAGCCTTAAGATTCACGAAGTTCATCACGTTTACTGTGTCAATACACAAACTTTCAATCGAAGTAATGTATAATGGAAAATTTCACTCACTTATTTATACAGTCATGGAGGTCTGTTTTACCTCCATGATACAGTAGCGTTTGAAGCAGAACGTCCGTTTTCACGAATTGGTATATGATTCACTTTTTTTCCTAGAATTAAGTTTAATTTCAGTGGGTATAAACGGACAATGTTCCATTTTTAATGGGTTGGCCTACTAATCTGATTGTCATTAGCAGAGCTTGAAAACGAAATGAACAAAATAATATCATGAAAATAAATGATGATTAATAAGAATTCTAGAGATTAAAATAAACTTTTTAATAAGAGAATTATGTAATACTTTGTCAATAGACCAATGTTATATATACCCACAACAAATTAACAATATGCACAAGCATTGTTATATGCAGGCCTATCACTTAATATCGTGATAGGTAATACTTAATAGGGGTAAATGTTTTCGACGGAGACAAATATTTTGGGACTATTCCAGTGACTAGAGAAACACAAACCCCCATGTGCTCTGAACAAATAGAGAGGGAGAGGAAGAGGGGGGGGGTGGGGAGGGAATACAACTATAAATGAATAGAAAGACAATTAGTTTATGGAATGTTAAGCAATAGAACATATGAGTTTTTTTTAAATCTCACATACACATACACACTGATCATAATGATGTAGTTATTAGCGCTTCGTATAATATCAAGTTTTTTTCCAGCATACTGTAAGGAAAATGACTTCTTGAATAAGTTGAGTATATTCGAGAGTAAGTCAATTTGTTAAAGAAAGGAAATTTACAGAAAAGTGAACATTGGTGTAATAATCTCTAGATATGTATGTATTGTTAAGTAGGCCAAAAGTTCATTCGATATAAACAATGATCATTTTATGGCTCTGTTTCCTGTTGTTTCTTTAAGACCATTGTTATAATTGTGCCTCTTACCTGGCTAAAGAAATCGTTTTCCAGGTTCACAACCGTACAAGTTAAAATCACCGTAGAACCCTGGCGTAAATGGTCGGTGGGACTCGAAATGGTCACTAAGGGTGTAATAGATACCACTGGTTTAAATACAAAAACGACAATTCCAAAGAGAATCGACCAAACAGGAGAAATAAGGCGGCCCATGGCGGCTAGAAGGCGTCCTAAAGGTTCATTAAGCCACAATCTGTAAAGTGTTGCCACTGGTATAGCCCAACTGTAAATGAGCTCAGCGTCGCTGAAGCTTGGTTAGAAGCGAAAACAAAATGATTTTGCAGGTAGATTGAATGGGTATGTTTATTAATTTTCCGGCGACGAACGAGGAAGCTGAAGTGTACTTTCATTTCCTAGCATGCTATGAAGGAGGGGAGGAGGGGCTGTTTCATTATTCATGAGATGCTGGTAATTTACATATGAATGAATCGCCGCTGGGTGATATTTTCCAAGTGCGGTCTGCCTTAGACGTAGAGTAGAGTTTTTTCTTTAAGTTTGAAGTTTGGATTCTCGATTTCAACTTTTAACTATAGAAGGGTGCTTATGTTATATACCCTTTAGCATATACGGGAGCTCTAGAGGGAACTTGCTGATCTGTGTCTAGGCACCTAAAGGGAAAATAACAAAGATATGACCAAAGTGGTTTAAAAGTGAAAAAGAAAAAGGAAAAATATAAAATAAGGCGAAAGCTTAATTTTTTGGGCCATAACTGCATACCCACCGATAATAATATAATGATATGATGAAAATAGGAAAATATCAACGAAGAACTAACCAAATAAAACTGTTTACTTTAATTACTTCACGAATCTCGAACTTAACAGTAATATCATTTCTTACCACCGTTGTTCTAATTGATATAAGTTTTTTTCCCGGTGGAATGTGTGGAATTATTTATAAAATGATCCATTTAAAACAAGTTTATTCTTTGAAGATGACTCACATTCGTAGATATTGATTCAGGCAATATTTTATGTTTTGGTTATAGTTTGCGGTTATTGTAATTTAAATCTTTTTATATAGTATGACGTGCTATGACGTAGTGTGACTTCACATAACGAGTTTTTCTTGCTTGTATTGAGTTGGAATTAGAGATTGGTATTGTAAAATGAATACCAAATTTCAACGATGACATTATTCCACATTCTGCATAGATGGAATATATGATTATGGAAATGTCATAAAGAGACATTAAGAAACATTCGACGCAAATCTACAGAAACTGATTTGGTATAAAAACATGTCGGTACAAGCTTCTATGTTAGGGCGTAAGGGGGCTAGATTTATAGACTAATGGCACGGGGAGGGGTTATAAGAGGATGGGGTTGGGGAAAAGATGCAGTCTTTTGCAACTTAAGAAAGAGCCTTTTTCAAGAAATTCCATTAACTCTTTCAGATTTACTTCAATTTGTTGAAAATTAAGTTATATATTTAATTTTAATTATTTAATTATTCATTTATTATTTCTTTTGAATCCCCCCCCCCCCCCAATCCCTTTTTGATGCGCATGAAAGTGTAAAATTAAAATTGACAGCGATAAATTATCCGTAAATCTCAGCGACGTAGCCAGGAATTTGAAAGGGGGGGAGCACTTTTTGCGATTGATATGGATTTTCAAAGTTGTAGGCACGACTATCTGAGCGGAGCGCCACCATCGGTTGGCGCGGAGCGTACAAGAAAATTTTTGGTTTTACAAACCCCCCAGATGGCCGGAAACGGCCCTTCCCGAATGTTCATTCTGGTTCCCTGGCCTCTTGCTAACTTGAGACACCTCATTCAATATCACTTTTAAACCCAAAAAACAAACGAGTTAAAATAGTACGTAATTCAATAATACATAATGTATTAAAATTAGCAAGGTACACAAGGGCGGCGGAAGCACTTTTAATCTGGGGGGGGGGGGGGGCACCGACGTCAAAGGGCACTTTGCAGAAATTCGATTGGACTGATGTAGCCTGATATTTAGTACCCTTTATAAATCTTATTGTATTATCTTATTTGCGTATACACATCACTCCATCAACGCCCCCCCCCCCCCTCCCCCCGTCTTAGTAGTCTTACTTTTCAACTTTTGATACTTGTAGATACAAAGATAGGCCAGAAATGTCTTTGATACAACCATAGCCAGTAATTGTCTTTGATACAACTGTAGCTAGTAAATGTTTATCGAAAAGGCTGCTTTGGAACTTGGAACGCCGATCGTGACAACAACAGGCAACAAAGTGCTGCAGCTCTATACAAATAAAGTCTCTTAATCAACGATAGGCTTATTTGACTGTGGAATGTTCTCAACTGAAATTTTATCTGCCTAAACGGGTTCTTAAGTAGATGTTAAAAAGCTGACAAGATCGTATCCTAGTCTTTTTCGGCGGGTAGAGTATTGAATGAAACGGCACGCAATATGAATGATAGCCTAGATGACAGAAGAATAGGTCACCTAATTTAGCCATAATCTTGCTACGTTCATTTCAATAGTTTTTCCTGTCTAGACTCTTAAACTCGTCCAGCAAGCTTATGGATTTGAATTATGGGTGTTTTAATAAAAAAGATAACTTGGCCAAAAAAGTGTAGGCCCGGGCCTACAGTGCTGCATACTGGCTACGCCCCTGATAGTTCTAAATTAGGATTAGATCTCTTACTGAAATATCGCTGACCTAATAAGGTGATCAAGAGTACAAGTTTTATGTAGTAAAAGGGCACATTTTTAACCTGAGGAAAAGTGGGGGGGGGGGGCACTTGCCCCCCGTGCCCCCCGGTTCCGCCGCCCTTGAAGGTACATGTACAGAGTAGTCTTACTCTTCAACTTCTGATACTTGTAGATACAAAGATAGTCCAGAAATGTCTTTGATACAACTGAAACTAGTAAATGTTAAAGTTAGCCTAATAAGAGAAGGCTGAGAGCTATCCAACAATTGCCATCTGATGCAAATTTCTCAAGTGTTTTCTCAACTGAAATATTATCTGCGTAAACGGGTTCTTAACTACATGTTAAAAAACTGACAAGATCGGATCCTATAGTATTTTCGGCGGGTAGAGTGTTGAATGAAACTATCGTGCTACATACTGGTAACGCCCTGATCATTTGATATCATTATCAGCAGATTTTGTTTCCTGTTTAAATTCTTTTACATGTTCTTTTACATAATATATCAGAAAGACAAACATAGTGCTCTTTTACAAGTTTTCCAGTAGGATGATTCTTGTTTATTGTCCAATGTCTGGACTTTAATACATTTGACGAACTTAACTGAACTTAACTTAACTGACTTAACTGACTATAAACTTTCATATTTTGTAATACAGCCAGATATGCAGTGGCCTAAAAACAAATATCGTTATCGCAGTGTATTAGCAGTGTAATAATTATTTATAGGAAGTGCGTATCACGTACGATTGCTAGATTAGCTTCATAACATGCTGTTCGAGCAACAACTTAGGACGACTCATTGAACGAACGTTGTCGACTTTGTTGTGCATACAGTTCGTGACATTCCATAGAGTGCGGTTAGGTAGGCAATATGTATTTTATAACGCAGTGGCCAACTGTAGGCTTGTAATTGGCTATAAGCTAAATTTAGCTAATTGCATCTGCCAAACTAAGTAAGTAGTTGAATCAGTAGGCGTGAATGTTACTACGATTACAATCGAGTTAACGGAGCTGACGAGTATTCAAGATCAAAAGAGCACTGACAAAATACCATGCTAAAAAAACGACAGTTTAAAAAAAAAATCGACACTGAAAGGGGGGGGGAGCGGTCGCTCCCCCTGCTCCCCCCTTGGCTACGTCCCTGGTAAATCTTGCATTCTCCACTAATATTACTGAATACACATTCATTGTAACCCGAATGGACTGAACTCATGAAAAGCCATTGTGAGTGGACAGGCTCAATGTTAGGGTTGAGACTAATGGGTAAACTCGTTTCATTGGCGTTGTCGACATCTACATTGGATGCATTTGCTTAAATAAATTGTGAGTGAACTATAAGCATGCAGGGAAGTGACGTCAAGTTATTACTGTGCTGCCACCAAGCCTTCCCACCTCGTGTATGTGTACTAGGGTTAGTATTTATACCGTATATCTATTTACCTGAGATGACTGGGAAGTACGACGGTTGGAAAAATAAGAAAAAACTCTTTCCATAGTGATTGTGACCACGCTAAATATAGACTTGACGTATATAAGAACGAGTAGTTCCTACAACGGTGACAGTTTGCACCGAGTCCTATTTTTCATTGAAGGGCCCTCAGACCTCGTGATTTTTTGCTCGAACGAAATCTTAAGAATATTACATGTTTTTTGACGTCATTGCGTGTGAATTAATTTGTAGTGTATACTGCTTTACTATGATATCGCAGTTAAGGAGTTCGCGCCGGTCGCATCGGCCTATTTACACCACTGCGACCCTTAACAGAAATCGCCAAATCCCACCAAAAACCAAACTTTAGGTTGCGTCCTATACGTTGAGAAACAAGGCGTTCAAAACATGACCCCAATTATCACCTTGACTGTCTTGTTGCCTGGAAAAGAGGCATACGGGCAGAAGGTATTCCCACTCATATTTGTGAAATTTGAATATGACTATAAGGTTGTTAGTTGCAGATTTGATAATTGGCAACTTTTCATATCCCCCCCCCCCTAAGTATCAACAACGTTTTCTTCTGTCGAAGTTTTGACGACCATCCAAATTTTTATGGGCAACCTATAAAAAAGTGCTGCGACCCCAGTATGAGTACCAGGGCGTTAGGGTATTGTTCGACAGCATTCAATATTAGACTGCCCATGGTGTGTCACACGGTGCGGTGCGATTAAGTTTTGCATGTCTTGGCTTCAATTGCGTAAAATACGCCGCGAAATGGAAAACTGAGTATTAATATCCTACATATGAGAAAGTGTAGCTATATTAACTCCCTTACCGGTACTTAAAGTACTGTTGTCGAGGTTGCATTAACTGGTTAATGATATTCCCTACACGTATAGTCTTCAGCACAAATTGAGCTGCACTACATTACACGTAAAGGTGTTAAATATAACATATACATATACCTGAATACCCACAAGTAACAATAATGTAACATTTCTTTACTACCAGGAAAATGTTACATCTATTAAGGCTATGAATCTCAATTTTATCTTTCTGTGATCACAAAGGCTATTTTAGTACCAAGGTATAGGCGGCTTATATAGTTATATAATTACCTGCGTTTGTAATAATTTCAAGAGATATTTTCTACCAGTCAAAATCCATCGCAGTAACACGTGGTTCTTATCTTCTTTTTTTTATATAGTTTTTTATATTCCAATAGCCGCTTGCTGCGATTCATGGAGAAATCTTATATAGATAAGGTTCTGGTGTGGAAAACCGGAGAGATAATTTATGGCAAGGTGGATAGTGCTGATGTATACTGGTGTATGTCTGCCAGGCGGCTGACTAGCTACGCGTAGCTAGTCAGCCTTCCGGGTATATCATATATGATGAGGCAAAGACAAATTTTAGTCCCCATTTTAAGAGTCAGAGAATTTCAGTTTTAATGAACAGTTGTATTGATATGAATTTCCATGAAGCCATATAGGCTCTACCGTCTATTCTTTGCAGGAATTGTAATGAAAATTAAAACTAGAATGCACAATAATGCACAATCCTACTCGTCATAAATCGACAGCTGCAGGGTCGGGTGAAAACGTCACTCTTTATGCACAATACAAATACGTTTTAAGGGTAACATATGTTATCGCTTTGTTGGTGAATTCAAGTTCTATAGTTCTGTATCCATTCAAACTCGTAATCAGACCAGTTTCTTTAACGGAGGGGACAAATTTTGGCTGGCGCCGTCCCGAGGAGTGAAAGAGTGAGTATTATGGTGCATGGTAAGAACGAATAACATACATTAAGGCTTGAGAAAAGGCCGGAAAGCAACTGTTTATATGCCTTCACTTCCAGCCATATGTCTGTCTATAATGTACGTTCTAACCGGAGCCTTGCATATAAAAGGGAAGGCTTGTTACCCTAGAACATTATACCATGGAGGTAAAACAGATTTACCTCCATGATTATACACACAAACATAAACCACTACACCCTCCACGTGTTTTCTTTTTTTCGTCTAACAAGGTACAGTTATTCCAACAGCATATACATTGCCTTTTGTTTTAACCCGATAATCCGGTTATAAAATCTATAACAAATGACAATCAGTCCACTAACAAATGTTGCGTAGCAATACCTTCCATCCGAAAGCCAATTTGGCGTGAACGATGCGTAACTGCGATGCAGTTAAGCCTATCTTGTTAATATGAGATTATACAGTGATATACTGCAGACGATGATTGCCAATGACAAGCTGTTTTGTTCAAGTTTTGAACACATATGGGTCTGACTTCCTAAGAATCACTGTTGCGGAATAGATTCCGTACTATAAGCATCATTAATTCTTGGTTTTCAGGTAGTCGGTCAGCTCAGCATTCAATCTCGTGTTTCTTACCGGGGACCAACCGGGGATCTACTGAAGAAAAAACTAATTAAGACTCGTTTTGGTAATTCCTCGACAGATTGTGTTTTTATCATTTTTTTTCTTCTTGGAACTCACCGGTGATTTTTTTCTTATAAACTTCGTCTTCGTATATATATATATATATATATATATATATATATATATATATATATATATATATATATATCGTTTGGAGCTAGCATACTGCACGGTATATAGTTATATACGTGACACCATCAAATTTAATGACAATTCAATTGAGGTTCGCAGCAGTTTACGATACCGACTTGCTTGGCTAGTTTGATTAGGATGCATGACCTCCTTCATAAATAGGTTTCAGTGATGGGAGGCCTTATAAATTCTGTTCGCTGTATGGCGAGTAGGCCTACTTGACTGTGTAGGCCCCTATACATTATAGCGAGAGATTTGATATACAATACATGTGGATGTCACAAAATATAACGGGCATCGCAAATATTAGACGAATATTACGAAATTAGTTACATTTCTTTTCGCGTTTTATAATCCTATACACTTCAAGAGAGATTAATTCAAGTTACTTTATGTAGTTTCCTCTCGCCCAAAATGGTGCAATTAATTTGCCTAAAAAGTAATGATAAGAAAATACCAACTTCAGCTACGATCCTAATATATAATGCATATGTGTATATTAGGTATATATGTGCTATGAATGTGCGATAGTATATTTACTGTAGTTGTAAAGTAGAGCAGACATTGTGTTCATCTACTTTAATATGAAAACAACTTACTTTCAAGATATAGTCTATTTTCAAATTTATTTGATATACTATACAATCTAGTGGCTTTTTACTGGTTAGGCCTATATGTGTATGCATGTGAGTATTTTAAACCGAGTCGGTTGTAAGTTGATCTATTGAGCATTATATCCATGTACCCTTATAGTTTAATAACATATACTGACAGAATAGGAATAGTCAGCAGGAAATTCCCCCTACGCCTCCCTCCTCCTCTGAAACTGAAACTGAAATGCCCCTCCCAGCTGGTAAATTCATGATCGATGCGTGTTACGGCCAAAACCCGAAAAGAAATAAGTCTCAGGAAATTCATGTCTACAAAACATGACCTTCGTCTAATTTTATGAAAGCATCACGCGATGAGCTGAGTAAGTTATGTGATAGGTTGTTTTTCTTTCGTCTTAGAACCAACTCACTCATGACTGCATGACATTAACATTGGTCCCGGGTTGTGTTAGTTATTTATCGTTACACTTGAACCGCACTAAACCACAGTATACGGAATAACAGGTGAAAAAATCCCTTTTTAAATATTTATTTCAAATTAGTGTAGGATACTCATATAGACGAATCGCCAAAAACTTAAATGAAAGTATACTAGTTCAAGGCATAATCGTGATAACTTTGCTTGAAATGAGGAAGATTGCAAATTATGATTGTCATGAATAAACATGAATTCTATCATATATATACATACAGCGTTTTCCTGATAGCTTTCATATTGTTCTTGAGTATATGTGTTGACATCAAGTGCGTTGTTCATATCCAATCAGCCCACAGGCATGGACAGTAAGTATGTTGTGATTGCCTTGGATTGGAGAGAAACACTGCCGTACATCTAATACTCAAGTGCTTATACATAACATGTATATTCGTCAATACGGTATGTTCAGTCATTTCAGCTGCCAACACCCCCCCCCCCCCCCGCTTCCATTATTTTCTTGTATGTGACGAGGTTCATCTCATACTTTATATGATAAACGGCTTCATCTTTATCCACGAAATATATTCAACCGAAGCGAAAATATCGTCGTGTTCTGAAGTTAAATTGTGAGACAACCTGTTAAGCATATTACTTTCCAAATTAACCTTAATGAATTAACAAAGCCAATCAGCTATGGGTGGTTATTGTCATTCCATGCTAAGAGAGTTTCTTTTTCATAAATATAACCGGAACATATATACACTAAACTACACTCAGTTGTGATCGACTAACTTGTTGCTGGTGGCGCTCCCAATTTAAACTCGTATATAATAAAATACAATAATATAACCACTGCCCAGATTCTGCCGGCTCGGCATATGTATGTGCATACCGTAGGCTATTAAAGGTATACTCGGTCTTGGACTCACAACATTTTAGAATGATCAAAGTCACTTTACATTTTAAATTAGCTCTATGTGGGGGACAGTCTGGTCTCTCCTAATTATTAACAGCCATTAAGGAGTGTACAAGTAAACAATCAAATATCCCATTTAGGCAGAAAACTGTGACAGTAAAATGCTCGTTGAGGTTTGCTAAGCAGCATCACTGATGACCTTTACATTGTTTTAGGATATATTATGTAAATGTTCATCTTTCAATTTGAAATTGCATTTGGGAGAATCGCTGTTACCAAATTTGTTTCAGCTATTCATTAAGCTTTATATATAGTGTCATATGAGTTACAGTCGTGGCGGATGGTAATTTCACCTATAGCCTATAGTCATTTATTCGTCAATCGCCTTTTGGCATGCGTGACAGAACATTATGCATGGCATGGAGAACACCGTTTGTGTGCACAACTGTTCGACGCAGACTGACAGGCTGATATCCATAGTAATACGAATGGAGTCGATAATGTCTTTGGGAATTTTATGTCCATGGTACGGGTTTTAAACTATACTCTGTGTGTTCCCGATACAGAATCTTTCGGAGCAATATATGTCCATATATGAATCGCTCGGACGTCCCTGATAAAGAGTCGATCAGAAGCTATATCTCTATTATGATACGGCTATAGATGCCGCCCGGAATTATGCATAGTGTTTAGATAAACTGGCAAAACCGCCAGTCAGTATTAATGAAAGGTATGAAAATAAACGACCCAAAAAGTGAAACAAGACTGTATTAATTTATAAGATGGATTTAGTAAATCACATGTCTTAAAATATTTACAGTATTTGCACCAAAAAAAGAAAAGAAATACGAACTTAAATTATTTCCAGCACCTAACTTGCAATATTTCATAAACGTGACCAGGAAAACATGTGAGAGAGAGGGCGTGACAGGTGAACTTAAAAATTGGAATGTGGGGTGCGGAAACCCCCCCCCCCCCCCTTCAACACAACTACATGTTCAACGCAATTATGAAGATAGACTCCCTGTTTCCAATCTTTACCCCACCCAAGCCTTTTCTGCTCTCAGATGAAACAGTCTGCATGGAAATATTTCTTAAAGAAAGAAAGCTGAACATCTGCTTTGTATACATTGGTATCCCTACTGGACCACATCTCTTCCCAAATAAAATAAATACTTAACAACACTTGCACACGAATTTAAATCAGGAAGATTACATGTATTCATCGATATCCTTATATAGAGTAAGTACTCACAAATCTCAATATGTTTAAGAGAGCAAACATAATTGATAGAGGGAACTCAGATTGATACAAAACTCTGCGCTAGACCCCATATTTTTGGAGTCTGCAGGCAACTAAATTTAGCACTTTATAAAGTTTTAAGAAACTGAGGGTAGATAGGCAATCCCTCCGTCTCCATTTTTCATATGTTAACACATCAACATTCCCCTTCCCCCAACCCCCTCACCCTCTCCTCCGCTCACAAAAAAAAATGATTATTTTTATAATCTTATAATTATATAAATTCATTTATTTGCCAACATAATAGAACAGAAGACTTGAGACGAACTTAAATATTAAAGAAATAGATCATCAGTAACAATGGAATGATAGTAATTATCATAATAATGTATAATATAATTGAATTTTGGGGCACTGAAGGCGGACAATCCTAACTTAATTTCGAAACAATTCCGGTTCATGTATGGTATACACTTGATTTAGGTAGCCGAGTTACCGACATCGCAAGCTCCTTGGACGTTCATACCGCATTTGTATATGGCCTCTTAATGACGTCAACTCTCTTAGAACAAGTTCTCAACTATACCGGTACGGGATCCATGAATCAAACAAACTTCTGAACAGTTTAGATTAGAAATAAGTAAAGAATTAATCAGGATTAACTTGAATTGTCGAATAAGAATTGATGTTGATCAATTTTTAGTTTGCTTTAATTGATTACATGAATAGATAGGCCTACATGATTTTCCAATGATTAGTGTATTGTCTTCACCAAGGCTCAATTGTTGGAACCGGACTATAATAGTTGCACCGGTGAGCATAAATCTGATACTTAGCTTGGTCATTCATTGACTCCGAAACAATTTTAACTACTTAGGACACTAAAGATCGGGTATTCAAAGTAGATTGTATAGGCCAAAAAGTAATTGAAATACTGGAAAGCCTCAACTCAAGATAATGAAAGACCCATATAAAATGTAGAAATAAAATATTCGTTAACTTAAAACATCCTGCCTATGTACACGTAATGGAAGTTTCTATGTACAAAGTATTGTCCATAAAGATATAATGTACTGAAGTATTATTGCCATGGCGATAGTAATAGCAATCGTAAGCTTACTGACCGTTTTGAAGGCGTTTACACTGGCCATATCATTGTATTAATTGTACAAAGTATGAAAGAGAATTTATGATGGTAGGAAATAAATAATTATAATAAAGAATAAGAATGATTTGTAAGAGCAAGTGTCAAAATCGATAATATGGTACAGTCTGAGTTTTACCATATTGGACTTATTCAAGATGCTTATTCATTTGAGGGCCACAAGCGCCGCGTATAAGTCAATTCAAGTGCAGACAATCTTGAACAAAGTTGACCGTTAAGAACCATAAATTTTGCACCCTCACCTTTTGAAGTTTTCCTTCTCCTCCTCCTCCTACTCACTTTACCTTTCCCTCATTCCACGTGTATTGGCTGTACAAGTAGACAACTCACCATATACAGGTAAGACATGGTCAACACATCAAGTATTATGATGTTGTCCTATACGTGTTTACACGAGGTTTTAAACATCAAGCTTATGTACATAAACTTGATGCATAAAACCTCGTGAAAAAAAGGTATATAGCACAACATCATAATACTTTGAAAATAATACTTTGAAAACAAACATTTATACCTTCGTAGCTTAAACGTACATTTTCATGATATCCATATCCTTGGTTTACTTTTCATGTCAAATTCGGAGACCTCATTAACTGGTTTCTTCAAGTTCCAACTTATTGCTTCATTTTACTTTTTAGCACTCAAATGAAGCATTGTATACACTACAGCTGCTTATGTGTCTATGGTGGTAAATGGAACATAGTTATGTGCATGATTAAACTAAACATTACCTTCTGCTCTAACTAATTAGTTAATCAACGGAGAGCTCAAAGTTAAAGCTGGAAAGTAACAAGGCTTTGCGCTCCGATCAGGTTAAAACAGGTGAAATAGGCCGTTTTATTCCACATCTTTTTTCTCTGTTCTAAGTTTAGTCTACCACTGAAGACGGTCCTGTTAGGATATATCGTCATGCCATCTCACTTTCCATATATATTTACCTACACAGGCTTTTAACGCTTTCATCAGACTTAAAGCTGTGAGTTGTATACGCTAACGATTATTCTATGATCGCCTATATAGGCCTATATTTTTTCTGCGAAGGTTTTTTTTCTTGGGTAATCATGTTTCTATCTATCTTTTCCGTGGCAAATACACATTATTTGTGGCTGTTTCGCGGTATAAGTCTTCTAGGTCGTGATATTGGACGGTCATGTCCGGGGATCGTTTGGCTTCGACGTACCATTCATCCGCAGTAGGCTCTGCGTCGCCCCGAGCTGCTTCCAAAGGCGAAAATTGGCCATCACCGGTTGCATCAGAACAAGCCGTTGCTGAAGGTATCTCTTCAGAGAAAGAAGCAGTCGGCTTTATCTTCATCTTTCCTGCCGCCATATCCATATAGGCCTGCTGGTTAATAGATTCGTCTGCAGTGTGACTCTTGATAAAGCTGTAAGTTTCATTTCGCGGGGTCTTTTCATATTCATGAACAGGGGGAAGGGTCATAGGAGGTGGAATGGAAGGCAAACCTCTTGATGATGGCAGAGAAACAGAACGTTTCAATATTCCGGATCTTTCAGAAATGTTAACCAGCTGGTTAGAACTCTCAGACTGTGTTTCTGATGCGCTGGAAGCAAATGAAGATGTCCGATTGCTCACCGTATTGGAGGACGGTTTTTGTGACCGGGAGATTATGCAGTGAACTAGTTTTAATATGAAGGCCAAACACAGCAACGTACCAATAGCACAGACTGCTCCTCCCAAGAAGGGGACTAGTTCGTTTGGTTTGCTTGCTAGTTGACAAGGTTCACCGACATTGTCTGGTATAGCATTGCGGTACACTTTAAGTTTTGTCTTCGAAGATGTTAGGGTAGTTCCATTGAAATGGACCCGACAGGATAATATTTTATCATTATCTTCCAGTTTGGCAGAATTAAGAACTAACTGCTTTTTGTTGTGGGTTTCATTGAAACGCCCTTGCCACCAGAAAGAACGCACATCCACCGTTGCTAGCTCTTGAAAATACCAATTATAGTTGACGTGGTACGATGGAGGAATGAAGCCAATCTCACAATTAAATGTTGTAGACTGTCCCTCGACCAGATGGACTTCGTCAGTGGTTACAGAAGCCGTTAGATTGTCCTCTTTAAACTTTTCTATTAGTAGAGTATGCACTTTCGTTGTGTTTCCAATGGGGTTCTCTCCTGTGCACCTGATCTCGGTTCCGTTCATAACCAGTTGGACATCAGGTAAGTGAATCTTTACTATGTCATTACCAACGTAACGTATTGATATCCTATCGTTGTTTTGTTGGTAACTCCAGGTACATGTCATTGCTTTTGTCATCGGTGGATTAGCCGATGCAACCATTGTTAACTTGACGTCATCTCCGGTTGTATAAGTTTGGTATCCTTCTGCTATTACAGTGATCTGCGGCTTCCCCGTCGAACAAGATCTGTACTCGAAAGCGACTCCGTCAAAGTAAGAATATTTACATACGAAAGGTTCATCCATATCAGTCATATTTGCCGTTTTATTAATTATGTATGTTTGAAAGACTTTGGCTATTTTCGGGGATTCAATTACATCTCCTATCTGCCATGTCAATGTAGGTTGCGGGACGACATTCCCTGCTTGGCAAAAGAAGACTACCCTGCGGTTTCTATTTTTTTTATAGGAACATTTGGGAAATTCTGGTGGAGCAAGCTTCATCACTCGCAGTTCAATTACATTGGAGCCATCTTCCCAGCTGTCGGAAATTAGTAACCCACATTGGTAAGCGCCGGCTTCATTTTGCGTGATGTTAGTGATCGTGAGAATGACTTGATAATAAGTAGAATGGGCATGCGCACGAACTTTGAAGCGATCCGATGTCGTGTTCTTGAATGTTGGTGCACATTGAGCTATCGGGGAATGTGCCAGTTGGAATTCGATGACCATATCCTGTGTCGTAAACAAGAAGAAGAAAAGAAGAGAATAAGAAAAGGGACACATTGTCAATAGTAGAATTAAATGTATAGATCTCTCATGAGGTCTGCATGGAGATCGAGCACCCGGCCACATATTGTCATCAGCTGAAATAAGTAAGATCAATTTTAAAATTATTTCCAACACAGTACACTTTCACTGCTTGTACAGCTTTTGAATAACTAAATAATCCCTACTCCCGCCCCCACCACCCCCACCCCCCTCAACCTCCCCAACAAAAAAGAAGAGAGACCGCGAGTGATGAAGACGCAATATTTTGTCACTCGCACATGTCAAACAATCTTACGATAACAATGCATAACTTGGAATGGTTCTTCGAAATTTGAAACAGGAGTGTAGGCCTAATATCAGAGAGGGGAGGGCGGCTAGGTATGATCAGTAGCAGCGTCAGGGGCAGGGAGTGTATGCTCTGAATTAGACTGACACATTGGCTGTATTGGCTATATGATATACAATACCCAACTTTATTCTATAACGGGATAATAATATCAGTGCGAGTTTTGAAAAATATCAGCATGTGGCAATTACTAATTGCGTATGCCAAATATTGCTTCCGTTATTGTATGCCAGGGTGGGGGGGGGGGGTTGGGGGAGGGTGGGCGGAATCCGTATCTTACACAACCCAGCATGTCAAGGGAAAGTTCGAAAAACCCGACAATCACACGTGTTGATAATATTTATAATAAAATGTAAAACGAACCACACACGCCGATGTGTTCAAGCCGTTACCAAACGTTATATAGGTGTTTCTCCTATAGTTGAATCAACATTCATCGATGCATGCATGTCTAAGTTAATATCGAGCTGCATACATAAATGCTCTCATTTCTGACATAATAATATAGAAATATATATACATATTACATTTAATGTTGGCATATCGATATCATGTAACAGTTTGTTAGTTCCTAAGCGTAAACGAAGTTAATATTGAGTGGTATGGAACATTATATAGTTAAAAAAAAAAAAAAACTCAATGGTAAACAACTATAAACTCCAAATAATGATACGCCTGTACAGAGAATCAGGGGCGTAGCTAATCTTCGTGTTTTTTTTTGGGGGGGGGGGGTCCAATGCTATTTCTAGGGGACAGTCACCACCATCTAATTTCAAAAACAAATCTGCCAATTTGTTTTTGGAAGGGTAGCAGCCACATATTCGGGGGCCAAAGCCACGGGGGGTATTGGATATCCAATAACAATCAAAATACTCTAATTACTAGTTTGGGTTCACTCAAATTGCGCCATTATTGTTTTGTTTTTACCTTCACTGTAATATCAGGTGCTAAAAGTGAAATATCTTGACCCTGCACTCACATCTAAGACACATCAATGATATTTCACATACACCTACCCATAGGCCCTAATTTCAAGAAGAAAGCTCAAAGCTTGCAAAATAAAAATTGACATTGTGACAATCATTATTAAATTGCAAAAAAAAATATTTTCATTGTACTATTTGGCATCATCTTATGTGTACGCACCTATACAAGTTATACATGTATTCCTTGTATTAACAACCAAAAAACTGTGTACGTGAGCAAAACCACCTACCTGGTCTAAACGATTTCCCGGGAGGTCGTGGACATTGCATGCTAGTTCTACATTTGTGTGTGGACGTACAAAGTCAGGAGAGATGTCGCCAGAATCCAGATTAATTCTCGGGTCTGCCAGCAAACCAGACGAAATACACAGCAAGATGAAGGAGATTAGCCTCAGATCATGCAGGACCACTGCCATACTTCAACGCACACAGGTTACCCCTATGTAAGCGATATATGATGACTGAGTTCTGCAGTGTAATCACTTACATTTAGCACGACAATCCACGTCTGGCTTCTTCAAACAATTTCTGCGAAATAATCGTTCTACAATAAAAGTTGAAAAGAAAACCCAGCGAAACTTGTTTTTGGATGTATCATGTTTTTTCGATGTACTTGTCTATACGATGAAAGGAAATAGTGTGTTTATTATCTAAACAATACTTGTCCAAGTGTAAATAAATACTATTGAGGAAATGTCAGGCCTCTTCATAACTTTCGGTCCATTCAAGCACGCCGCACGGCACGCTCTGTGAGGGAGACACCTATAAACAATTGGTTGTTTCTCGATCAATTTTTTGCCCTTGGAGCATTTTTTTGTGGATGAATAGCCCACAGAAAATGGTCTTTTCAGAGCCATTTTCTGTACAAATCGAGCAATTGGCTACAACAACAAGTGCGAACGGTATCTCTATGGATGTGAAACCGCACATGTTTATCATAAATGGAGATAAAAAAAATAATGAAAAAAAAAACCTCAGTTGTAACAGTATAGTGTGGAGATACTGGCTTGTATAGTCAATGAGCCTTGATCAAGGCAATGGGATTCCACTTTTGTGATAATCATACACATGAAATAGATTTTTTTCACTGCACAGAAACGTCGGGGTTTATACAGCAACAAGCTATTTTCTGACATACTGCTATAGATAAAGCTATATACTCTCAAAAGTCCCTATTGTTGCAATACGCTCGTGTTCCAAATTATGGAGTTCGAACCGAAAAGTCGCTCTCTCATATCATTGTTCTTTTCCTTTTAGTCAGGTTGGTGTAGACTCATTATTTGGAAGAACGGAGCAATATACTCAGTTGACGGCGAAGCCGGGGACACTGCCGGCAAGATCATCCTCCGCCCCCCCCCCCTCCCTCAAAAACTTCATCAAAAGTGACCCTTTTCATAAATGAGAAGCGCCACTTTTTGCAATAAAAATATCCTTTTACATCTTTGTTATTACATCTTTTTCAATTAAAATAGTGCCAATACATAGTAAACATGAAATTAAAAGTCTTCTTTGTTGAAAACCACTGAAAATACTGGTATTTGGTACGAGAAACATAGAATAAAGTACTGAGTTAATAAGACTTAGACAACATCTTCCACCGTCTCTTTATCGTGATGGTAATTGAGAACACATTGAGAAAGATGAATATTAAAGGATATTATGTATTAGATATTAGATTAAAGTATACGTTACAAGTTCTTGCTTTATATTTTATTACCTTTGAGTGTATACATTATACATGGGTTAATGTCACAGCACAATTTCAATCTGGAAAGTTATGAGTTTTAGTAAAGACGGGAAGGTGAGAGTTGGTCGGGGATTGGTCCGTGAGAGTAGGGTTTGTGAGGGTATAGGTGGGGTCTACAAGTCAGGATACAAATTATTTAATAACTTTTGTTTTGCTTTGTTTATTTTCTCTTTAATTACTCTGTTCATTGTTCTTTCTATATATTTCTGATTTGACTTGTTTTTCTTCAGTTTTTTAGGGAGTGAAACTCTTCGCCAAGTTCCTCGGGTTGTTTTAGTTTTACTTCCCTCTATATTTCATTCCACTACTTCATATTATTGTTTTTATTTTGTGCACTTGTACTATACAATGTTGTAGAAATTAAAATAGACGAAGCGATATAATTTCTCTATGGAAATGCTATATTCTTAATTGTTTTATTGTTGTTGATGAACAGGTGCATGTTATCTGCACGAGTACCGCCATCGTACCCTTTCCTCACCCCTCCCTCCCTTCCTCCCTCCCTCCCTCCCGTCATCATACCCTACATTAAATTTGTTTAGTTGAGATATAAATGTTAATTGTTTGTATTTCTAAGTCGATCACAATCACCTTTTTTTTAAATCAATTTGAAGAGTTTATTTTGAAACTCCCTGTACAATATTAATATTTATTGACATTAGGAGCAAGTTTTTTCAGGTGTTTCCGGCTTGTATCTGTTGAATTAGAGTGTGGTTAAATCCACCCACTTGTTTTTCTCTTGTTCTTAAACTAATTAGCACGAATAAAATTGTTAGTTTTACACTTTATCAATTTCAATCGAATTAATCTGATATCATCTTTCATTTAAATGTATATACGGATACATCACTCAGGGAGATTTCCCTGCTTCTTAAAACAAAAATAAAGCACATTAGTTTAACTGCAAAGAATAATATTTTTCACGGATCAAATTTTGCGTCTATGAACACAAGACCACACAGTTCTTCATGCAAAGCAGGCTTTACCAGGGTGGCCACAATGACAACCAACATGAACAGCTATGCCAGTTGCATGCTCCCCAACTTCGACACAAGTTTTAGGGGACTGGCGATCTGGCACCCACGAGGGGGGTAACGTGAGAGAGCAACGTTTCTTCATAGCTTTGCTTTCTTAAATGTTTCGCAATGTCAGTACATAGATTAATGTCACTTTTTGATTTAACTTATGAGCTAAAGCCAAAAAGTATGGGCACAACAAAGTCTTGTGTGGGTTTGAAGATTTGCTGTTTGTTTGCGTTTGGTCCTTAAATTTGATAAAGTTATTAAACGCAAACACATTTAACCAGTAAACCATTTCAACAGTTCGAAATAAGATTAATATAGCATCAATTGAAGACACCCTTCTCGACGGAGGTTTTCACAAATTGAAGAAACAAGAATATTGATGTGTATACTCTCGATTCTAAAAGTGTAGTAACGTATACACGTATAGTAAGTTTACACATCTACGGCCACTACTCCGTGCAAAACATATTTTATGATTTCGAAAAGTCATAGGGAAGCTGATCTCGTTATTAGAGACCTATATAACCACCGTCCGTGGAGTCGGGAGCCAAGTCCGGCCGTGGAGGTAAATATGTCACCGATCCCTTTCTTGAAGTCTTATATTTCCTTTCAAGTAAACCATGACAATGACAAGAAGATGATTATTTATCCCATTTTTCCAACCTGATTAATCCCCGGGCCAAGGGGCTGTATTCCCTGACGCCCCCTTCCGGCCCAGAATTACCCACCATCCCTACGAAATTTCTTTATAAACTAGTCAATTTCCCGAGACAATCTATTTTCAATGTTAATTGGTTTACGGCATCTTGTCCAATCAGTAACATGTCAGAATGTCTTTATGAATTATTTCGATCAACCATATAGGCCTATAACTAAAGAATGGGTCATCTTATGGGCATGCAGGCTCCTAAGCAAATAGTTTCCCAAGAAAGTCACATTTAACGGGACTGCATGTACATGACTCTGTGAACCGCTATTTCCAGTCATTTTCAGGAAGGGTTTTAGTGTTTACTGACAGTTAATTTGTTTCTTACTTCATAAATTTACCTCTATTTCTTTCTCTCTTGAGTCAACACGGTATAGGACATATCCCACTTTGTATCCAAAGTTTTAATTACTCGCCTTAATCTAAGAAAAGCAGATTGAAGCTATATTAACTGTTTTATTCATCAACTGTCGTTGATAATAACAAAGTGAATCCGTTAAAGATGCAATAACAGGATCCGCCCACATGACAACGGGTTCAAATACTCACGCGGGGGTGAGTCGTTTGACCCATTTATAACATGTCTGCTGTGAAGTGGCACCGAACGCACTTTTTTTATATTTCTGATTTGTAAATGTAACAGTTACAAAGTCTCTTTTAGCCGATTTTTGTCACATAACCCAGCATCGAACCACCGAACACTGATATTCTATGTGTATTTCTCCCATTGGCTGTCCCTTGTGCTCTAATGTTTATCCATCACGTATTGTAGCCTTAGCGGAGGGAGGGGGGGGGGGTGCGATATATACCCTAAATAACAGCGCGATTTCTAATCGCATGGAAGTCGTAAATTCACACACACACACACACACAAAACCAATATCAGAACAGAAACGGCAGAGTCTATGACCTAGCTGAATAATTTTTTTTTTTTATATAAGCATGATTCCCATGAATGACAAATGAGGTACTCTCAAACTAATCTAAAAAAATACTGGTATAGCTTTCTCAATTATACCCATCGTATAGAGTCGGCATCACAGACTGCACTCGTCTATCGCAAATTTTCCTTTTTTGATTAGTTCATGACGTAATAAAAAGTGAGTTATTACTACCCAGAAGGCCTATCCATCCTATATACCTAGACCCTAAAGACTGCAGGCTGAATGACTCACACTATACAAAGCATCACAAATCACGCCTCCTTATAGTGAAATTCATATCTGAAGACACTATGCATAGAGTCGTAAATTTAAAACCGCATCTAGAAGAACTATTCCGACAGAGAAAAGAAAAGAAAAAATACATTAGGCGTACTCAAACTACAATGTAAAAGAAAATTTACAATTTTAGGAACCCGGATGTGCATATTTACCATTTTCTCTGTATAATTGAACTTTTCAATAAGTTGAGGAATTAGAATATATCAATGCAGTGACATACACAGGAGTTCAAAGTTGGAGGTAGGGGTTTGCGGGGGTATTGGGTGGGCAAATTCTAAATTATCCCTGACTTATATCGGTAGTGGCATGAACCTTATGAACGGGCTGTAGTCGGATAAAAACAATATCGAATTAGGGGATGTAGCTGAGGATTTGTTGAGTACGACAACCCTTGTAGGGAGGGCGCAGGGGTACTCCGCAGACAAAAAATGTTTGAACTTTAGAGGCCGAACGATGCATTCTGGGGGCATATATTTACACTATATTCGATCTATAATTAGGTCTAAACGCAAGGTTGTGCTAATAAATACTTTTGAATTTTGAAAAGTCCCCCAACTGACAATGAAGGTGGCTCCTCCTCTTTGCTTAGTGTGTCTATCTGACTCTTTTGTCATTAAGAAAAATAAAATGACAATTTGGGAAGAACAATCTTACACATAATGTACTTTACAACATAAACTCCTTGAAATGCTGAAGAAATTCGTTGAAGGGTTTCCGGTAAATAACTTGTTGGTAGGCTACACAAGCCATGAGCCGAATTTTGTTCCAAATACGTACAAAGAAAAGTGTGGTGAATCTCCCATGAGGATAAAATTAGTCCGCTGAAAGTGGATCATATAAACTTTACAATTCGAATATTTGATTTGTGTGCCATTTATTATGTTTTTCCCTCTTGTGCTCAATATTCACTTTATCCTTTATATGTTGGTTTTTGTCGTCAAGCTTGCCTATTGAGGAAGGCCTATATATTTAAATGATTTATTGCTCTTTGCTTTACTTGTCCATATACCCTACATAGGATACTCATACAGGCTACTCATAAAGGACAGGCTCGACAGGATAGCCAGTATGGTGGTTATACCTATAGCGTGGTAACGGGCAATAAACTCATTGTAGGTCTTTATGTAGCGTTACATAGTTCGCTGGTGCATTTGGACATGTCGTAACATTATCTACCCTGACGACCAGCAGTCTGCCGATGCCCTGAATTTACAGTGGGTTGACATATTAAATTTTGTTGGCCCGTCCAGGGGCTATTTTCTAATTTACTGGATGGGCAAAATGAGATTTTCCGATTTTCATCAAAAGAACTGATATGATGCACCACCCCACCCCACCCCCGTATTGTCACTTGACTTCATATGTAAACATGTTATACGGCAGTCTTATATCGGTTATTAATATAAGAATAAAGTTGCGAAGTACTTTCGGTGTAAAATAAAATTCGTCCCCGTATAGATGGTATGTTTCCGGACACTCAAACAAAATCAGTCCGGCCAAACAAAATATACCAAATTTCCTTTTCTCGTCACAGAAAATCGTCCGCCTCGGAATAATCATGATATATGTCGGTTGATATCACCCGTTCTGTCGGCCTAAATATCAGTTGGCATGATGCATTAACCGTATGTAAATTCATCACAAATGACGCGTTGACTTAGTTGATTTGCAAATGCACTGAAATTCGACCAACTATTACCCGTAATTATCGCAAGATAATATCACAAGTTAATGTTTCAGTTCATTTTGGAAAATCGAATACACACACAAATCAAATGTAATTTATATATGCAATGGCATGCACCGGATTTCAAATATCGAGACCAAATTTTCCCATAGTGATTAAGGTACTACGGGGCCATCATACCTTTATCGAAAGGCCACTAAGGCGAATGGACGATTTTTTAAATTTTTGTGTATAAAGGAGAGGTTGTGACGCTGGGATCGTTGAAGCCTACTCGCATGCGGGGGGGGGGGGGTCTGGTTTCCTTCCTACCTTGGCAAAAGAAATCACCGTTTAGACGTCAAATGGTTTCATTCTAAGGAATACTTAAACTATTAATAGGTCGGAAATAATTGTGTCTAAATGCAAGGTTCTGCTACGGGACTCTTTTCATACTACGATATGAATGAAGATTGCTTACTGTATTTAAGTTTCGCAAGACATTTTTAAAGTAATACAGTCCACGTGGAATAGACTAAATCAAGCGTACCAGTCTTTTAACAGTTTTTTTTTACATAGACCTATGCCAAAGCTTTGACCATTGCCCGTATTTGATAGAAGTATATTCTTTTCTATGAAATGTTTGGTGGGCTGGCCTTGATAAGCTCTGCTTCTGCCAGGTCTCCTCAACTTCACATCATTTGTATATATCAATTGTTCCCATGGAATGTATTTGTATTGTATATTCAAATGTTATTTGTTCACTTTGTTTATGTTATGGTGTGAGGAAATAAATAGTTTTCAATTTCAATTTCACCTCCTTTTACATTTTCTAACTATAGGGTCCACATATCCTATGGCATCATTGGACCAAATGTACATGATTACTGTATTTGGTCAGACATTAGGCTATATATTTAGCAAATTTGGTCCAAGTTGAACCTTTACATGATCCTCTATGAAATGAAGTGAATGATTATTTTATAAAGGCGGTGGTATCGCATTGCTAGACACGAATCGGAGAAGGGGTATGGGGCCCTTCCCCAGAAAAAGAAAATGTAACGTTTTTAGATGTCAAATGGATCACTGTAAGCCATGTTCTTACTATAAATGAGGTCTAAACGCAAAGAAGATCCAATAAATACTCTTTATTCCCTTATGTGCAAGGGCGTAGGAACCGGGGGGCTGGGGGCGCAAGCCCCCCAGTGAAAAGTATTGGGGCGGAAGTATCGCCCCCCCCCCTCTCCGCAAGTCAGAAAACCCCTTTTTCATTTCCAAATGAGAAAAAAAAATCTCATTTGAAGCACCAAATTGCATCTAGGGCCAGGTGAAAATGCAAAATTCTTTACAAAATGGAGTGGGTGTTGAAGTGTGCTATATTGCACCAAATTGCATCTGAGGCCACCTGGAAATGCAAAAAAATCCAAAGGGGAGGGGACACCCCCTCCCCTTAGACCCCTCCCCCAGGCCGGCCATCAGTCTTCAGCCCCCCCCCCACTTAAAAGTACCTTCCTACGCCACTGCTTATGTGGGGTGAGTTAGGAGGACTACAGACGTAACAGTGGTCAAAATTCTCCCTTGGCTTCCTCGACTTGACCTCCGGCACCTGTCCCAGCGCCCGGCCCGATCCTCACGTCAATATCATTAACTAAGAACGCTTGGCTTGGGGTTTTCCAGGAATTTAAAAAGGCGGGGGATTTCGCTGAAGACAACCCTCATGCCCAAAGGTCTGGGGTACCTCCGAAGAAAAATAACATAACATTTAGCAGTGAAAAGTTGCAGTAAGTGACCTTACCACCTTTATGGCAACTCTCGTAACTTTATTCCACCTAGATTGTTTACGTCAGTTCTGCGAATAACCTTCTTGTTCGTCAGTGTTCGACAATATTTCAATTTTTCTCCGGAATTTTATCGACGAAACCACTTAAACAGCAGAGCCTTACGAATCGTGTTATATCAGGTACCCTTAAAGTTGGCAACTAGTTGCCTGGTAGAACTAAATATAACTTAATTATGTACAAGCTGCAAGTATTTTGAATTCATACGTTGGCCAGGATTCAACATGTGTCTAGATACGCTTTAAGTTCCGCAACAATGTAATTGAGTTCACGTGTTAGGATATAAAGCTAGGACAGGCCTGTTGCATCATTGTTATTGTTTGTTACAAGTTACGCATGTTGGGGAGCTTTGCTCCCCCTAGCCTACTCCTAGTTGCTACTTTTTGTGAGCCATCAAATAAACATTAGGGCCTTTTTATAAGTTGATTTGAATCGTAATTAGTGAAAGTAGCTGTTAATATGCACACCTCAGCCTAGCCTAAGCATTGAAATATATATGATCTGGAGGTCTTGCTCCCCAGTGGCAGTAGGTCACGAACCTTACGCTTACGGGCATTTATGGTAAATTTGAAAATAATTGCTTACAGTAGGTTTGGATGATAATGATGTTAAGATTTACTGTCTCTGAAAATACTTGAGTTGCATGGACTCTGGCTACTACTAGGTCTGGTACTATTTAGACAGTGTCAGTCTTATACTATAGATTGTGTAGGGTACCGTTGTTTTCCGCACACGTTACTTTCCGCTGAAACAAAACGGTGTTTTCCGCAAACAAATTTGTCAGCGGAAAACAACGTTTTTTTGCAGCGGAAAGTAACGTTTTTTTTTGGAGGGACAGAATAACTTACTGAATTGATTAGGCACATGGAATGATTTAGGAAGGTGGAGAAGATAGGATTTAACTGTAACAGGATAAATCGGCCATGATTTTAGATGTAACTCGTAAGAAAGGTGGTGCAAAATGCGTGTTCGACTATTAAAACAGCCCTTACTTATACAGCCATTTCCAGCGAAAATCAAAGATACCGCCTTTTACAACTAATTTTTTAAACTATCATTACGCGGACCGCAGTTTTAATACTTTATTAGATAGTCAATCCTTCATAACGCGGGTGTCCCTTTTCCCTTTTATCGGCCGACCACCACATACTTCTTTAATAATCCCTAATTACACACCCCCAAGCCTCCTCTGTATTATAAGCAGCTTAACTTTTCTGACATGAACTCAGTCTAACCATCCATTATCGACGTTCGTTGATACTTTCTCATGTTATTTTAATCATCCTGCCTGTATTTGGTATCCTAAAATATGCGAAAAATATAGTATACAGGAAGGTGTTTTCCGCAGAAGAATTTTTTCAGCGGAAAGTAAGAAGCGGAAAGTAACGCATGCGGAAAACAACTGAAACCGCGATTGTGTACAGCGGTCACTATTATGAGGTTATGCACTTATTTACGTGCAAAAACGGCAAGGAGACTCATATTTCTAAGGAAAAACAACTTCTGTCATTTGCTTCCTGTGTCTATGCACCATTGTTACGAATGCAACATTTTGGCCAGGGACGCAAAATCTTCAAATTACTTGCGTCTGGGGGACGCAAACGTGGAGTAGCTGCAGAATACCCCGCTGGATCCGAGATTGTGGTTTTGACGGAGACGAACAACGTCCAACGCAGTCTCATATTGTGCTTGAGTAGATGGCGCTATTATAGTATTGTTAAGAATATTGGACTTTGATATTTTTTCCCTTTTTTCGAATGTACAATGCATATACTTGTAAAACGGGGTACGTGGTCCGTTTTGTTTCTGTTGCCGACGAACCAACAGGCTACGCAGTCATTCTGTAAAGGAAAGTAAAGCCTGAAGATGTGAGGTGACATCCAACGGGAACGTGGGGATCTGGGGTGACATCCAACGGGCTACTGGGTCTAGCTTTGTTTTTAAGTAAACCTAACGGGCTACGAAGTCAGCTACGAGCCAACGGGCTACGAAGTCAGAAGTTGTGGAATGGGGGTTATCCAACGGGCCCCCTAACCCTAAATTTGGCTACGAGCCAACAGGCTACGAAGTCATTCTTTATAGTAAAGTATACACATGTTTCCGTAAATAAGTTAGTGCCATCTATCACTTATCCAGTTTTACCTCGTAGCCCGTAGCACCTATTTTGGTTAAGTTTCAACAACGCGGGGTATTCGACAGCTATGCCGCAAACGTTTTTTTTGTTTTGAGAAACAACCCCAAGTACACACTCACAACTAGGTCTATGGCAAAACATAACAAGACACATTTTGAATGAACATCTTCAATTCTTTCTTTCAAAAAACCACAACTTCTTCTGAAAAGAAGCAAACTTTCTTCCAATCCTACACATCATTGCATTTGTTTGAAAATAAATATATCATAACAATCAATTGCAAGGTACTGTACAGGGTTAACAACACTCCATTACAGAGATTTTGATGCTATACAGTAATATGCTAAACTAAACAAAGATGCTTTTCCAAAATTCCCATGATTTGATTGGCTAATAGTCCATTGTCTGGATACATTCTTGCATCTGTAGTGTTCAATGAACACAAAGTACTTTGTTTACCAACAATTTCTTGCAACATTACAGTACTTTACCCTGTGTAGAGATACATTAAAGCAGTTTGTGGTATAGGCTTTCATATCTATGCACTCAAATATCATAACGTTAGGCCTTGTTGTCCCATACAGTATGTACCTTTCGACAACAAACGATTACGGTAAGAAGACTATCATGTAATTTTGTAATCATTGTTTTGATCAGAAAACGTTATCAGTTGAGACAACCTATTAATCATGTAGGAAGCTAACATCTCTGATACCAGTAACTGTAACTAGAGACAAAAAGTTTGAGTCACAGGGACGCAAGTCGCCGAAAAAGTTTGTGCCCTGTAAAAAAGCTTGCATCCGATCAAACACTAATTGCGTTTATTGTATGACCGACTTTACTATTGTAGTTGTAAAGATGCGATCGTATCACTGTGTAAGCTTTATGAATATTCTACACAATATATTGGGCAGATGGCTCAGTGCCCACGCTTCTCTGTTTCACAGTGGCGGCATGCCTGCCCCACTGTTCACCCGCCTTGACCTGCCCTTTCAACCGATTTTCACCGCCCAGCCCCTCTTTCAACTACCCTTGTACTTCCCTAGTCGCCAATTTTTGTTGTGTCTCCTAATTGACATAGTCGGTCCAGATATATTTGCTGATGCCCGGGCCTAGACACATGAAGCATGCCAACTTGCCATTGGTAAGTAGAGTTTTAGCTTTGTCGAGTAGGAAATGTACTATTGTACGTTCAACAGTTTGGCAAGTGAATCATATGCTAATCAAAACCCAAATTATACCAAGGCTATCATTGCCAACATTTCACAGGTTAATGAAAGCAGTATCTTTGAAAACTTGAAGCAAGTATGAGTTGTAATTTTGCAATGACCAGTTGCAATGGGAATTAACAGTGTAAAAACATGCAAGGTATACAGAAATTTGTTCATGTGGGGAGGCTGTTCACCTAGCAATTACCTCCATTTGTAAACATACAGCAAAAACATCATTTATATATAATGTAATTACCATTTAGTACAGGGAATTGGTTGAGCTTAGGAAGTGCATAATGACATGTGCTTTGAAAGTGTTCATAAACAGTATTGGACATGTTGTGTTCATTTATGTTCATTTCTAATCCATTTAAAACATTTTGTTGAACATCGTTAAGACAAAGTTAAAGTATCAAGAACACAGTTTTGGAAAATATGACATTGCTATTTGAGTAGTGATTCAAAGTTACAGTGAGGTTTTGTATAGGCCTACTGACTGGCCAACACCTAGCTAGTATAGGCCAAGTGCTACAGTAGCCCTTATATTACAAAAGCCAAACTACCTTTGAAGCCAGGCAGCTGCATTCTTGTTGATCTTTATTTAATTGTTTGAGACATAAAAGATGCATATTAATAATTTATGATCATTGACTTTTTTATAAGTTTTTCATCAACTTTCTTTGGTGTAAGAAGTTTAAATTTCTTACTGCACAGAAAAATAATTTTCCGATGTGCATTATGTAGCACCATGTATCTGCATACCCTTTGTTTAAAGAAAGTATTGATGTTGAAGTTTGTACTCTACTACAAGTATACAAATGGTGAGTATGGTAGTTGTAAACATATTTGTTGTGGCCTGCAGATGAGCCTAACTGAGTTAAAAAAATATACCTAATGTAGTGCTTCACTTGTTAGGATACTGTATGTAGTGCCTACAGCATCGTGTCTCTTGCTAGCAAATGCATTTGAACATTTATGGTATATTCCAGACAGACCTTAAACTGTTGTCCAATGATCCGAGACAACTAGGCCGAACTTAGGCTTCAATATTACCTTACATCCTACAGGTTGTCTGACTGAGTTAAATTCTACATGCAACTTTCAATATTGAACTTTGCTATCATTATTTTCATTGAAATGTGGAAACTGGAGAGGTGAATGATACATATCCATCCCAAGCCATGTTACTGTTGCATTGAACATTGTTGTGCACGGCAATATTGGTGTAAAAGCTGCTTTGATTGTATATATACATAATTAGTGTTTTAGCAACATAAGAGGTGGATTGTGTCGCTATCTTCCATTTATTAGTTAGCATCTAGACACTGTATGAAAAGTTTGCCTGCTTCAGAACATTCACTGTGCAGCTGTTAATCTTGAGATGCGTGAGCTAACACTCTGTGGTACCATAACGTGGCAATGTTCACTATGAGTACGGTAGATAAATTCCCTCGTAGCTTGCTTTATTAATTATGATCATGTGATTTATTCATTACAAAGACACCAAGAAAAATTTGGGGTTACGTTTTTAATTTCTGTAATGTTTGCTTCTTATGTTAAAGGCACTAAAGCTCTCTTGGCCACCAGTCATAGAACATTGACCAGTGTAAACTTTGAATGTTATTAGGTCAAAGCTAAAATTTGGATAATAAAGAAGTGATGCTTCGTTGCTGCTACAGTATAACATCAAATGCTGTAAAATCAACTGGTGTAAAGCTCTCGCTATACATAGTGAAGATACTTGTGAGGCTTTGGTTGGACATTAGCCAAGATTATCCAGAATTAACGAGCTATCCTACAGGTCTACGCTAATATTGTTATGTTAAACTTGTGGAGGATATAATGGTTGGAAAGTTTAAAACACAAGAAAACAGTTGTATACCTTGTGTGAAGCTGGGAGTTGAAAAATTGTGTTTTCATTTGACAAACTTTGAGTAATTTATAGTAAGCCTCAGTCTCACAGTAACCTTTATGCTGCTTGTTACTCTTGTTAGTTGCTATTGATAGAATTTTCATTCCAATTCTAAATTTCTGTATCAATGTAGTTCATAGCATTGTCCTAACTAAGTTAATTTCAAATAGCATCAAACAAATTTCCATTAAGCTACAAATGAACACTGTCCAGACATCGAAAATGTTGCATAAAGAATTAAACTCATTGAAAAAAAGTCACTTAATAGCCTTCTTGTTATAAAAAACTAAGATATATCTCAATTGTATTGTTGTTTTAATTTTTAAGTGTATTGTTGTTTTAATTTTTTAAGTAATTTTACAATATTCTGCAAATCGTATCATGATAATATTAAATTCCAAAAGGAAAGCTTGGATGGACTTCTTACTAGTAGTGTAGATCCACATTAGTGAGTGCATTAGCCTACTGCTTTATCTGAAAGTTAAAGGTCATGGTCTGCAAAATTTGGGTAAAAAAGTCCGAAAGGGAGAGTTTGGATGAACTTTCTACCTGGTTTGTAGATGAAACTGTTGATTTTTATCAAAAGTAATTTGATGTCAGTAGTGTTCACAGTCTGAAAATCTTAACATGATAACTCCAAACGGAGAGCTTGGATGAACCTTTTAGCTGGTATGTACAGTAGGTGAAAATATTGAATTATAGTGGAGGTCAAAGATGATATGACATCAGTTTTCAAAGTTTGAAAATCTTGTATAAATGATTTACTGTAGTACAGTACAAAAGTAAAACTTGCATTTACGCTATGTTTAGTATGTGTGTCATATCTCTGAGTGCCACCGCACAGTAGTCTTTTATGAAGATCACTGGTCTTTGGGGTCACCAGAAGTCAAACCTAAAACTTGTAAGATATATATAAGATAACTTCAAGAGTAAAGCTGATGAAAGTTAGGTGTAGGTCCACATCTGTGCAAGATTCAACGTGATCACTTTCAAGTCAAGAATGGTCAAAACTTGATAACCTGGTGTACATTCTTACATAAAATATTCTAATATAAAATGTGACAAGAAATCACAAAGCCATCGTTCGATTCTAGTTAATGAACTCCGGACATCATTGTGCAAAGTAGTCTTTGTCTTTGAGGCCTTGCACAATCGCAGAACATAATGTCAGCCAGTGTTGTTCTGTTGCTTGTCTTTGATCAAGGTTGGTCTGCCTTTTGACCTCGTCTACAGATAACAATGTTTAAATAAAGCTGGTTGGTATTTTACTGCTAATCCTATTTCAAGGGGGCTTACAGCTGAAGCAGTGCAATTTTGTACAAAACAATATACAGTATAAGCCTTTTGAAATCAGGGTTTCTTGTTTACTCCTTTCTTTCTGATTGTCAGTTCTGTTCAAAAGTTTTAGCAGGGAATAATATGTCAGGTATCACATCACAATATGGTCAAATTGCTATGCAAGTCAAGCACAAAGATGCATAGTAAGTTTCTACACAGGATTTGATAAGAGACCAACTTCAGGAACTTCAAAATTCAAAATTTGAACACAAATTATTCCCTGCATACTGCTATATTGATGGTTACATGGTCAGGCACCTACTGTACCCACCAAGTTTGAACTTGATCAGACTTAAGGTGTAGGAGGACTTTTTGCATAATTTAGGCCAATTTGACCTTTTGACCTCGACCTTCAACAACCACATAAGTACTAAATTTTGATTTACAGCATTCTCTATGTACAGTATCTTGTGGTTTTCCAACAAACTGAGGTAATGGCTGGTTTAGGGGTCTTCGACCTTTGACCCTGCACACCTAAAATTGTCCTAGATAAAAATTTGTCTCATTATTCTATACATGTTGTAGTTGAATTGAATACCTCTTTACTACATGTTGACAAGCAGAAAATGGCTAAAACCAATTTTTAGGTTTCTTGAACTCTGACCTTTGATCTATGACGTCATGCAGGCAAGATTAAGGATCGTACATACGGTCTACGGTAGGAGTTCGCGACACACTTTTTGCTCACTGATACATGCACGCACACTCAATCACACACTTCCTTAGATGCGGGGTGAAGTACAATATCTAATCTGCCTTTATACATTATATGTAGGGAGATGAGATAAAAAGTATTTCATTATGGAATTGTTACATGAAAGTGAAGGTTTACCTACCTGGGATAAACCTTTCTTCTCCCATTATTTAACAAGAATAGAAAACAGAAATGTAAATATCGCTTGTTCATTGAATCCATTTAAACACTTTCCAAAGTCATGATGTTTTAATTTCATTGAGGCTAACTGACTGTGCCCTCTTTGTAAATTTGCTATCTTTCCAAACCATGTAATTAATCACCTCCAAACTGTTTGCCAGATGGTAGTGTTGACAGTATCACCTGCCACTTGCTTGATGAATTCCACTACAAGGACATGGCTGACCTCTCAATATTGAAACCCTTATCTCTCCTTACATTTTTGTTGCCATTTTTGGTGTTTTCATGCATAACATAGTGAGGAATTTTTTGGTTCTGTGATTTTTAATGTTGGTGAAGTAACACACACTCAGTTAATATAAAAAAGTCTATCCTATATAAACTTTGTACAAGTTATTTTACTTTATCAGTGGATGTACAGTTGTGGTCATAGCAGTGGATGTACAGTCGTGGTCAGAAAACCTTGATGCCAAATATGCCCACATATCACCTCAGACACGTGGTAAAAATTCCCAAAGGTTGACTATGGTCTAAGACCCCACCCCCCCCCCTTCCATCTTATTCTACTGTGTACTGTACTTTGCAAGAAGGCAATTATGTAGGTGAACCTGTTCTTGGTTCCCCTTACTTTTCAATTATCACAAAAAATTGATTAATGATAATTTTTGCAGGATTCCCCGTTCCGAACATTTCAATCTTCATAGACATTTTCTCAAAAACCTAAGATGTATTTTAATTGCCTCAAATTTCAAATTCGTGAATGAAAGTAAAGGAAAAGAAATCTATTGGATCTTTCGTATTAAGACAAAAGACTTGGGCCCCTAAACAACTTCCAGTTCTACAAACATATGTAATCCGTTCTTCCTATTCTTTGCTCCTTAATCCGCTTCCTGTATAGTCATGGTGTATTTGGTTTTATTTTCATCAATGTCACTTACACTAATCTAGTGTCCTACTTTCATTGTTTTTGTTTGTACTCTTCATTCCACTGCCAAGTACAGTATTGCTGACAAAGGTCCCAGGAGACCGAAAATTTCAATATACTTTTCGTAAACAATACTCCTTTTTTGTTAATTATGAGTCATATTATCTTATTTCTCTGGTTTTGTCTAATAATATATAATATTGTCTTTTGGAGTATATATATATATTTATATATATATATATATATATATATATATATATATATATATATATATATATATATATATATATATATATAAATATATATGTACATATATACATATATGTATTCCATGTTTGATGCTACTTTAGTTCTAAGGGTACCTGTAGTAGCATCTCACCTGTCATTGATGAACCATATATTTTTGTTAATCACAAAGAAGAGAAGGTATTTCTCTGAAACATACTATCAGTTTTAGTGTTTACTGCAGTGATACCATGTTGTATTATAGTGTTGAGGCTTTATGCTGGCTCTTTTATCCTTTGTCAGTTCAATTAGTGGGTACCCTGACGTTAAATGGTACCCTGATTTTAGCTATCTGACTTAAGACAGGCATGTTAAACTAGGGGATTAAAGTAAGATGTTGGCTTGTTCACAAGTGGAATATTAAGTCCTGCACAAAGTATTCTGTTGAAGAGTAGTGCAAACCGTAAGTGACTTAAAACAGGCATGTTAAACAGGGGATTAAAAGTAAGATGTTGGCTTGTTCTAAAGTGGAATATTAAGTCCTGCACAAAGTTTTCTGTTGAAGAGTAGTGCAAACCGTAAGTTCTAGTTATATCAGTGTATATCATAATGGTTACCATAAGTGTCATTTCCTCTTCCAAATGTACAGTTTATCGAAAGAGGATCTCAATTTGCTTTCTGTGGTTGATTTAAATACTTACGCTTGATGAGCGTCTAGGGAGAAAGATTTCTGTCATCAAATGGAATCGTTATGTCATCACTGGGTTGATGTGTATAATTAAGTACAGCATCTAGACGGTCGAGTGCAATATGTAATATGTTGAGAAATCGCTTCCTCATATTGAGTAACCTTAAATGTACAGCAGGTCTGGTGAAAATTGTTTGGAAGTCGATTTAACGGACCAAAGGCGAGCAGCTACTTTTATATAAATGTAAAATGTGTTAGAATTTAACAAATTCCAAACTAATAACAGGATCATTCAGCCAATGCTTGCCAGAGCTTAAATGATCTTTAAATCATAATGTAGTCCTAGGGATGAAAACACAAGCGAGCATTCCTAGGTAGACATACATACTTGTAGATGCTGCTACATACAGTATTTGGATATTGAAAATGTAACCAATGGTACGTGTGGTGAAGAGTCCACTCAGTCAGCCTACCTGTACATGCTTTATACAGCTACTGGTAGTTTCTCTCATTTCAAAAGAAGCAATCATGAATTTGGATGGCTGCACAAGTTTCCTCCGCTGCGAATAAATTTCTTCCGGAGGGTGCGAAATCCTCAAGATACAGAGGAGTGCTAGAGATGGTGATATCAAGCACTATAGCCTGAGGGTGGATAGGGTAGCTAAGCCTAAGAGGTGTAAATGAGTGGTCCTTGTAATATTTAGTTTAATTATATGTCTAACATGTACAATTGCCGCATACACTTGCCCTAATAGATCCAAAATATTTTGTTGACTGACAAATCATCATTTACAGTTGTTGATTTTGTGTTTTTTTTTTAGTTTTAGGTTTCTCTGTAAATGTTTATTGAATATAATGAAAGCAAATTCTGGAATTCTTTCATAGTTAAATATCAAATATAATATGGAAGTAGTTTGCCCTGCTTCTCATTGGCAATGTCCATAAGCTACATTATTTAAAGAAAATATATGAACAGTTTTGAAAATGAAAATGAATTAGCATCAAGGGGCACTATCAATGTTGTCAACACTCTGTATTAAAAGAATACCAGTTCGGGATGCTTGTACAGTGGTAAGAATGCATGAGCATGTAAGCATGCCCATATATACCTCAATTTTTGACCGTCTGGATTTTATCTACATATAGGTACTCTGTGATCTAATCTTTCTCTTCCATGATGATTAAACTGATAAAGGCAGCTCCAAGGAGTCTTATTACCATCAGAATGCTTGTACTTGTTCATTTCTTGCATAGTAGAGTAGTACCTCAGCTTTTAAGTGGCAAGCTATATTTTTTTTGTGACCATGTGCACTGTCTTCTGTGTGATTATGTGTACTGTGTCATGTCTGTGTGATCATTTGTATGGTCTTCTACTGTGTGACCATGTATGCTGTCTTTTATCTGATCATGTGTACTGTAGTGCTGATAGTTGACTTTTTCTTTTGTAGTTGATGAATCGCATAGCTCCTCTCGCTAAGTTCTCGCGATTACTGCGATTTACGCGATTACAGTTATGACTGTCATTTATACATTGCAGAAATACAGTCAAAACAAATCTTTCTCCATGGTCTTAATTCGTTATTTCGTGTCCTATCGGTGGTAACTATCTAATTTATGTTGAAACATCCACCAAACAAAAACTGTGAACAACTTTTAATCTACAATTCTTTTTTTTAAATCCTTTATATAGTAAATCAAAACCTTTCCAATGAATCTACGAGACTGCTACAACTACTAGCACTGATTAAAGCAAACGTGCAAAAGCGCAAACAATGAATAGATGTAACACCTTGTAGCGGTGTGATGATTAGTATGCAAGAGTTTTCTGTTGAAGAATGTTCTAATAAGCTAGGCTCTAGCCTAGCGCGATAGCAGCCACATATTTTACAGATTGAAACTAAACTACACTGCAATTAAAGTGACACACTTGATCAGGCATCTGATAAATGAGAACTAGAACAGTAATGAAGTAATTATAAACATGTCTGAGGAAATGACAAGCACTTTGGCAATCGTAAAAGATTATTAATCTACAAATTTGCGATTATGTGCAATGATCAAACATTGCTAGGACTGAATGTTGCACTGCAGAACAAGCGTATTACTCACAAGCAAACGCATGAATCCAAACGGAGCAGGTGCTTGCCGATTTGAACACAGCACGGTCTAGCTATCTGGTCACAGGGGTCGATGAACTGTACATAAACTTAGAGATGAATTACAATACTGTACATTTGAGCATAGGCCAAACGTTCCAGGCTAGGCTTTAGTATTGTTTTTGAGATAGATTAGGCTATTTTTCAAAAGCAGATTATGTGTAGTGCTAGCTTGTAGTTGAGTAATAGCAACTTAGGTTTTGAGAGCAATTAATTAAACTTCAAAAGTGTAATTGCGACTACTGGCGTTTACGACTATCAGCTCTAGTGTACTGTCTTCTGTGTGATGACCATGTGTATTGTCTTATGCATTGTCATGTGTACTGTATACATTACTAATATGCCTATACTGGATGGACTCTTCTCTAGTCTAGATCAGTAGCACTGTTGAAATCAAGAGAGGAGACAACTTTGGACAGTTGAATAATAGCATCCTGTCAATAAAATTTAATGGATATATACTGAAGAACTTTCTTTGTGTCATTGACAGCATCATACATCACTATTGTTCCTAACTTTATTTGTTCTGTGTGTGTGTATATTCATCTATTTACATTTTGAACATGATAAAAAGTTGTTTTTATACCCTAATTTCCATATCATATGTGTTTGTTCATTTCACCCTCTCTGTTTACATTGCAAACCATGAGGTGGCTATAGGACACAGTAAGCCTGTGTATCATCCAGTCATTATGACTCATCAGCTGCCTCCCTGCACCATTCCATTGTTGAACCACCATTCATACATAATTAACTTTTCTTGCCCTTTTTTCACATTTCTTTGACACATAACAGGCTACTGTTGGTAACAATCAGCAGCATATCCCATTTGGTAATTTACATGGTGAAAACAGCTGGACTTTGTCTAAATATTGATCCATTTAAAATCAATCTCGTGTGAAATGGCCCATTATAGAGAATTTATTAACCCAGGTAGTAGTAGTAATACTGTGACTAGCAAATCCTTTCTCTGCTTTTAATAAACCGTTTCAAGGGACTGGGGTACCGTGTATCCATATTAAAATTTCCAGATTAATAGTATAGAGCTCTAAACTGTATTGATCTGTTTCTTAACAAACAAAGAAAAAAACAAGAAGAAGAAGAAGAAAAATGAAGAATAATGGTAGGATTCAGCTACAACTTTGTAATAATGTTACAGTAATATGAGTTGAGTTTGACATTGGTAGTCTGACTTTTCTCAAAATAAATAGAAACTATGATTGTTAGTTTCATGACCTTGAAATGAAAATGTTATAAACAGGTACAGTAGTTGGTCATCGCTGACTAAATTTTAAATAAACAATTGAAACCCTGCTTTACAGCTCACAGACTGTTTAGTAACAATGTTTAAGTCTTCAATGACTATAACATTTATCGTACCTTTGTTTTTGAAATCCTTTAAATAGCATAAATATTTCACTTTTTTTTGCCCCAGCTGAAAAGTTGAGAATGATGAGAAACAGATTCATAATCATTAGCCAGACTCATTATGCTGCAGTGCAAATTTTTAACTTTAAGACCGCTGAACAGCAAATGGTTGGCCATAAAAACGCAGTCAACCTACTAAGAGCCGTGCATTGAATTAAAAATGGGTACATGTTTGGTGAATGAGAACAACGTTGGGCCAGTGTGAATCCCCAATTCAAGTCGATTGTAGACCTACAGTACCACTATTTTGGTTTTATTTCTGTATCTCCAATAGAGATAGAAGGTGATACCAATACATCATTATAATATAATAATAATAATAATAATAATAAATGAGACTTCTATAGCGCCAAATCAGTAAACAAAAGTTACTGCTCAAAGCGCTTTACAAAGAAAGTAAATTAATTTACAAAAGAACAAGTGAAAAAATGGGTCTTAAAGTAGACTTTTGAAAGTAGAAAGTTTATACCCTGTTTGGGAGTAACAATACAATCAGTTATGTAAACAACTAGTTGTACATGGGACAACCTCCCAATAGCAGATTTGTTTTTGGTTGTTTGAACAGAAATTTGGTAGCCTTTGACAATATCAGACGACATTTAAATTATTTGTCATGTGATGTTGTTGTCCCATTTTTTCATTTTTTTTTATTTATGCTCATATGATCTGTTATCATCTTTGCTATATACATATAAACCTGTCAAAAATTAATGTTTTGGCTTTCGCTATAAATAAATATTTCATTTATGTGCCAAAGCTCATAGGAGATGTGAATTCCAGACATTGATCTCGAGATGTAGCAATTGTTTCTCTCCCAATCATCTAAAGGGGAAACCACACATGTGCAAAACTAAGCGATATCAGTTAAATACGATCATCATATTTAACAAGTAATCTGAGGAATATGCTGCATTAGTAATGTGTCACAATATTGATATTTGCCACATGTCTGTGTAATGTGCATTGAGCATAGCATAGCGTCCATCTATATACCAAGCTCGGGTGTTTAATTCACCACCTAACACTTGTTAGCTTTTTGTTTTTTTGGTTGGAAAGACACAGCATCTGTTCAATTTAAATATGAGTCTTTGTAGAGAGTAGGAATTGTTTTCACTTATAAACTTTTTGACTGGAAGGTTCATCCCAAGTTACTTGTAACATGTGTTAGATTAGCAAACATATGTTTCACCTCAAGTAAGGTCAATGAAATAGTGTAAATATATGGTTTAAAAGTTGATGGTTTGCCAAGAGTATTTATTGGTAGTTTTAGGAGTTGTCCTGAAAAGCTGTGATAATCTGAAAGAGAAAGTGGTGAACTGGCTTCCCTATGAAATATGTTTCACCAGGGAGTATTTGCAACTTGTGGATATTTTTAGTTTTACCTTCCTTGCACTTAATACACCGTTTTGTTAATTTGAGAGGAGGTGTGGGGAGTGGGGTGTAGAGGGTGAAGGAGGGGGGGGGGGATATGCAATTCACTTCATCTGTTTCAATATAAATAACATGGCTCACTACAGTAAGTTATGAGAAATGAAATGTAAATCTTGTTCTGTGACTATTATATTATAGTTTTGTACAGTTTTACTGTGTTAAGTACATTGAAATGGTGCAAGCATCTCTTAGTGTGTTGACCAAAGGTCATACCTCATGTGAAACTCTGCATAATAAGGCAGTGACATACAGTAGTTATGAGTGAATGTATCTAGTTTAAACATCATACCATACAAAGGTGCGTGTGCAACTGTACAGCATCACAGTAAGAGCTGTGATGGTAGCATTTTCAAAATCAACTTTATAAATAAGCACTGTGAACCATAGCTTGCTCATGCTTTGTTTTTACTGCCATGTAGAGCTTAGGCCTCCATGAATTTATACTGGCATGTTAGGCCTACAACCCATGAGAGAGAGTAGTCACTTGACAGTTCAAAGTATATACTGTACTGTATGCATGCACAAGATGAATTACACGGTTACAGTCATTGGGGCAGCGTTGGAGCACACAGACTGATTGTTGCATTCAGAGAGAGGTACGGTGCTGAGCGTTTGTACTTGTGCATCAAAATAGAGCTAGTATGTGACTAAATGGTTGCTAGGTTCATAGTGACTGCTCACTGCAGTATTGTGACCTAACACCCCTCTCAGTTACTATGCTAGGGCTCTACCGACCTCCTTCGCTTCAAGTGCCCGATTTCTTTGGTGTTTAGTAGTTGATACTGCATTAAGTTAGGTACCTTGTATATATACTAGACTATAAACTTCAATCCTTCACTTTGTTTGTGTGTGTGTGTAACAAGACGATCAGACAATTTGAACACTCCTAACATTTCCATTTTCTTTACCCGCCTATTTATAAAACATTGATAGTTTCAGTTATTCGTGTACACATGAAACTTTCCTAATTTACAGTATGCAATTCTCTTTTAGCTACCATTGAGCTTCATCAGTAGTGAAAATTATATTGAATTCATTTCAACTTTTCCTATACGTTCTGTTCTACAATTAGTCTCTCATGATAAAGTGTCGAAAGCTTCTTCCAAGGTAAAATGTTTCAACTTTGTAATATCCCTGTTAATGTCAAAGCCATTTCCTTCCAGCAAATTTATGGATATGACTTGAAATGATGCAACTTAAATCCCATTTTCTTACATAGATATGTATATGATAGTACCTAGTCTAGCTACACTTTGATTGTCAGTGCATAGTACGTACAATAGCATCGATACAGTCAGTTTCTTTTGTCATATATTTGCATACGTTGTATAATGTTTATATACATGTTTGATGATATAATGTGATTCATTCAGCTAAATAGTCATTTGTTCTTTCGAACCAATTATGTCATATTTTGTTTGCTTTTAATAATTCTACAGTTAGGTATACTGTATGCTGTTATATGAAGTGCAGTATTTTGTGTACTACTCTGTGGAATGCTAAAAAATTATTCAAATCAGCCACATTTATAGAGCTTTTGTTGTACCTTGTAAAGAGTTGCAGCTGAAGTCTGTTGTACAAGTGTTCTGATTGATTAATTAGTTGATAGATTGATTTGATGGACATTTTCAGATCAAATGGTGGTTTCTGCATTAAATTAACATTCATCAGTCCCTTTGTTACAGCATTCATTAATAATTTTCTGATTAATAGTTAACGATGATGTAATCAAGGCAGCTCATTTGAAGACACTGATTAATGTATTTCCACCAATCTTTATATTCTTCGTTGACTATTGCTGTCGAAGAACGGAACCATTGCAACAATTGCTTCTGATCACAATGGACAATATGCATTCATAGTTGTTTGCAAAACTGTCTTTTTTATGATTTTTTATATTTTATTGGGAGTAGTCTGCTGCTTACGTGAGATCATATGGTGTGGTCAGGAATTATGAAAAATCATTTGCTGCAGGGTTAATGGATGCTATGGTAACTAAATTTAACATTTAATCAGATTGCTAACCAGTGCCACATCAACAAAGAATAAGACCCATTGGCTCAGGAACAGTGTGGTTACAAAGTGTGGTTACAATGATCATAT
Source organism: Apostichopus japonicus (assembly GCF_037975245.1). Lineage (NCBI taxonomy): Eukaryota > Metazoa > Echinodermata > Holothuroidea > Aspidochirotida > Stichopodidae > Apostichopus > Apostichopus japonicus. The sequence continues at coordinate 24,132,233 of NC_092579.1, forward strand.
TAAACCAGACTGACTAGTGTGATGTTATTGAGAAAAGTGTAGTACTGTAGAAACTGTAGTTATTATCTATTTTAAACTTACAAGTTATTACAGAATTTACAGGATTTTTTTGTTTGTATGGTTATTGTGTTTTGTTGTTGTTGCTATGTCAGAGTCAGGCACACGCACAAAGTGTACAAAAGAATATGTTCATGTATGTTTGAGTGTAACTGGACATTGAAATCAATTTATAATTCTGTGCTTAATTAGTATTGTACAAAGCTCTACTGTATAACAGTAGCATGCATCTACCTTAAATGTTCTCAGTTCTTGTATACATTCTTTCCTCCTTCTCCTCCTCAAATATTTTAGTGACCCTCATTATCCCCTAAAAGCAAATAATGGGTGCCATTTCAGGTGTACAATTTTTGTTAATTTTCTACTAAGCTTGGTTGGTTACTTTTGTGAGGGAATGTTTTTGAAGGTTATTTAGAAGGTTGAAAAAGTTTCACAAGACCTTGTAGGACCTTTCAGGCATAATGTCTTTTCTCCTTCAGTGAGCCGAATGAAAACAACCATTTTCTCATTTTTTCTTTACAGATAAGCAAAAAGTTGCTGTTCAGGAAGTTCTGTGACCATGTCAAGTCGGTTACAAAGAAAGTTTCATTGAAGATAATCTTTGAGGCAATGAGGAACATTTTGAAGTTGAGGACAAAAAGTGTTTCTTTGCTCTTCATAAAAGTAGTCTGATGTTGGAGCTACACTGGAGATGGGATGCTCATCTTTTGTTGAACTGCACAAGTGGGAGATGTGGCTTTACCCTCTTCTCTGCCAAAAACGGTGACTCGTTTTAGCCCCAAATGGACTGATAATAAGCAAATTGATATTGTAAAGGAAGATTTACACAGTACAGTATACTGTTTTGAATATGTTCACCATAGCCATGAAGTTACTGCGGGCATCGGTTAAGCTGCCTTGGATAGTGTTTTCACTGAGTTTGATATCTGTTATTGTCCTACAGACAGGTTGTATCCATGTCAATGAGGTAAGTGTTGTGATGGTTAACCTAATTGCAATGCTTTCTTCTTATGTAAACTGTTCTCAAGATATCGGATGCATGGTATTAATAATGTTGCGTTAACCCTGCAATTTCTTACCGTCGGGATGCATTCATAACCCGAGGTGGTGTTTTAATGTTACACCATACAGTAGCAGGAGGTGGATCTTTTGGTGACAAAAAGCCGCAAGCTCTTAAGGAATGTTATATGGACTGGGTGAACATGAAATGCATTGGAAGAATTAAACACAAGAAACAAAGTTGTTACCTGCTTGAATGATGCGTATTGGCAGAATCTTGTCAAACTGGATTACAACCATTGTTATGCCTCAGGGGGTAAGGAGTGCTCCTCTAATCCCAACCAAGGAGCATTGAGGATTGTGACTTGCTGTTAGCTCTTCATCCCTCAGGTTGTGTCCTTCATTTTTGATGTCATGTCAGTGACCACCCTTGTCTTGATCATGATTCCTTCATTATCCTTTGAGTAGAATATTAAAATCAATATTAAAAGTCAATTCTCTCTTGGATCACTATTTTGTTAGTGCATAATGTGTATTGATATGAGAAAGTAATAACATGTTCATCTTTCAGGCTGCCATGTATGAGAACACTCATACAACGGTTCGCTTCATTTAACGTTCTTGGTTTTTGGTAGACCGGTTCTTTTGGAATTAAAAACACTTCCCTTTGGCATGTGTTGGTCTCAGTCATAAAAAGATGGAAGGATTCAATTTATATAGAAACTTCACAGATTGTTAAAATATTGACAATGAAATAAATGAAACCTTGGATTTATCTTGGTGTTATCATAATACTGTATGCCATTATCTGCAGAATTCTCCTGTCCGTATAGTGGGTTTGGCACAAATATTCATTGATTGTACAGTTCATTATAACAGTGAAAGTTCTCTTTGTCATTATTGTATAAGTGGCAAAGGTACTGTAAGCAAACACTGTGACTTGTATCGGTAGCTGAAGGGGCCGGTTCTCAGGGCCTTTATTTCCTATCAATTGTTTGTCAGCGGAGGCAATATTCTTCCATAAATATATCGATCGTTCAGTGGCTTTCCTGTGCCTGTAAGTAGAAACCATAAAAACAGTGAATGGTCAGGTAGGAACCATTTTCACTTTCTTTTTCAGAAATGTTAATGTACAGTATATTGTAGTCAAAGTTTGCTTTCATTTTGTAATCTTTGCGATTTGATGCTTGTGTGTTGTTTAGGGTCCTCAGAGAACAGCTGGCAATCTGAGGGTTCAGTATACAGGACTAGAAGGGATGCTGCTAATATCGACGTTGGACGGAGGTATGCATGCAGTCAACGGGCTGACGGGGGAGCTACTGTGGACCTTACAAGACAGTAAGTAGTCAAACACAAGCAAAAACGAAAAAAATGAAGAAAAGAAAGATAAAAGAGGCTGATATGGATAGATCTGATTTATGCAAACACATTCACAACAAAACTAACAAAGTCTGAAACACAAATCATTGGAATTCCTGTTGCTTCCTCCTCTCAAGAAAGCACTTTCTAGTCTTTTCCTGCCCTAACAAAGAACAATTGTTAGAATTGAATGAAATCAAGAATGCTCTCTACTGCCTATGTGTTGGTTTAGTGTAATAATAATCCAGACAGGTGGCTTTAAGTTTGAGTAATTGCAATCTAATTTTGTGTTTTAGTATAAAACTTGAAGCAGGGAAGGAGCCAAGAATGATGACAACAATTATTCTCACCAGGAAGGGAAGGAAGCACCTGATACTGTTTAACAGTGGAAAGAAAATTAACAAAGGACACTTAAGATGCACCCTGGTGAACTTTCAATAGCTGTATTGTGGAGTTCATTTGAGGTTAGCATGGATACAAAAATCTGAAGACCTTGTATAGGACAAGCAAACTGATGAAGATCTGCTAGGTTGAATCTGATTTCTAGATTGTAGATGCTCCTTCAGTGCATAGTTTCATTTGTTGTTGTGTGAGGTCAGAGGTCATTACAATTCAGCTCAAAGAGATTATAACAAAGATTGCACAATTTGGCTGAATCTCATTCCTGTGTATGAAGGCCTCTTTAGTGAGTAGTACTTGTTTGCTATTTTATTTCATTGAGATCAAACAACCTTTTTTTATTTCAGTTAAGGTCAACATCTTAACACTGCCAATGATTGTTAAGCACACTACTGTAGATCAGTCAAGCATCATTGGAGAGATGAAACACTGGTACTATACAGGGCATGATCCGCTTTTTGTACATATCTGGGTTTTAACACTAGTTCTTGTTTAAGTGTTGAAATGTTAGTTAAAATGTTATGTCATCAATTCACTTAAAATACAATCAGGTTTTGTAAACCAGGCTTTATTAGCAATAATGTTTGATGTTTCTCTTTGACAAATAACATAACTTAGATACCAGATCAATGCGCATCAGAGAATCACTGTATTTCAGGACCTGCAGGTTTCGACATTCATTTTAATTTGAAAGAGCAGATGTTGTGCCTGAATGTGATGTCACTTGATGAATATGCATGAAATTTATCTTTCTTGTGTTTTTCTTTGTAAGTGATTTGGAGGCTGTTTACAAGTTTCGCTCAATGTTTTTTTATTTCTCATGGTGTGGCTTGATTATATCCTGGCACACTTAAAATAACTCAATTTGACATAGTTGTGTATTTAAGGTTGATGCATGTTGTGTAACTATTGTCAGAAGAACTAGAGCAGCTATTGGTCAACTACCTACACACTGATTATTGAAAATAAAATGCAAAAAATTCTGAAAATTTTATATCTCAGTATTGAAACACATTAATATTGAGGTTTGGCCAATCTCATTTAATTCTCTGTCTTATCTGTTTTGAACTTTTGTTTTGTTTTAAATCGAAACTGTAAGTGTCCCTTTAATGGTGAAATTTCACTTTGACATCTGTTGCTGCAGATAGAGATTATAAAACCCTTGTGTTGGCATTCATTCAGGGTTGAGTACTTAAGTGTCTGTGGCTGGCAAAATGCCAGTTGTTTCCTGGTTGCTTTGATTTTACTATTTTAATATCGTGTTTCAAAATCCACTTGATTAAGAATTTGCATGAATAGGTTACCAATAGCCTGTAATCATACACTTGCTATGTATTGTCTGAGCGGTTGCAATCGGGAATGAACTACACGAAACCGCAAAAGTAATCTGACCTGTTGCTGGAATAGAAGTGAAAGAAACAAGACACTGTCGACAGAGAAATCTGGTCGAATGGGTTTCTTGTGTGTTTTATCCAATTGTAGCACAAAAGTAAAGGAGACAAAATGAATGTAGTTAGTCAACGATTGACTAGTTTTGATAGACTTTGAGTACAGGTGCTTCAACTTGCATCATTGCTCATGTTGAAGCCATTGCTTTATAATGTTTCTGTAGTTCGAAACATTTAATTTTACTCATTGAAAGTTCATAGTTCAAGGTTAAAGAATTGTCAAAGCTTTTCTTTTCTAAAGTACTTTCTAAAGTAATTTGTTTGTTCCGTTAGTATATCACTGTTTACCAAAACAGAAAATGAATTGCATTGATGTTACTGCTCATTGTAAACTTTTGAACTTGCGCTGCTAGTGATTCCAGAAATTGTTTTTCAGGTTGACAACGTGTGAACAGGACCTATGGATGTTATAATCTGATTGTTTTAATAGAATACCCATTGTTAGTAATGTGTTTACCATTACCTCACGCATACATCAGCTATCTCTTCAATACTTGAAGCTTATGATTTTGTGAATTGAATTTATTTTTGCAGCTTTAAATTTGATTTAATCAAATGCAATAAGTTCCTGTTGCTTATGATCATATTGAGGATCAGTGGTGTACTATTGACAATTGTACAATATACAGATATATGGTTTCTTGCTGGATGCAAAGGAACCTATACAGTCAGGTTGGCATGTGTGTATATGTGCATGTGTATGTTTGTGTGTGCGTCTGTGACAACAACTCAGCAACAGAGTGAATTCTGAATTCTTGTTGTTAGGATCAAAATCAAGACAAAAACAGGTGCGCAACATAAAATAAAACCTTTGCAGGACAACCGTTAATCCATGCACTCATGCACGAAATTTGGGCATCATTCTCGATACAAAGTTAAACCTTAAGAAACATCTCAAATATCTTTCAGTCATGTTGTGTACACTTCAAATTGATTGATGAACTAAGTGAACGTTTATTTCATGCTATTGTGACATCTCGTCTCAACTTTCGTAACTCCATTTCTAAAACCTACAAAAATCGTCTGCAAAATTTCAAAACTGGGCTGCTAAACTGCTGTTTAAGCAATCAAAATGCATTCACGTTACCTCCCTTCTAAGATTGTTGCACTGTTTACCAATTGAAGCAAGAATACAATTCAAAATTATTACTTTAGTTCATGGCTGCACCTACCGTTTCTCACCAAAATGTCTCTGGGAAATTATTTGCATTAAAGCATTTCAAATGCCATACCCGTCAATCTAATTTTGTTAACTTTACTTGTTCCTCAAACTGTTGGTCTTATAGAAAGCGTGCTTTTTTTTATCTCTGGTCCAAATTCATGGAATTCCCTTTCCCATTATCTAACATGCATACCCGATAAGTCACTGTTTATGGCTAAGCTAAAAACGTACCTATTCATGGGGTAATTTTGCTGATTTTGTTTTGGGTTGTTTCTGTACAGTGCTTTTGACAACATTTGCTTATAATTAGCGCCTTATTAGTGTTGGTATTATTGTTATTTTGTAGATGTATCATAATGAGAAGGTGTGCCCTATTGTTTTGGCAGTGACCTTATGAATATAAATGAGTTTATGGGGTCAAACATAATTTTTTTTAAATTGCAATAAATCCGCAACCTTAAGTTGGATTGAAGCCAAACTTGGTATACAGTTGTTGGTTAATATCTACTACATGTATGCATTATATTTTTGGGACCATCTGGGCTCCAAAATATTCCTGGCCCATTTTGGGCCTTAGGTCAGATCGTTGGCAAACTTGGTATACAGTTGTTGGTTATTAGCTGGCACATGTAGGCTTCATTTGTTGGGACCATCTGGGCCCCAAACTATTCTAGGCCCATTTTTAGGCTGGGTGGGCCCAAACTTTATTTTCAACTCAAATGCATTTCCGGACACATTCTTTGGGCCTGAATATTTTTGGGCCCACATTTTTTTGGGTTCAATTTTTGGGGCAAATATGTTTTTGAGCCAGTTTATTTGGGCCAAATATTCTTGGGACCATTCAGGCACAAAAGTTTATCAGTACAAATTTTTTTCTTATTTTTAAAATTGCAATAACTCTACAACCTTAAATCAGATTGTATACAAACTTGGAATACAGTTGTTGGTTAATAGCTGGTACAAGTGGGTCTAAATATGCATTCATTTCATCAACTTTGATATGGTGTGATGACATACAACACTTCAATATTCCACTAAGCAAGAGCAAATAGTGCCTGTTGGGCTCTTGTCTTGGTGCTTTGTTTTGTACCTTGGTGACTAAATATCTAAATTTTTAGAGGATTTTGCCGTATTAGGATTTTAGGGGAAGGAGGGAGGGGCTTTAACAGTCCCCCATCTTTTGTGAGTTTGTATCTGCTTTAAACCTGGTTTATTTTGGTTTCTATCGGCCTTTGTTTCCTCTCTCCTAATTGAGGGAAAGTTTATATGGAGAGCTTCCTTTAATATTTTGACAGGATTATGAAAGTCATTGTTGTTGTTACTATGGGCATTGTGCCTACCCTAGATGTAGAAACCTTGCTTACACTGTTTCGTACTTGGGATTTTTCCCCCAATATGTAGTCTGTCAATTATTAAAATACTAGATTAGTTTCAAGAGAGTTCGTGCTTCTTTTTCACACAAGTACAATACAAATTGATGATTGCCCCAGATACCTTTTGACAGAATGAAGATTTATGTCGAAACAGTGGGATTTCTTAATTGTATATAATTAATTAAATAAATCTTTAATCACTTAAATGGTGTACTTTCTTGGCTAATAAATATATATATTATATATATAATTGAAATCATAATGAGTTGGAAAATCAAGAACAGTGAAAAAACTTCCAGCCTCCCTGGATTCGAACCCGGGCCTCCCACTTTATATGGGGACACCCTAACCACTAGGCTATGGGCGCTGATTGTATGTCCAGAGGTTCGAAACCGGTAAGGAAGGTCGTAATTCCACTGTAGGCGTTTGTCACCTGTATATATATATATATATATATATATATATATATATATATGTAAATATATATACATATTAATATTTGACAATATATGTCCTTACTGTGAGGGGAGATTTGTGGATATTAAGAGTAGCAGTACTCTAGATGGAGAATGTTTCTTTCGCTATTGATTATTAAGTGAAATACCCCCATTGCTTGGTTCAAGGTCAGTTATTAAATATGCTGGACAAGTTTCGAGAGGTTGTAAAGTTCTTATTATCATGCAAAGTGGGAAAAGATTACACATGAGGGAAGTTTTTGAGTTTCCCAAGACTGAATTTTCCATATATGGGAATGTCAGACTTCTGAGTTCTAATGATTGTTAGTTTGCCTTTCCTATTAAATAACAACTAAATCATTTTTTACATCAAATTAGAGGAATATACTTATAATTGAGCTGAAAATTGTGGAAAATATGCATTTAAACGTGGAAATAATATAACCTCCATGATCTGATTATTCCCCTTCAAGTAGCAGAATGTCTCCTTGAAGTTCTGATCTCAACTTTCTACCCTTTTTGTTATAGTTAAAAAAAAACATACTTTAAGACAGGAAATGTTTAACATCTTTTTCTTCTTTTTCTTATTCCTGTTTTCTTTTGTCTTCTTCCCTGCCTTACTTTTATGCACTATCTGTGCCTTTAACCGACAATGTCACAGTCCTATGTGATGGCCTTGAATACAAAATGGCTACCTTGATCTCCTTTGTCATGTAGACACTTCCTGATTCCTTAAAAATGGTTAAAAGATTAAAATATTCAACTTTTGCATCCACTGTTGGTAAAATTTCTGATGCTTTAAATGAGTTCATGTCATGTCACTACTCTGGATAGTTTTTATTTCAAATTATGAAGAAAATCATCCATTTTATTTTTAAAAGCTATGAAATTTGTGAAATCCAGTGGAATCATTCAAATTACTTGCTGATTAAAAATTCATTTGTTGTAGAAATCTAGAAGGAGTTTTTGATAATTGGCATTTTATTTTTGAGTACTTCTTTTGTAATTGTTGTCAAATTTGTTCAAAACGATGGAGACGGACGGCAAACAGCTGCTTGAAAACGATTGAAAGTTCTTGTAAATCTTTTATTCCAGTGGGGTGACTTATCTACCTTTCCTTTTAGATATATACAAAATTGACACATTACAAATATTTGGCTAACTTTTTAATCTGAGTGAAATAACATACTTTCCGCTTTCTAAGAGACTGGTAATGTTAAACTAGCAAATTTCCCAAGGGGATTTGAAAGCTAAAATCAGGCGGTTTAATAAAAGCTCATTTTACCTAAATTGGATGACATAAGATGGCGTAAAAAGATTTGGGTATAGTAAAGATGTGGCGCTTTGGGAATTAAGACGTAGGAGATACTTATTAGACCTGTAATTGGGCATCTGAGGCCAGATCAGGTCTTGGTAGGATGGTGTTTTCGATATTTCATTTACCTCACGCTCTTTCAGATAGTAGAAGTATACAGTCCTCTCATATACAGCAGTAAGTTCCAAAATGATCTGGCCATTAGTTCTTGCAAAATATTTAGATTTACCACATCCTTTGACACTTTATTCTTGATGTTTGAGGCAACAGTTATATTAAACTATTACCCAAAGTAAAAGTACATATAATCAAATTAAGAAACCCTTCCTGAATTTCCACAAAAGTGAAAGTTAAGTGTGGCACTCTGGTTGTTGGGACAGCGTCTGAATGTGGACACGATGTCTTCACCTTTTTTCTTGTAGAAGTTTGTTTTATCTTAGATTGCAGCGCTCTCTTTCGTAGAGTATCATACAGTATTACTCACAAATATAGCGCGGTAAGGAAACGTGTTCATCTGCAACCATTCTTAATTGATTTTCTTGGAACAATGTCAATGTCGTCTGCTTTAATAATTGAAACTGATGTAATTCCAACCGCCCTCATTATGAATATTCACTGAAGGTTCACAGGATTTCATCATACAATTTTTGCCCCGTTTTTGGCTCATTTTAGATTCATTCGTAGTCACCAATTCAACCTTCAAAAATGTATTGTGTCTGTTGTTGCAGTTGGAACGGCGAATGGAAAAGTCAAATATAGGGGATACATTTTGGCAGGATGGGACCAAGTAAAGCAACAAAATCTGTTGGGGTTGACAAAGAAAATCATGTTAGAATATGTTTGGGGTAAATAAAAGGCAAAATCAGCACTATTCAAATTTATGATGTACTTCTTTTTTTAATTTTAATTGAACATCGTCAAGGACTATTCTTTGTTCACATGGTATATTGATATGAATTATACAATGAATAATTAAACCAATTAACACTCAATCTGTTTGATATATTCATTTATAATAAATCTTGACCTCTGAACATTATTAACATATATAGTAATTGAAAACAATTTATACAGAGGGAAGAATCTGAGACTATTTAAGGTCTACAATGCAGAACCAGTCCTAAATTGCTTGTATTTGCCTTAAGTAACTAATTGTTGAAGGAGGGATAACTTGGGTAACCTTCTCTGTGTAACCGATAAAACTAAGACAACAACCTATTGTCTTTTTGTTTTCTACCAGACCCAGTTGTGCAAGTGCCTCTTCACTCTCCGGAGACACTGACCTTCCTACCGGACCCTAAGGATGGGACTCTGTATGCTCTCGGTAGTACCGGGGAGGGTCTCAAGGTTAGTAAAGTCACCCTTCTTTTCCATCTTCGTATAACTGTTGATCCGATATAAAGAGAAAGTCTGGAGGCTTGTGGTTAATTCTCATAAATATATTCTTATTTGCAATAACTAGTATTAGATATTTAATAACACAGGATAGCAGCTTCTTTGTTGAAGGTTTTAAGGGATGTGTGCTCAGGTACTGTAATGTCATGCCTGGACGTCTCGGCTTGAGAACATGACGACTGATTTAGATCTCTACAGAGGTTGTAGTGACATCAGCTTTTGGTAAAAGTTAAAGGTGATATACTTGCTACAGTGATCAAGCACTGCAATATGGTGGTCTTCAATTGCCCAATGTAAGTTTCCTAAAAAAAAAATTAAAAAAAAAGAAATTCCTAAAAAAGAAATGTTTGTTTTGATTCTCCAAACTTTTACTGCCCAGACACCCTTTTGCATATTACATTTAATCACACTCACACACATAAAATTGTGATATTGTCAGTGATATCTTCATTATCTGAAATGACCCTTTACTATAGCTAGTGAGAGTTGATTCCTGATGTGGTGATCATTGTAAATTGGGATTCTAATATCCAGTAGTAGGAAAAATTAATCAAAATGAATGAAAGGAGTTGCTTTAAGTGAAGGGCACTGCCAATGTGATAAAGCTGATGCAGCCATACATCTTAATTTGTTGTTCATCTTAGGCCGTCTCTTGTTTAGACAAGTGTTTCATTGACGTCACTCTGATTGCCAGATTTTCCTGTTTAGACGTGCGGGTCTTCTGACTTCCTTGAATTCAAACCGAATTTTGAAAATATTTATCTAGTTTACCTGAATGCAAATAGAAACTATATTAATATGTGTTTTTTTTACACATTGTAAATAATGGTGATGTTTTTTCATCACCAGAACTGAAAGTTAAAATATACAGTCAGGTCAATTATTAGATGATATTAAAAGCTGAAATAAGAACGATGTTACGTTTCAAAGTAGGGCGGGCAATTCATAGAACTTACTTTTAAACAGAGCAATAAATTTTTGAATTGAATTTAGAAACAGTGACTTTAGGAATTATCTTTGCTCTTTAACTATCTACCTCATACAAGCTCTATCTAGCTTTATCCAGCTCCATCTAGCTCTGTCCCACACTATTTATCTCTGTCCAGCTCTAACCAGTTCTATCCAGTGCCATCCCACTCTAAATAGCTCTGTCCAGCTCCATCCAATTCTATCCAGCTCTTGCAAGCTCTATCCAGCTCTTGCAAGCTCTATCCAACTCTTTCCTGTTCCATCTAGCTGTGTCCCACTCCATTTAGCTTGGCCAGCTCCAACCAGTTCCCTCCAACTCTTTCAAGCTCAATCTAGCTCTATCTGCTCTATCCTACTCTATTTAGCTCTGTTCAGCTCTGCCCAATTCTATCCAGCTCTGACAAGCTCTTTCCAGTTCCATCTAGCTCCATCCTACTCTATTTAGCTCTGTCCAGCTCCATCCAATTCCATCCAGCGCTTGCAAGCTCTATCCAGCACCTTCCAGTTCTATTTAGCTCTATTCTCATCTATTTAGCTCTGTCCAGCTCTGCCCAATTCTATCCAGCTCTGACAAGCTCTTTCCAGCTCCATCTAGCTGTATCCCACTCTATTCAGCTCTGTTAAGCTCCATCAATTTCTATCCAGCTCTGACAAGCTCGGTCTAGCTTTACCCCACTCTATTTAGCTCTGTCCAGCTCTGTCCAATTCCATCCAGCTCTTGCAATCTCTGACAAGCTTTATCCAGCTCTTTCCAGTTCCATCTAGCTCTATCCCACTCTATTTAGCTCTGTCCAGCTCCATCCAATTCTATCCAGCACTTGCAAGCTCTATCCAGCTCTTTCTAGTTCCATCTAGCTCTGTCCCACTCTATTTAGCTTGGCCAGCTCCAACCAGTTCTATCCAACTCTTTAAAGCTCCATCTAGCTCTGACAAGCTCCATCTAGCTGTATCCCACTCTGTTTAGCTCTGTCTAGTTCCATCCAATTCTATCCAGCTCTTGCAAGCTCTGACAAGTTCCATCTAGCTCTATCCCACCTATTTAGCTCAGCCCAGCTCCATCCAATTCCATCCAGCTCTTGCAATCATTGACAAGCTCTATCTAGCTCTATCCCACTTTATTTAGCTCTGTCCAGCTCCATCCAATCCTTGCCAGCGCTTGCAAGCTCTATCCAGCTCTTTCCAGTCCCATCTAGCTCTGTCCCACTCTATTTAGCTCTTCCAGCTCCATCCAATTCCATCCAGCGCTTGCAAGCTCCATCTAGCTCTGACAAGCTCCATCTAGCTCTATCCCACTCTATTCAGCTAGATTAATATAATGCTGTCACGATGTAGATTATTATTATTAACTGGAATTGTCAAACTTTTCAGCTTTGCCTTTACGTGTGTATAATACTAACTTGAATTGTGTCTGGATGATGGAAAATTGAGAATCAACTCAATTATTTCATTTCCAGTCTCATTAACGGTTACTTGGTGAATAAAACTAGATTGGCAACTTGAGAGAGTGGTCAACATGGCCTCATTGTAGCAATAAAGCAAATCATGAAAAACAAAATTTGGTCTACAAACTTAAATGTCAGCATTTTTTTAAGCCCCCATACTGGCTTACCATAACAAATGTATTTCATCTGTTGATTCTCATAACATGGATTTTTTTCCCATACCTCTCACGGTTTACAGCTTTTGGGGTAAAGCTGTACGAGATTCTTTGTCGTTGGCTCTGCTACGGTAAAAGCTTATCATTTCAAGAGTGTTTGAGTCAATTGAGGGCTTAGCTCTCCCCAAAATAAGTTGATGGAATTCTTCTTAAACCTATCATTGAATAATGATTGATGTTCACTTTAAAAAATTGTGTCAAACATTTAATAAATCATCCACCCCCATGTAAGGGTTTCTGCTAGATTAAAATCAAATTCATCTTCTCTCTCTCTACAGAAACTTCCATTAACCATTCCAGATCTGGTGGCAACGTCCCCTTACCGTAGCAGCGATGGGATCCTGTACACTGGTAAGACTGTGCACCTCTTGCCGCAAAAGGGTTCTTTGCACAAGCATACAGTATTCGTTCAGTTAAACACCATTTGTATAATGTGTTACATTTCTTCATCGCAGTATTTTAGAGGAGCTGAAAGGTTGACCTATACAAATTGGAGCAGTTTGAATAGTTATGCATGTACTGTTCTCATTGTATGTTGTTCTCTCATGTTGATTTAGTTTATGTAGCTGCTCTCATGTTGATCCAGTTTATGTTGGAGCTCTCATGTTGATTCAGTTTATGTAGATGCCTTGATGTTGATTCAGTTTATGGTGCTGCTCTCATGTTGATTCAGTTTATGTTGATGCTCTCATGTTGATTCAGTTTATGTAGATGCTCTCATGTTGATTCAGTTTATGTAGATGCCTTTGTTGATTCAGTTTATGTTGAAGCTCTAATGTTGATTTCAGTTTATGTAGATGCCTTTTATGTTGATTCAGTTTATGTAGCTAATCTCATGTTCATTCAGTTTATGTAGATGCCTTTGTTGATTCAGTTTATGTTGAAGCTCTCATGTTGATTTCAGTTTATGTAGATGCCTTTATGTTGATTCAGTTTATGTTGATGCTCTAATGATGATTCAGTTTATGTAGATGCTCTCATGTTGATTCAGTTTATGTTGATGCTCTCATGTTGATTCAGTTTATTTTGATGCTCTCATGTTGATTCAGTTTATTCAGCTGTTCTCGTGTTTATTTGGTTTTGTTTGGTTTCGTTATGTTTAATTTAGGTAAGGAGTCTTAAGCTGATTAGATCGCTTTAATATTCTTGGTAAGGGCTGTTGCTCTCTGAGGAGAGAATGAGAGGATATTTCATGGAATGTGCTCTCAGGTGGTAGAATTTTAGAAGAGAAATGCAACCATGTTATAAACTCTACCTGCTTTAGTATACTGTGAGGTATGTCAAGGAGGAAAGGAAGGGGGTATATAAGGGGTGGAGAGGTGTTGGAAGATGATGGCAGAAGAGGTAGGGAAATAACAAAGCAAGATTAAGAGAACATTAATGGTAGTATGTGGTAGCTGATATGCAAGACTTGTATTTATTCAAGTGTACAGAATGAATTTATAGCACAGGATTTTAAACAGAATAATAATAATAAATAGATTAGGTTTGGTTCCTGCTGCAGCAGGTCAGTATACTGTTAGCTCATGCTTTTCGAACAAATATTGATAATAACCTTGGAAACAAAAACAAGCAGTGATTTACCTTGTAACCCACATCCTGTAATGCAAGTCATGTCATTTCAACATCAACTTTGAAACTTGCAAAACATTCAAGACTAAGTTTTGAAATATAAGACAAAAGGGAAGCTTGTGAGGAGATAATGTTTAATTATGATCTGGACAACTCTGTCAACCTTCCCCCACTACCCCTCCCCCACCCCCTCCCCCACCCGTCTACTCTTATGATTTAAGTATGAGATTTCTCAGCTTTCAGTCTCTGCTTTTAATTTCTGTTTTTATCAAATTACCAATTCAATCTCACCCAGTTGTGATTTCTTTGCTTTTTCTTTATACGGATGTATTGGTTGTTGACTAGAAAGGTCTTTTTGGGGTTAGTTAGAGGTCAACATATTGTCCATATATAATGTATTAAAGGTTGACATTAGGCAGAGGGTTTGTCTTGATATGTCAAGTCCAATAAGAAGCAAAGAAAAGAGTTTGTGTGTTTCCATAGCCATTTCTTGTTTTCACTTTTTTTTGCAGCCTTACAATATGCTAAAATCTGTGGAAAACTCCTTTTAGGCTAAGTTGTTGGTGACGTTGGTTCCTCAGGAGCCTAAATCTCAAACGTTAATTCATTTCTATAAAAATTGCTCAATTTTAATAATTCAATAATAAGCATGTTTTTTAAACTGCATATGAATATGAACAACACAGTACCCTTGGCTGACATTTCAACACTGCTTGTCCTTATGCATTGTAGACATGTTATTTGAGGCGATAAAAGTCTCTTTTTTTCAAATCAAGTTTTGTATTGCGAGGGAGGAGGATGTCACTCAATGTCTTTGATGTGTTTAATAGACGCTAAGAGTCCAGCCGTTTTAAGCGTTGAGCCACAGTTGTGGAACGAATCCCTTCAACGATGATTGCTGTGTTTCTCTGACGGTCTGCAATGTATCAAAAATTAGTTCTGTGCCTAAAGTCGTCCCTCAAGAAGAGAAATAGATCTTTATATTTGTGACGATTTCAAAGAAGAGACTTTATCTTCAGCTGGATTTTCAAAGTTTGCTTCAGAATCAGCTGAGGTCAAAATATCAAAGATAAAGAATGCACAGTGCAACTCCTCGCATTCATTGTCCTCAAGATGTTTATTCCTCCTTCAACCTTCCAAGCAATTACATAACAACCAAAGAGAAACTTATCTGCACTGCAGCTCTCTACAGGGAAAGAAAATGGCCGACTTCAGTGCCCTTACTTCCTGTTCTTTCATATAAAACATAACGTTGCTGTTTATGTAGGTCAACAGCTGTTCACCTATTGTTAGCGAAAATGATTGGCAAGAATCCAAGAACAGTGTTTTGACAGCTTGAAAAATTAATTCTAGAAATATTGGGCAGGTGGGGTGGGGGGGGGGAAGTTGAGCGAGGTTTCTAACATTGGGACATCAGTGAAGAACAAGGAGGCAAACCTCCAACATTGGGTGGATCAATAAAGTCTGGTGGCAATAACATCGACTGTTGGCAGGATCAAGGGAGAATGTGTGTATCAAAATCCAGTGCAAATGGGATCCCAGCACCCTTGCTTTTACTACAATACTATCATATGGTTACATGTATGATTGACTTCATAAATTCATAAATGTAAGTAACCACTTGTACAGTCATTTAGTCTGCAAGAGGCCTTTAACCAGTAAAATTAATTCACATTGATCACGACATTTGCATTGTCTTTCTATTTCAAGTGATGTACGTGATTCAGCTGAAACTAGATACAAGTATCAAACAGTCAGTCAAGAATTCCATTTTTTTCGTCTACTGTTCACTTTAAGAATTCTTGCTTATTCTGACCATTTCTAATACTAGGTAGGGATAGCTGCCATTCTTCAACAGAAGTGTTTCCTTAACATTTGTGATGGTTTTACAAAAATTACAATTGTGTGTTTGACTACATCAATCATTTTGGATCATGGGTTCAGGTCTGCCTAGATAGAGTAAACAAAAGTTTCAGTTTGTGATGAGAAAATTGAAATAATACTTACTTTGCCATGGGGAAGGTTTATTAAACCGCCCCCTCTTAACGGCTCATTAAGTGATTCCGTGGCCAGGATGGACAAACGAGATTTTTATAAACGAGCGTTCTCTTTACAGGATGATGTTAACATCTGGTTGGTCAATCATTATTATCTTTTGATATCAACCTATGGAACGATCTTCAGAAAATTGAATCTGTGTTTGCTTGACTGAGCTTGAAGACCTCATATGTAATAAACATGGCAGGTGTGTGATCACGAAGAATCTGTTACTCGGACCTTACGCAAAATGAAAGCGAGAGAAAGATGACTAATGATGATAGGAATTTGTGGAGTTGAAAAGTGTTTACAGAAAATAAGACAGCTGGTTTGCAATTATTTCAAGCATCAAACATTGCCTTTTCCTTTGCACTAAAACAATAGGGGGATGCACTAGAAGTGCTTTGTGAAAACTTCTGTACCAAAGCTATGAATTATTTTGCCATGCTCAAAAACATGCAATTAGCTGTCAATTAACCGATAAATGAACGTGACAGCTTCTACCTCAATGTTAGTGTTGTAATGTGGGTGGAAGAGTGTTGTAATGTGGCTGTAAGAGTGTTGTAATGTGGGTGGAATAGTGTTGTAATGTGGCTGTAAGAGTGTTGTAATGTGGGTGGAAAAGTGTTGTAATGTGGCTGTAAGAGTGTTGTAATGTGACTGTAAGTGTGTTGTAATGTGGGTGTAAGAGTGCTGTAATGTGGCTGTAAGAGTGTTGTAATGTGGCTGTAAGAGTGTTGTAATGTGGGTGGAAGAGTGTTGTAATGTGGCTGTAAGAGTGTTGTAATGTGGGTGGAATAGTGTTGTAATGTGGCTGTAAGAGTGTTGTAATGTGGGTGGAAGTGTTGTAATGTGGCTGTAAGAGTGTTGTAATGTGACGGTAAGAGTGTTGTAATATGGGTGGAAGAGTGTTGTAATGTGGCTGTAAGAGTGTTGTAATGTGGCTGTAAGAGTGTTGTAATGTGGGTGGAAGAGTGTTGTAATGTGGCTGTAAGAGTGTTGTAATGTGGGTGGAAGAGTGTTGTAATGTGGCTGTAAGACTGTTGTAATGTGGCTGTAAGAGTGTTGTAATGTGACTGTAATAGTGTTGTAATGTGGCTGTAAGAGTGTTGTAATGTGGGTGGAAGAGTGTTGTAATGTGGGTGGAATGGTGTTGTAATGTGGGTGGAATAGTGTTGTAATGTGGGTGGAATAGTGTTGTAATGTGGCTGTAAGAGTGTTGTAATGTGGCTGTAAGAGTGTTGTAATGTGGCTGTAAGTGTGTTGTAATGTGGGTGGAAGAGTGTTGTAATGTGGGTGTAAGAGTGTTGTAATGTGACTGTAAGAGTGTTGTAATGTGGGTGGAAGGGTGTTGTAATGTGGCTGTAAGAGTGTTGTAATGTGGGTGGAATAGTGTTGTAATGTGGCTGTTAGAGTGTTGTAATGTGGCTGTTAGAGTGTTGTAATGTGGCTGTAAGAGTGTTGTAATGTGGGTGGAAGAGTGTTGTAATGTGGCTGTAAGAGTGTTGTAATGTGGGTGGAAGTGTTGTAATGTGGCTGTAATAGTGTTGTAATGTGACGGTAAGAGTGTTGTAATATTGGTGGAAGAGTGTTGTAATGTGGCTGTAAGAGTTTTGTAATGTGGCTGTAAGAGTGTTGTAATGTGGGTGGAAGAGTGTTGTAATGTGGCTGTAAGAGTGTTGTAATGTGAGTGGAAGAGTGTTGTAATGTGGCTGTAAGACTGTTGTAATGTGGCTGTAAGAGTGTTGTAATGTGACTGTAATAGTGTTGTAATGTGGCTGTAAGAGTGTTGTAATGTGGGTGGAAGAGTTGTAATGTGGGTGGAATGGTGTTGTAATGTGGGTGGAATAGTGTTGTAATGTGACGGTAAGAGTGTTGTAATGTGGGTGGAAGAGTGTTGTAATGTGGCTGTAAGAGTTGTAATGTGGCTGTAAGAGTTGTAATGTGGCTGTAAGAGTGTTGTAATGTGGGTGGAAGGGTGTTGTAATGTGGCTGTAAGAGTGTTGTAATGTGGGTGGAAGAGTGTTGTAATGTGGCTGTAAGACTGTTGTTATGTGGCTGTAAGAGTGTTGTAATGTGACTGTAATAGTGTTGTAATGTGGCTGTAAGAGTGTTGTAATGTGGGTGGAAGAGTGTTGTAATGTGGGTGGAATGGTGTTGTAATGTGGGTGGAATTGTGTTGTAATGTGGGTGGAATAGTGTTGTATTGTGGCTGTAAGAGTGTTGTAATGTGGGTGGAAGAGTGTTGTAATGTGACTGTAAGAGTGTTGTAATGTGGGTGTAAGAGTGTTGTAATGTGGCTGTAAGAGTATTGTTATGTGGATGGAAGAGTGTTGTAATGTGGGTGGAATAGTGTTGTAATGTGGGTGGAATAGTGTTGTAATGTGACTGTAAGAGTGTTGTAATGTGACTGTAATAGTGTAATGTGGCTGTAAGAGTGTTGTAATGTGGGTGGAAGAGTTGTAATGTGGGTGGAATAGTGTTGTAATGTGGGTGGAATAGTGTTGTAATGTGGCTGTAAGAGTGTTGTAATGTGGCTGTAAGAGTGTTGTAATGTGGCTGTAAGTGTGTTGTAATGTGGGTGGAAGAGTGTTGTAATGTGGGTGGAATAGTGTTGTAATGTGGCTGTAAGAGTGTTGTAATGTGGCTGTAAGAGTGTTGTAATGTGGCTGTAAGAGTGTTGTAATGTGGCTGTAAAAGTGTTGTAATGTGGGTGGAATAGTGTTGTAATGTGGCTCTAAGAGTGTTGTAATGTGGCTGTAAGAGTGTTGTAATGTGGGTGGAAGAGTGTTGTAATGTGGCTGTAAGAGTGTTGTAATGTGGCTTTAAGAGTGTTGTAATGTGGGTGTAAGATTGTTGTGTGGGGCCATTCACCCCAGTGCTCTTAGCCATGTTAAGATCGAGGACTCTTGTTGTGACAGTATTTGTTCTATCACTGCCGTGACTGCTGTAACTCTTTCCACTGTGGGGCGGGATATCCCTTTGTGGTAGTTCAGTATCCCCCTCAGAAATTGGATTGTCTGCATTGGGGTTGGCTGAGATTTCTTTTCGTTGATCAACCGCCCTAGTTTTTGGAGTGTCTGTACTGTTTTCTGTACACTGTTCCTTGCCTCTTTCTGACCCTCCTACCACCAACCAGTCGGAGAGGTATATGAAAAGAGTTACACCTCTCTTCCTCAGGTACGAGACTACTGCTACTGTCACCCTTGTGAATACCCAGGGTGATGTAGACAGACCGAACGGCAACACTCTGAACCAGAAGTCTCGTCCGGGGTAGGGTAAGGCTAGGTAGCTTTGGTGGTCCTTGTTTATCGGTATATGTAGGTAGGCGCGTTGTAGGTCCACGCTTGCCACCCTCATGCCCTTTCTGAGTAGGGGTATGATAGTAAAAGTTTTGTTGAGTGGTTTTAGATTTAGAATTGGATGGCATGATCTGTCCCTGTTTTTTTGAGAGAAAACACAGGGATCGGAGGAGTGGTCCCGTCTCTTCCCATACCTCCACATTCCACAATTGCTCGCTTTTCCAGCAAGACTTGAGTTTCCCCCTCTAACGCTATTTTCTGGACGGGATCCATGGGTGTCGTTGTTGTTCTACCTCCATCCCCGAAACGCGGACCGGAGGTAAATTCTTTTCACTATCTCTCGGATACTATTTTCAACAACCACTTGACCATGCCCATAAATTCCCATTGCTGGGTAAGATTTGCTATTCTCCCCCCCCCCCAACCTGTGGTTTGCCAAGGTGGGGTGGCCATGCAGAGGGCTGGACAACGAACGACAGTCTTGTGGACGCGCGGTCTCTGTCGCTTCTCGTCGTGTTGGTGTTCCCTCTGGTGGAACCTCTCACCCCCCTTAAGATGGCTGGCCAGCTCTTCCTCTTGACCTGCCCCGCAGGGCTCACCTTTCTGGGGTTCTCTAAGGCATTCCCCTGCCTTTTGGCCGGTCTGGTCTCTCTTGGTCGTTGTGGGCGAGGCCTATACCTATCCGAAGACCGGAACTCTGATTTCGCTAGGGTTTCTCTCCTCGCCACCTCATCTTGGAGTTTCTGCTGGAAGTTTCCAGCGAATTGGTTCCCCCTTGGAATAAGAGAGCCAACATTCTCCATCTCGTCTCCACAGACGGCCATCGGATCCAGGGCACCATATTTTCTCTCTTGACACTCATTGATTTGGTCGCGACCCTGGCATATTGGTCGTGTGCTAGTCTTACCAGAGGTCCCAGCAGCAGCAGTTGCCCCTCTTCATTGCACAAGAGCTTTGTCTTGTCCTCTGGTAACTCATCAGGACTTCCGCTGTGAGCAATCAGGGTGGAGGTGAGTTTCAATCCTGCTCTTGCTGCTGTGAGATCTCTGAAGGTCTGGGAGGACAAAGATCTCTGGTCTGCTCTCAATTTCTCCGTCAATTCTTGAGAGATCATTGGGCACCTGAACAGAGATTTCCAGGCCTCCTCTGGCACTCTTACTCCTTTTTCCGCCTCCCTTGGGAAAACTCTCCATTTTTTTCTTCTCGGCTATGACCTCGAATCTGTCGCAACATGAGGCGTATACTGTTAATGTCGCCTTCGGCTGGCTCACGTTCTGTCCTGTTGCTCAGGTTGTGGGGAGACAGGTAAGCTTGTCACTCGTAAATATCCAAACCAGTAAGGTTTTGGGATTTATATGGCCTAAATGCTTAAACTTATGGTTCATGTTTGGATGTGACAGTACTCCCTTTGCAATTTTTTTTTTTTAAATAATACGCAACTTTCCTGGATCATTGGGGTTTGAGTTTCAATATTGCTAGAAATGCTGTAAAAAAACATAATTCTTGTTAATCCTACATGACAGCTGGGAGGAAATGTTTTTTGGATATAACAAATTGTTTGTTGATATAAATTTTTGTCTTTTTAAGGAGTCAATTGAAAAAATATTTGCCAATAACTTTCCGGATCTGCGGGGCAATGTTTTCTTTTTCTTTTTGAATCTTAGAAATATGAGAAAAGGGTTCGTTCACTTCAATTAATGTAGTTTTCTTTGAGATATATAAAACTGCTGTTATATATCCATGGATTTGTCATTGACCTTAAAGTGCCTTCTCTTTGCTTCAACACTGCATCTACTTCGCCCCTGGTGGCCTTGTATTTGAGGTCGGGGGTCACCACCCTTGTTAAAAAGTAGTCGAAAAATGATGGAGGGTGGCCAAAATTTGACAAAGAAAAAGAAATTGCCTCTATTTTTGTGGGAAAAGAGTGGGAAATGTTGAGCATAAATTACTTCAAATGTCGCAAAATATAACACCATTTTGCAACTTACGCACCTTGAATCATAGGAAAATTTCTCAAAGGGGAGTGGGTACCTCCCTTTAAATGCAGCAACATCTTATACCAGAGGGTCACCAAGATGATGAAGGCACAAATTGGTGTTACAAAGCTAAACAAGTTTGAATACCAGGGCACTGGTGCTGATAGTCGTAATCTATTATTCGCCAGTAGTGGCGATTACACTTTGGAAGTTTGATTAGTGGCACTCAAAACCTAAGTTGCGATTACTCATCTGCAAGCTAACACTACACATAATCTTTTGCAAAATAGCCTAACCTCTCAAAAACAACACTATTAAAAGCAGTTTGTCAGTAAATATTCTCACAAAGCTATACTAGAACTGTGCTGTGCTAGTTTAATTTCAATGTGCAAAATATCTGCCTGCTATTGCGCTAGGCTAGAGGCTAGCCTAGAATGTTGAACGTCCTACAGAAAACTTGCATACTAATCATCACACCGCTACAAGGTGTAACATCTATTCATTGTTTTTACTTTTTCTTTTATTAGTGCTAGTAGTGTAGTAGTACCCTCGTAGATTCATTTGAAAGTTTTTGATTTACTATGAAGGATTTTAAGAAATGTTTTAGATTGAAATGTGTTCACAGGTTTTGTTTAGTAGATGTTTTAACATGATTTAGACACCACACATTAAGACACGACAAGAACAAATAAAGACAGTGCACAATGGAGAAAGATTTTAACTGTATTTCTGCAATGTAAAATGACAGTGATGATGTCATAACTGTAACCGAGTAATCACAGTAATCGCGAGAGCAATGCGATTAATCAACTACAAAAGTAAGAGCGAACTACTGTATTAGCACTACAGGGCACTACACCATATTAACAATTAACACAGAGATCAGCATCGATTGGTCTTACTTAAAAAATACCAATCTCTAGCTTTATCAGAAATTAATAGGCTTTCATTTATTAAATTTATTTTCTTTGATGAGCTTTTGCTTAAATGTGTTATACATTTTTTGATCTCTTCAAGCTGTTCTAGTTTCATTTAATACAGTTTTTTTTTTTGTCACATCAAAGCATGCTATTTAAATTTAAAGATGTGTAACTCTATATAACATCAGTGATGATTTATTGTTTAAACTTACTGTTTTGTTTACTTTCTATTTGTTTTCTATTATTGACTATTTGTTTTCACTGTTCTTCATCTGTCTTCAACAGGTCAAAAGATAGACAAGTGGGTGGCAGTCGATGCCAAGACAGGAGTAAGACAGCAGACATTGTCCACAGTGTCCTCGCAAGAGTCTTGTCCCTCCTCTAACCAGAACACTTTATTCTTGGGAAGGACAGAGTTTGTAGTCACCATGTTTGATAGCAGTACCCGAGATCAAATGTAAGCACAAAAACTTCAGAACTTATCAGTCACACTTCTAGAAACATTAAACTAGGGGGGGGGGGGGGTGGGGGCAGAACTGCAACAAAATTTGTGATATCATTTCAAGTAGGAAATGAAGCCCTGAAAGTTGTTTTCATTATTAGATGTTGCTTTAGAGAATCTGTCCAGTCATATTCGGTTGTTGGTATTAATTCCCATATATGTCTATAAGCATTCCTAACAAAGGGATAAGTTTGGCTCTGCTTCACAACTATGGTAGTTTTACATACCCATTAATTAAATCTATTGTGTTAAAAAACAATAGGGAGTTGATGTATTTCCTGATGCTTCAGTACAGAATATGAAAGCAATCAGGAATTTATGTCAAAGGAACAATTAACCAAAAGCAAAAGTAAGAAAAGCTTATTTGCTCTTGCTGGTTTTATGAGTCAGTATAAATGCTTATTTTTATCAGTTTTTCCATATGAGCTCTGAAATATGTCATCTTTTGATTAATTATGGCTGTTAATCTAAGTGAGACAGCTGGAAAAAGTTTTTGATATAGCAAAACGAAAAACGTTGTCATTTTGCCTTGTTCGTATGTGTACGGCCTTCCTTCATTTTTTATAATCATTGGACAAAACATAATACAAGCACACTCATAAAATTTGGCAGATCATTCTTTCAGTTCTGAGCTGGTTATGAAGAGAATTTTCTGTAAGACTTGAACCTTCTAACTTGAGTTTTATGAAGGGGGGGTGGGGTGAAGGAGATGACAGGGATTCCTCATTTAACACCTTATGGATTTTCACATTAGATATATTAATTATTCAGCTTAATGTATTTAAGCAAACAAAAGTCTTGAATCAAAAAAGGCTGTTAATACAGTATAACTTAATGAAAGTTTTAAGCAATCTAGTGGACCTTTTCAAGTGAATATTTGATGATATTGTACCCGGAAGGTTCAGTGTATTTTAGATTATATTCAACTTGTGAGTTTCTCTTTCATTGAAATCAAACCATTACATCTGACATGAATTCTATTGCAGTTTCTGATAAACGCTGGTCAAATATATGAATAATTCATACCATGACATATCATGTGACCATAAATTTACACTGCTTGCCAAATTTTTGTAGTGAAAATTAAATCGCTCACACTCAATGCAGTTGTTTGTTAATACCAAGTTAACATCAACTATATTCCAGCTTACACTGGGTACATTTACTCTAGTAAAAGAACAAAGGTACAGTATGTATTTCCAGCCAGTAAAACCAGCTGGTAATTAAAACGTTATACTCGTTAATTACAGTAAACAAACTATGAACTGATTCTTATATGCAAAGTAGGCAAAGTGTTTCATGCTTGCTTTGCAGGAGTCGATTTTTTTAAGTTTAAGTCTAGTGTTGTCACACGTATGCAACATGCTAATTGTGTGTTAATTAGCATGTCTGTAGACATTACATTACACAATCAGCCACTTGAAAGCAGAGAGCCTTTAAATAGGCTCCCATCATAGTCTATTCACTCTTGTGAATGCTTTCCTTGTTCTAACTTTAAGAAGCCATCATTTAACATAGATAAAAAAAGAATGTAACACTTCAACAAGTTAGATTGAAAATGCTAGTGGTTGCACTCAAGGTAAAGTAGGTTTGAATCATTAACATCACTCACCTTGCTAACTTTATTTTGATTGTTTGCAAAGTGAAACCTTGAAATATATTATTCTTAAAAGCAGGATTATATAATGCGGGAAGTCTATCCCGGGATATGATTACGTGATAAACTACTTCTGATAGTTAGAGATTATTGATAATCCCAGTGAACTATTCTGTGTCCTCATTGATCACGTCTAACATGCTAACTATGAAACAGACTTTATACTCTCTCCATTCTTGGATACTTCTGCACATCTTACACATAAACACTGTTCAAGGATCTCGTCATGAATAAAGGACTTGTACCAGTATAGCCAAGAAATCTAAACTTGCTAAAATGGGCTTTTAGATACATGTAAATGTTTGTTCCTGGGTGTTTTTCAGAGGCTACAAATTATTTCCGACATTGAGGAATGTTAACTCAGACAGTGACATGTTACAGTGAGGTTATCTGTACAAGGTACTGTATGTGGAAATCCCAATGTGAGTGACCATTATTGGACTTCATTTAATGGCTATGCTGATAACCCTTTATCGCAACATAAAGTTCTCTTTGGTACAAGCTTCCCAGGGGCTACTCTTCATTCAGTCAGCTATTAAATTATAGTATCTTTGATGGTCTGTGTAAGCCAAACCAGAATTAAGTTAATCCTCTTCCCCATCCCACCTCCACCTCTCCCACCTCAAGATCATGCTTCTCACACTCATCTATTTTCTTATGTTATTAAATATTAACCATATAATAATTTAAACATTGTGTTATATATATGTTGACAATTCATAATCATGGACGATAAATATGAATGTAAGAGACTGACTTTGGTCAGCCTGCGGCTTTGATAAGCCAATGTTGCTTCTTCACGAGTTCCTGCTTGCAGGAGGATGTAAAATACATACATACATACACACATACACCCAAACATACATACATGTTTGTCAAATTGCATATAATTATTCTGTTATTGTAGCTATCACACATTGCATCACTGTATTTGCTTAGTTATGATATGATATATTATGTATATATGATATATTTTTTGATGATATCTTTAAATGTAAATCCTAATAGTGTGTAGCAATGGTGATTATCATATCTCAAAACTAATAGTACATTGTTTATCACTCGGTTCACCCCGTCCTTCCTGTTTGAAGCCATCAATCCCTCCACAAATGTTGTCCGTTTTTACCAAACAGATGATGATATCAATGATATTGATGATATCTTATGTAAACCCTAATAGGCTAATAGTGTGTAGCAATGGTGATTATCATCATCTCTCAAAACTGATGGTACATTGTTTATCACTCGGTTCATCATGTCCTTCCTGTTTGGAGCCATCAATCCCTCCACAAATGTTGCCCGTTTTACCAAACGGATGATGATATTGATGATATCTTATGTAAACCCCAATAGTGTGTAGCAGTGGTGATTATCATCATCTCTCAAAACTAATAGTACATTGTTTATCACTCAGTTCATCATGTCCTTCCTGTTTGGAGCCATCAATCCCTCCACAAATGTTGCCCGTTTTACCAAACGGATGATGATATTGATGATATCTTATGTAAACCAAAATAATAGTGTGTAGCAATGGTGATTATCATCATCTCTCAAAACTAATAGTAAATTGTTAATCACTCGGTTCATCATGTCCTTCCTGTTTGGAGCCATCAATCCCTCCACAAATGTTGCCCGTTTTACCAAACGGATGATGATATTGATGATATCTTATGTAAACCAAAATAATAGTGTGTAGCAATGGTGATTATCATCATCTCTCAAAACTAATAGTACATTGTTTATCACTCGGTTCATCATGTCCTTCCTGTTTGGAGCCATCAATCCCTCCACAAATGTTGCCCGTTTTACCAAACGGATGATGCTATTGATGATATCTTATGTAAACCAAAATAATAGTGTGTAGCAATGGTGATTATCATCATCTCTCAAAACTAATAGTACATTGTTAATCACTCGGTTCATCATGTCCTTCCTGTTTGGAGCCATCAGTCCCTCCACAAATGTTGCCCGTTTTACCAAACAGATGATGATATTGATGATATCTTATGTAAACCAAAATAATAGTGTGTAGCAATGGTGATTATCATCATCTCTCAAAACTAATTGTA
Organism: Apostichopus japonicus; assembly: GCF_037975245.1. Classification (NCBI taxonomy): domain Eukaryota; kingdom Metazoa; phylum Echinodermata; class Holothuroidea; order Aspidochirotida; family Stichopodidae; genus Apostichopus; species Apostichopus japonicus. The sequence continues at coordinate 24,158,856 of NC_092579.1, forward strand.
CATTGTTTATCACTCGGTTCATCATGTCCTTCCTGTTTGGCGCCATCAGTCCCTCCACAAATGTTGCCCGTTTTACCAAACAGATGATGATATTGATGATATCTTATGTAAACCAAAATAATAGTGTGTAGCAATGGTGATTATCATCATCTCTCAAAACTAATAGTACATTGTTTATCACTCGGTTCATCATGTCCTTCCTGTTTGGAGCCATCAGTCCCTCCACAAATGTTGCCCGTTTTACCAAACAGATGATGATATTGATGATATCTTATGTAAACCAAAATAATAGTGTGTAGCAATGGTGATTATCATCATCTCTCAAAACTAATTGTACATTGTTTATCACTCGGTTCATCATGTCCTTCCTGTTTGGAGCCATCAGTCCCTCCACAAATGTTGCCCGTTTTACCAAACAGATGATGATATTGATGATATCTTATGTAAACCAAAATAATAGTGTGTAGCAATGGTGATTATCATCATCTCTCAAAACTAATAGTACATTGTTTATCACTCGGTTCATCATGTCCTTCCTGTTTGGAGCCATCAGTCCCTCCACAAATGTTGCCCGTTTTACCAAACACTGCTCCACCGTTCTTCCAGACGTCTCTATAAAAAGACACAAAACAATTTCTTGAGGTGTTAATCATTCTTTATTCTCCCTTCTGAAGGGATTATCTCTGGGTACAACTCTCTCCCTTCTGAAGTCATTTTCTCTGGGTAAACAACTTTGAAAGCTTATTTTCAATGTGTAGTAGTATGTCTTCTTTTCCAGTCTTATGTTATAATCAGATTTGATTCCTTACATAATTAATGATACCTGCAAATGTAAGTAACTTTGGAACTCTTTTCAAGTACACTGTGAATAGATAATATGAAAAGGGTACTTCTTGCTGAATGCCAAGTCATTATAAAATGTTAAAGCGCTTTACAGTAGCAATGGAGACCCATATCACGGATTGTACAAGATGCGCCGCTCGGGACAAGCACCAAGCCACATGACAGCTTTATCTAAGTCAGTCGCAATTAGGTTTTAGTGTTTCAAAGTATTGATAAAAACAAAAGTATTTACAGGGGGAGAAGATGAATCCTCATCGAGATGCATGCTATGAATGAACTCTCCCAAAGTGAGAGAGAGATGAGATTTGATTCAGTTTGGTACTATGATGGTTTGATGTAATGAAGGTTTTAAGTGTCTCATATTTGATAGTACAGACAGTGTTGTGGGAGATGGAGTAGTTTCCTTTCCCTCCTTGGATATGTTCATGGTGAAGTAACGAGTGAGTCATGTCAAACAATGCCAGTTTGAAAACCACACCTCTCAAAGGAAGTGAACATAGTGTTAATGAAACAATAAACATGGCACAAGTGAATCTGTGGTGCTAATATTAGACTTACTAAAGCCTACAAAGTCGTTTGTTCTAAAGAAATGTTATAAACAATCATTGCTCTCTAAAACAAAATTTGTTTTCCCCCCCTCCCCCCCCCCCAAAAAAAAATACAATAGAAAACAAGATTTTCTCCTGTACTCAAGATATAAAAATAAGGAAAAGCTGCAGTGAAAAGTGTTTTTTCTATGAAGAAAACTGATTTAAAGCAATTAAGAAGTAGAAATCCAAGTAACTAAAAGCGTAGGAAGTTCCAATGAGCAAGGGGAAAAAGTCATTTAAACAATGATAGAGAAATTCCTCACATTGCAAGACACAGTTCATTATACTTTATATAGAGGTATTCTCTGTATCACAGTATATATAAGTATGATAACCTACCTGCAATTAGTATTTCTTACAAGTAACCTTCTTTCACTCTTTGTGTAACAGTTTTGAGTTTTCAGGGAATTTTTCAATCAAGGCTGGTTTATATTACAATCTTTTCTTTTGGGCACCCAAAGTGGTACTTGATACTGGTGAAGCAATAAGTACAGTAGCATTAGCTCAACTTGAAGGTACCTAAATGCCACTTGAGGTCATATGCGGGCTGACGAAAAAACTGTCATTTTTATAGGAACTAAGAGAAATGTACATGTGCCATACCTTTTCATTGTAAAGAGGTAATTTGGTAAATCTATGAATTAGATACGTAGTGTATGCTAATACTGCACAATGGAAATGAGCAAGATTTATGTGTAACATAACAAGACTATTGTAGAGTTGTTATAGGCTTTGTATTGTGAAATTGAGTTGTGAAAAATGAAGTTCTGAATGACATCAGTGAGCAATATTAACATGAATTCTACATTAAAGAGAGTGTGTGTCTGAGAGATGGCCAGTGGGGGGGGGGGGGGGGATGGAGGGAGTAATAGAGGGAATTTAAATATATATGTAGCAAACCTTAAATACAAGATTAGAACTAAGCAATAAATTAGATTTTAGTATGCATTGCATTGAATGAAAGATCCAGTATCACTTTCCTAGTAGTCTTGTTCCCTCCAGCCCAGTAAGCCTATGGAGACCTGTATTCATTGACTACTACAGTGAACACTCCAGCCCAGTAAACATATGGAGACCTATATTCATTGATTACTACAGTGAACACTCCAGCCCAGTAAGCATATGGAGACCTATACTCATTGATTACTACAGTGAACACTCCAGCCCAGTAAACATATGGAGACCTATATTCATTGACTACTACAGTGAACACTCCAGCCCAGTAAGGCTATTGAGACCTATGTTCATTGACTACTACAGTGAACACTCCAGCCCAGTAAACATATGGAGACCTATAGTCATTGACTACTACAGTGAACACTCCAGCCCAGTAAGCCTATGGAGACCTGTATTCACTGACTACTACAGTGAACACACCAGCCCAGTAAGCCTATGGAGACCTGTATTCATTGACTACTACAGTGAACACTCCAGCCCAGTAAGCCTATGGAGACCTACTGTATATTCATTGATTACTACAGTGAACACTCCAGCCCAGTAAGCCTATTGAGACCTATGTTCATTGACTACTACAGTGAACACTCCAGCCCAGTAAACATATGGAGACCTGTATTCATTGATTACTTCAGTGAACACTCCAGCCCAGTAAGCCTATTGAGACCTATGTTCATTGACTACTACAGTGAACACTCCAGCCCAGTAAACATATGGAGACCTATATTCATTGATTACTACAGTGAACACTCCAGCCCAGCAGTAAACATATGGAGACCTATGTTCATTGACTACTACAGTGAACACTCCAGCCCAGTAAACATATGGAGACCTGTATTCATTGATTACTTCAGTGAACACTCCAGCCCAGTAAGCCTATTGAGACCTATGTTCATTGACTACTACAGTGAACACTCCAGCCCAGTAAACATATGGAGACCTATATTCATTGATTACTACAGTGAACACTCCAGCCCAGTAAACATATGGAGACCTATATTCATTGATTACTACAGTAAACACTCCAGCCCAGTAAACATATGGAGACCTATATTCATTGATTACTACAGTGAACACTCCAGCCCAGTAAACATATGGAGACCTGTATTCATTGACTACTACAGTGAACACTCCAGCCCAGTAAACATATGGAGACCTATATTCATTGATTACTTCAGTGAACACTCCAGCCCAGTAAGCCTATTGAGACCTATGTTCATTGACTACTACAGTGAACACTCCAGCCCAGTAAACATATGGAGACCTATATTCATTGATTACTACAGTGAACACTCCAGCCCAGTAAACATATGGAGACCTATGTTCATTGACTACTACAGTGAACACTCCAGCCCAGTAAACATATGGAGACCTATATTCATTGATTACTTCAGTGAACACTCCAGCCCAGTAAGCCTATGGAGACCTATGTTCATTGACTACTACAGTGAACACTCCAGCCCAGTAAACATATGGAGACCTATATTCATTGATTACTACAGTGAACACTCCAGCCCAGTAAGCCTATGGAGACCTATATTCATTGATTACTACAGTGAACACTCCAGCCCAGTAAACATATGGAGACCTGTATTCATTGATTACTACAGTGAACACTCCAGCCCATTAAGCCTATGGAGACCAATATTCATTGATTACTACACTGAACATTTATCTTTGAGTGGGGCCTCACTCTTACTTAGGAACTTTAAACCCTACAGACAGTAAGAGTAAAGATTTATTTGTATGAGTGAGAGTACGCCCTCTTTTTGCTTGGGAAGTATGTAGTGGTGATTTGGTGATTAGTGTCAGTGCACTGAGGATTTAATATAATGTGTCAGAAAAATAAAGAGTAGCCAACCAGTAGCTGATCTTCTACCCATCTGTATTCAACCCCTTTCCCCAACCCCTGTTGTTTTCCCACTTAGCATGTTCTTTTTTGTTGCCAGTTTTTTCAAGACTCTCGCTCCGGATTTTCTAATAGAATCAGACAATACTATTCATTCAAAGTGTTTTGCGGATTGCAGTCAGTAAAGGTGTAATTTCTACTCATCTCCTTCCCTAGTGTGTTCCTCCTCCCATGAATCATTAAACCAATGATGAGATATTTTACTATTTCTTATCCTATACTCATGAATGGAATTTAAGTCTTTCTATAATTTGACTTTCCTTTTATTTTTATATTTCCCTTCTTTCTTGCACGCTTTGCTTTCGGCAGATGGAATGTAACGTACACCGACTACTCCTCGCATGTCGCCACAGATGAGGCTGATTACGGTAAGTCAGGCAAGCATGATTTGTGGGTGTGTCAAATATACCTCTAGCTTCAAACCTCTGTCCCTAGGGTCATTGAATTTGCCCTGAGGGGAATGGTGGTTTTGTCATCAGAGGCAGTTAAAGGCTTAATAATTGATTACTTTATAGAATAATCAAAGAAATTGTAAGCAAAAAGGGAGTAGACAGCGCGTCTAATTAAAATCTGCAACAATTCGATTACTTTTTTTTCTTTTTTTAATCAGAATTTGCAACTTTTGTTTATTGAAGATATCATGAAGGGAGAAAGAATGATATTGTATGATATTAACAGTGTTTATTCAAGAGATGAGCTGAATGGCGACTAATTTCGGTGTCATTGGGAGCGATGCCGAGGGAGAAACCACAAGGGTTGTAGAATACTACAAAAAAAAAAGAAGAAGGAATGTGAATGAATTATAATGACTAAAGGCAAGGAATTAATGTTCATTAAGTTTATTACTAATCAAAGGCAAAGTTTACTCTCCTACATCCAAAGTATCCTTCAATTTTGCTAAATTTACAATCTTTCTTGATTTGCTCTGTGTATCTTCAGATTGCACGTGGGTTTCGATAGTAATAGATTGAAAAAAAGCATTTATGCTTGTCAAAGGTACAAAAGTATTACATGTAAATCAGGGACCTTGCAAAATGCAGTATTCTCCATGTCAAAAGAAATATCCTTCTTATAAAAGATACCAAAATGCCCCCCCCCCCACCCCCACCATGAGGACTACTGAATATTTGTTAACACTGGGCTATGAACTTCTTCCAGTGGTACATTGGTGCATCTCAATTTTATCCTCCACTGTCCCCTACGTTACTTTCGAAATTCAAATCTGGTGAAACACTGAGCAAAGTTAGCTACCAATTAACTTGATTTCATTCCAGGTCGATATTTTGGTGTTAATTTTGGCTTTTGAGTCTTCTACAACGCCTATTGATCCCGTAAAAAGTTTTGTCAGTTTTGGACCAATGAGATACGACTTTTAGTATCAAGATAAAAGAAATCTTTAGTATTTATGGGACCTGGTTGCTTACATGCCAGCAGTCATCTTGTACTGCTTTTAGTATTAAAATATGCACGTCAATGTGTACACGAAAACGATAACATAAATCAATAGAGGTGAGGGTGCTTAGTTTGTGACAGCAAATTTATGTCATTCTTCCATGTATATAATCTAAAGAAATTTTGGCGGGCCACGAATTTGATCTCAGACAGAGATGGATGCATACTGAACGCCTTTAAGTGGTGTGGATTGACTGTGCACACTCTGTTAGTTCTTTGAGCAAACCTCATGGAGGTAGTTCTGTTTACTTTACAACCAGCAGACTTCTAGCATCAGCCCAGGAATTTAATGAATCAAAAGTGGTAAAGACGAAACCAACCTGTTTGGAACACACTAACCATTGGAATGACGATTGGTCCAATCTAGTCCAGCAAACCTACAAATGGAATCACAAATACCTCTTAAAGAGTGTTTCTCAGCCTTTATCACTATTTGAACCCCTTAATAACAAATGGAAAAGAACTGTGTGCAACTCTGTACCAACTGTTGAAGAATGCATTAGGTGTGGGGTGTCCAGGGGCTTATTCTTTCAGGAATTTCCATAGTTATTTATAATACTTTGCACCCCCCGGAGTCCTGCCCCACACTCCCTGGGAGTCCTGCCCCACACTCCCAGGGGTGCGGGCACCCCAGTTTTGGGCTCAACCTAGTTTACTAACCGGAACATAAGACTCTTGATGGAAATCACTTTACCAGTGGCATCACCTTCAAGTATCTCTTTTGCACCTTGTTGAAAATACAAAAAAAAAGAGCAGTCCTCTTGAAATGTGAAGTCTGAATTTGACATACCTTTGTGTGTTACTATTTTGCTTTGATTACTTTTGTTGCTATGTGGGTGAAGAATGCCTTGATGTGCCGTGTACGTGCAACAACGCCAGAATACATGCATATATATATATATATATATATATATATATATATATATATATATATATATATATATATATGTAACATGTCAAGGAGGGGGAAATCAAGGGGGGGGGGAAATCTTTCAATTGGAATCTGACTTATTTCAAAAATTGTGTGGGGGTTAACCCTATTGTTGATGTTTGTTCAGAGAAACTAGAAGTGTTTTCTAAAGACTATCTAGTAAAGTGAGTCGTATCAGATATACCTTGAAACTATTGCATAGACTTAAATATCCACATTGAAAGACCATCTTAAATATGCAGATAAATTAAGCAGATACTCAAACTCATTTTCTAACAAGCACAATACTTTGATAAGAAGGTTTAATTGCATTGCAGGAATCTGACAGGACATTGTGAGGCATCTATTTTCACCTGTTTCATTGATAATATCAGTCATCATAATAACATTAACATACACACATAACAACATCAGAGAAAGTGAGCTTAAAAAGTTATGTCGAAAAAAGAACAACAGGGAGAAATATGCAAATATAGAAGATTCCTTACTCATTTTATCTGCCCCTTCCCCCTTCTGCCCCTCAATCCCTTTTCTTCCCCTTTAATTCTTTGAGATATTATGGTTAACCACTTAACATCAATTACAGTGAGTTTATTGTGTCAGTTTATTGTTAAAACTGGAATATTGTAAAGCAACCCCTGGGAACCAGGAAATGATTGGCATATGTTTCTGATATTTTTATCTTTATATTATGTGATATTTATAGCTGGCTAATATTCGTTATTATCCAGGAAATATGTTAATCCTGACTAAATATTATACAAATGTCTCATCTGTTTTTTATCTGATATCTTTACATGCTTTTCCTTTTTTCTTTAAGATATTTGCTGCTTAATAAAACACTGTTCTGTCTGTATGAAGACTGTATTGGGTGATTTAAGACTGTATTGGGAGACAGGAAGTTATCTATTATTCGTTGTAGAAATCTCCTCATACACATTGATAATGCGTTGCGTAGCCCAGTTCTATCTTTGTTTTTTGGTTACTTGCCCTAAGCAGACAAGTATCCTATACAGTCAAGTTAGCGTGTGCATGTGTTCATGTGTGTGTGTATTTGATGCACTAGCTAGTAATCACCGTATCTCCTGATAGGTATCCTCTGCAGTTCTCATATTTAACATGTGGCTACCCCATAATAAGTACAAGAACCCTATTGTTTTGGGTGGAGGTCAGAGGTCATTTGGGGTTAGTAGACGGCAAAGAGTGAAAATCTCAAAATCACTGTTATCTCCTGAACCTGAACAGCAAAGTAGCTCATTTATGCATGGTTAGGATAGCCTTATGTACTGTAATGTTGAAACAATTTAGTGTAGGTCAGAGTTCACTTAAGGTCACCAGGGGTCAAAACTTGAAATCCTTATGAACACAATATTTTACTTCTACTGATTTACTTCCCTGTATGTTGTAGAACCTTGCTATTTAAGGTGGAGGTCAAAGGTCGGCTTAGGTACATGCAGTACGGAACTTCAGCCCGGGTTAGCATGCAAACTACTCTTGTGCTGCATACTGATTGTAACATATTTAAAGGCAATTAACTGCTGGGAGGGATTACCCTCTGGTTTATCATTGAGACACCGGTAAATATACGCCAAGGGAAGTGGATCTTACAGTGTTAAGTGTGACACCAATTACTATAATCAATGGCCTAAAGGATTTCTTTCAACCAGTTGATAAAGAAGTCAACTTTGACAGCAGACCAAAGCAGCTAGATCTCTCTTATGGTCTGTCAGTAGAATGGCAAAATGGAGGGGTATGACCAAAACACACTCTAACACAGATAATGTCTTAGAAAGAACAGTTGGTCTTTCCATTCACATGTAGCAAAGTAATTTTTGCACAGCTTGCCTAATGTCAGTTCAGGGAGTGGTTCCCTGGATAGTGACATCTCCAGTAAATGCACACGTTGCACCACTGGCTGCCAGTGTTATTCTAATGTTAGTTCAGGGAACGGTTCCCTGGATATATTTATATTTATATATGATAAAGACCTCAGTGTTTTACTCACAGATGTTTGTGTACTTAATATTTCTTCTGAAGTTATTTTACCCAGAGACTATCTATCATGATACAATGGGAGAAAACAATGTTGCATCTCCATCTACTTTTTAACGTTATTGCTCCCCTACGGTTATCTTTTCAGTATTTTACAATTTCATACTTTTTTCCCCCTCCCTTTTACAGAGTTGAGACATTTTTCATCAATTTCCGATGGTGTGGTGATCACCATGGATATTAACACCGGTGAACTGCTATGGGATACCACGTATGGTTCCCCCGTAGTAGGGATGTATCAGCTCCAAGGGGAAGGGTTACACAAGATACCCTTCACCAGTATCGCACCGGAGACCCTCGGCCACTTGCTGCATGGCGGGGACTTCCCTCAGTGGAGAGACAGACTATTAGGATATGAGAAGGAATCACATCTCATGTAGGTTTTTATCCCTTTTTGCTTTTCTGGTGGTCGAAGATATTGAAGTGTATTAGATGTTCAGAGGGTTTTCTTATTTCCATAAAGATTGGCTGACCTGACTCGTCACTTACCTGTCTCCCCACAATCAAAGCACCCTCACTTTATTGATTCTAGAGTGAACTGGTAAACCCTTTAAGACAGCCCAACCCTAGTGACTTGTCATTTCCAGTCAACTGCCTTGACTGCAAGTAACCATATGGATCTAGACTACTTATATTCGTAGTAAAGCGTTAGAATATCTGATCTTTGTCATCCAATATTTGACATGCTTGTAAACCATTTGTTACTTGGAAGGAGTTAACATAACAGAATTCTCATCCACATTTCAGATCCACAGCTTTTCTAACTGGATAGAAAACAATAGTAATATTTTTTTTGTGCAAAATTTTAAAAAGGGAGCAGTCATCGCAGACACTGCAATAGGAACAGAATGTAGAGCTTTGGTCATGTGACGTTCATCAAAATGCAGTTTTAATCTAGTAATTGTTATGATAAAACAGGAAAAAAAATACAAACAGGAATGCCCTTTGCCAGTTTTGTGGTTAATATTTTGGATTCCCTCCAAAATTTAAGGTTTTTGTTTTTGTTTTTGTATTTGTTTTTCTTGAGGGTCACCGGCCTTGTTAAAAGTATCCTTCTGGTACCCTTCGTATTATGCTATTTGACTCCTGTACTTTGGTATGCTTTATGTACGATAATATGAGATATAAATTTGAATTGAAGCCTTTTTCCTCTTCGCTGATATGTTTCACCCTCTGCTGATGACAGAGTTGTCCATTTCCCACAATTCATATGGTTATATCTGTTTCTTTGCTTTCTCCATAGTCCAACGTTATACATCGGTGAATATAAGCATGGAGTGTTTGCATTTCCAGCCGTAGTCGAGGAAGATACCGTGCCTGTCATTGTAAGAAGAAGTCTTATATTTATGATATTTATTGTGAGGCATTATGCTTTCTCCTGCACCCTTAAAGAGTGACTTCAGGCAGAATTATAGTCTTGATATGTCATAGTTCAATAAAATTGAAACATTCGATGTGCTGGTAAAGTTTGTATAGTTATTGAGGCTTTCAAGATATTCACCTTTAAAGTAATGTTAAACACTGGAATACTCCTTTAAGGCTTAAGAGACGTTCCTCAGTGTGGAGCTAAATGTGTAAGAGGCGCTCCTTAGTGCAGACATAAATGTGTAAGAGACGCTCCTCACAGCAGACCTAAATGTGTAAGAGACGCTCCTTAGTGCAGACATAAATGTGTAAGAGACGCTCCTCAGTGCAGACCTAAATGTGTAAGAGGCGCTCCTTAGTGCAGACATAAATGTGTAAGAGACGCTCCTTAGTGCAGACCTAAATGTGTAAGAGACGCTCCTCACTGCAGACCTAAATGTGTAAGAGATGCTCCTCAGTGCAGACATAAATGTGTAAGAGACGCTCCTCAGTGCAGACCTAAATGTGTAAGAGGCGCTCCTTAGTGCAGACATAAATGTGTAAGAGACGCTCCTTAGTGCAGACCTAAATGTGTAAGAGACGCTCCTCACTGCAGACCAAAATGTGTAAGAGACGCTCCTTAGTGCAGACATAAATGTGTAAGAGACGCTCCTCAGTGCAGACCTAAATGTGTAAGAGATGCTCCTCAGTGCAGACCTAAATGTGTAATAGACGCTCCGCACTGTAGACCTAAATGTGTAATAGACGCTCCGCACTGTAGACCTAAATGTGTAAGAGACGCTCCTCACTCATGACCTAAATGTGCAAGAGACGCTCCTCACTGCAGACCTAAATGTGCAAGAGACACTCCTCAGTGAAGACCTAATTGTTAATGTTATGCTGTTGTTTTCTAAATTCTAATAATTCAATTTTTTCCCCTTCTATTACAGGGATGTAAGTCTTACGGATTTTTACGGAAATCCATTTTTTTTTTAAATTCCAATAAGTCTTCCGTATTTTTACGGAAATCCGTTTTTTTTAAAAATTCCAATAAAGTTCCACAAAATTGTTCGAATATCAAAGACACAACGCGGCAAAAATGCCTGGCCCGTTGTAGCAAGCTAACTTCAATTTTCACTCATCGATCACTCAAAATACCATTTCCAGTTTCGCATCATCGCATTGCACTGTACAACATTGTGCCATGTGAATATCGTTGCGTACGTGCGAACTTCAAATCGCTATAGCTCATTTCTGTCGTTGAAAAACCTTGCCTAATTCATGTTGATTGGACTGCTAATTAATATCTTCGTAACTGCTGGTGCTCGACATAATTTTTTGAATTAACGCATGTGATATTTGTGAGCGGCGGAAATCTACGGGATACGCATATGAAAGTCGATATTTGTGATCGCATTCGAATGTGAGACTGTTTTTTATTACGTAGTTCGCTGCGACGTATTCGTAACTTTGAGCTAGCCTAACATAACGATAGTGTGTAAGTAGTAAGAACTAGGGGTAAGATGTGTTAGCGCTAATACTTCTGAGCTAGCCTAACATAACGATAGTGTGTAAGTAGTCAGAGCTAGGAGTAGGATGTGTTAGGACGGCATTCACCTGGGGTCTCCGAATATTTTTTCCGTTTTTTTTTTGGGGCTGCACTTACATCCCTGCTATTAGCAACAGAGCACCGTCAGATGACATTCAACACCATTTGTCCTTGACAAATGCTGTAAATTTTGTAACAAACATGTCATTTGAGGATATAAAAGTTTTCTGTTTTGCTATTGAGATTTTTGTTGCATCTGATGAACTGGCCTTAAGGTCTGTGTATTAGGCTAAGTAGTCCAGTCACTTTCATTGTCAAACCTGGCTTCTTTATATGAGTCATTTCTCAGAAGGTTAAAAGTGTTAGGAGAAATCCAACCTGGAAATAATATACAAGCAATGTGTTTTTATGGTCTACAACATATCAAGTTGAATTTTTGTGCCTAAAGTCATCCTTTTACAGTATGGTTTTTGATATGATGATCAATTCCTGTGTACCAGTGTAGTGTTAACTGAGGAATCAAGTGTCAACTAGCACTGCCTCACTGTACAGGGATCCTGATCTTGTGTTATCGTTGGTTTATACATCATGTTTACTGTTACTTGTCCTAATTAGGTTTGCATATATTTTAATTGACAACACAGGTTGCTGCCAATCAGTATTACTAATCAGATGGACAAGTTATCAGAATGTTTAGATTGTGCAGTATTTCTACTCCAAAGCTTTACTGCTTGGACAGAAACCCTACCTCTGTGTGTAAATTCCTGCTGAAATTGATCTGGTTTATGACCAACTGCTTTTATCTGTAATATAAAAGATGACTCACAATGATATGGACACAACCACAAAGAGCATTGTTAATGTTTTCCTGCTTGGCTTTTGTCCTGATGTTGGTAAAGCACCATTCTATTAGGCTGAACTTTAGTTTCTCTTTATTTAACTATCAACATCCATCGAGTAGTTTATCCTGGCATAGCACTCAAACTTTATGAAGTTTTGCTTTCTGTGGCACACACAGCTTTGTTGCTCTGTATAAAGAACAATATTCCTCTGTAAGTTGCAGAAATAAGGTCCATTTCATTGTCCTCAGAATTCAGCCATGTCTCCAGGACCCCCATAAGTTTATCAAAGCAGAAACCATGGTTTCAGTCAGCTTTAACATTCACTCTAGCAGATATACATAGGGATACTAGTCATCAAATAATATAATATTTACATTTATTCCAGGGCAGTTGTAGTGACACATACCATATAAGTCCTTCATTGCAAATACTTGTATGGTCCGTTTAATTCAAAGTTGTCCGGTTCACTAAACAAAGAATCGGTCATCAAAACACACTAACAATTGTCTGTGAGGTTTATACTCATTTGTTTCTAATATTGCCTATTTTGTTGAAACTAAACACATCAATGTAAATATTTTGATGAATAGGGGTGAAGTTTACCTGTAATCGATGCTAGTTGTGTAATTCAAATCTTTTAAGCAGAATTAATTGATGTACCAATGTGTGCTTGTCATTGGGTCATATCAGGAAGTTGTTATGGAAACAACTCCCTGGTCATATCAATTAAATTGTTCCAATCATTACTATTTCATCAAAAGTCATCCAAGGGTCTTTAAACTGTCATAAGGAGACTCCGTCAATTCGTGTTGATACGTTCGTGACGAATATCATGGATTTCAGCTGATTTGAAATCTGTAGGATCTACCATTGACATAGTCTCTTACATTTATGTTTCTTCGTTTCAAGCTATTCAAAGTAAAGGAACAAGATTTTGAAGATTTGTGTACACATAAAGGGAAGGCATTATCACTAGAAATTCTTCCCAGGCATGACAGTGGGTGTGGGGGGGGGGGGATTAAAGAAGTCATGTTCTTAAGTTCTAGTCTTTAAATAATCACTAGTTTGATACATTATTCTGGATTATTGCACAGCACAGCATTGGAAAGACGTGTGCTGTTTAACAGACAGCGGTCACATCATTGTTCTTGGTCTAATCATTTATGGACGAAAGTCACAGGCCATTACGTTCAATTCATCAGACTTTATGTCTGTAAGCGGTTGGTTGCAGTTGTAACAGTTGAAATGGATTTATAGCCCAAATCTAGGAATTGGGAAAGGCACTCCACAATAATTCAACAAGTAAACAGATGCTTGTCAACAGAAGCAGGAACTGTAAACAGTTGTCACGAGATCATAAAATGGTCTACTTATAGTCTTTGCAATTATGTGAATGATTAATATGAGTCACAGGGTTTCAAAACTCGGGACAAGTGGAATCGAAACCAGAGAACAATGGACAGCATAATTTGAAAGCCGCTGGTGACGACAGAGACTTAAGTTAGTGGCTTTGAATCGTCACGTTTTTTATAAATGGATAACAACAAGTTTAATTGGCAAACACTGACTTAGCTTGATGTACCCCTGGGAATATAGAACATGGAAGGTCATCAATTTTTTTCTGGCTAGTGATTTGTTTGTTTGGTCAGTAGTCAACCCCTTCAATTATTCTATAACCTTTTCTGTTTCTTGCTAACAGCTTGGTTAACAGATACTTGTGACTCTTTCCGGATGAAAGGAGTAGCAATCTAAACCCAGGTGGGGAGGAACAATACCTCTCACCGTTCATGTGTGAAACCTGCTGAGTATTCATGAACTGGCATGATGAATATTCATGATACTGACATGATGAATATTCATGATACTGACATGTTGAATATTCATAAAACAATGAAATAGGGTTTCCTGGTAATTTGTGGATAGAAGTCACACTTTATTATTATCACAGTTAGGCTTCATTGTAAGGATATCTCCTATAGAGAGTGCAGTTCCCTGAACAGAAGAACAAACTTCCTACCCATATGTCCTTCACAGAGAAGAACATTCCCAACATTGATATTACTAGTGAGGGTTAGGATAATTGATTGGTAGACAGAATGGAATCTGGATCAGTAACAGTTTCTGTAATAATCTTGCTAAGTGCAAAGGATAATGATGTGATACATTTTTGTAGAAGAATTGTGATATTTGTGGTACAATTGTATGTAATGTTTCATATATTTTATTCATTTTCAGTAATGTTACTAAGTAAAGTTTTGATATCAACCATCCTCTAGTGATAAGCAGACCACCCCTCCCTGCGATATGATAAACTCATCAAAAAGACCAATTTTTGTTTCTTGATTTGCAAACATTGTTTAGAATTTAGCGTCGATAACTGATATGGAGTGAGAATTCAGCTTGTGAACAGTGTCCTGAGATTTTGTTCCTAAAGTTTCATACATTCCATTGTTTACAGGTTTTTCTTCATACTTATAGATAAATTTCATAAAACACTTTTAAGTGCTGATATAACGAGAATCATTTTCCTTTTTTTTTTTGATATCCAGCGCAAGGGCAAATCTGGCTACCCTCTGCTTGAAGGACCCAAGTCGGGTACTTCTCCCAAGGCAGCAGGATCTAGTAAGACTCATGAAGAATTAACAATCACATTGGATGAGGCATTCCCTAAATCAGAAACGAAGGAAGACAATTCTTTGATCCTCCTGGGTAAGAATTCTCTTAGCACTACATATTATGTCAGAAACGAAGTTTTAGAAGAGAAGCTCAAGGTTGTCCTTTAGAGAGGAGCTTTTCTGTAACTTGTTGAAGTGGGATGTTTCAATTGATGTGGTAAAAGCAGAGTATTCTAATGGCCTGATATTGAAGTGAAGAGTTCATTTGATAAGATATTTATAAGATAAGAGATTTTTTTCCCCATCACATGTGGGTTTTGTCTAGTCCAACCAAGCATTCACTTCAACCAATAGCACCACCTTAGCTACATGGGTGTTTACTACAATGCAAAACACTGAATGTATCAGTCTAGTCTCCTTCAAACTGAATGGGGACAGTGGTGTTTACTACAATGCAAAACACTACACTGAATGTATCAGTCTAGTCTAAACTGTATGGGGACAGTGGTGTTTACTACAATGCAACCACTACACTGAACGTATCAGTCTAGTCTCCTTCAAAATGGATTGGAACAGTTGGGTTTACTACAATGCAAAACACTTCACTGAACGTATCAGTCTAGTCTCCTTCAAAATGGATTGGAACAGTTGGGTTTACTACAATGCAAAACACAACACTGAACGTATCAGTCTAGTCTCCTTCAAAATGGATTGGAACAGTTGGGTTTACTACAATGCAAAACACTACACTGAACGTATCAGTCTAGTCTCCTTCAAAATGGATTGGAACAGTGGTGTTCACTACAATGCAAACACGACATTGAATATATCAGTGTAGTCTCCTTCAAACTGAATGGGGACAGTGGTGTTTACTACAATGCAAAACAGTATACTGAATGTATCAGTCTAGTCTAAACTGTATGGGGACAGTGGTGTTTACTACAACACAACCACTACACTGAACGTATCAGTCTAGTCTCCTTCAAAATGGATTGGAACAGTGGTGTTTACTACAATGCAAAACACTACATTGAATGTATCAGTCTAGTCTCCCTCAAACTAAATAGGGACAGAGGTGTTCACTACAATGCAAAACACTACACTGAATGTATCAGTCTAGTCTCCTTCAAACTGAATGGGGACAGTGGTGTTTACTACAATGCAAAACACTTCACTGAATGTATCAGTCTAATCTCCTTCAAACTGTATGGGGACAGTGGTGTTTACTACAATGCAACCACTACACTGAATGTATCAGTCTAGTCTCCTTCAAACTGAATGGGGACAGTGGTGTTTATTACAATGCAAAACACTACACTGAATGTATCAGTCTAGTCTCCTTCAAACTCATGATGCACAATGAAGTTAGTTCTACAACACAAAACACCATACTGAGATTTTTAGTGTAGTCTCCTTCAAACCGGATGCAAATATGCATCCTTATTTTATTTTTACCAATTGTAAACTTTGTGGAGGCATCTGTTTATCATCATTCCTGTCCCTTCCCATTTCTCCACCTAACCCTTACCTTTTCAGATGCCTAACAGAATACCTGTTCATTTATTTTAGTTTTTAACATTTCTGAAGCAGTATCCAGTTTAATCGTTAACTTGGTCAATAGCAGCGAGGGAGTGGCGGAACTCGCTGATTAATATCACATTTCCGTGTTCACCTCTGACATAGTAAGCTATGTCACGCTATCAAGGACTCGCTTCCCAAACAGTCACCACCCCCCCCCCCCCCCCCAACAAATGGTACAGGATAAAGAACTAAAGAGTTGTGTGGAATGATTCCATTAATTTCCTTCAATTGACATTAGGTATCCATGTCAAGCCTCAAAGGGGAAACAATTTATTGGAACTGCATTTCAGTTTTTTCTCTTATACTGAGAGAGTAATCAGATAAGTATTAAAATAAACTAAACTAAAACAACAGTGTTTATTCTAGCTTGAACCAGGTCTGGCTATTTCATTTCAAGTCGACCCTCAGAATATTTATGCGGACATGCCAAAATGATGTCATCGCTCTGTCGTCAAGGTGTCCTTGTCTGATTCAGGATAAATCCATCCAAGAGTAAACATGTTATTATCTTTCAAATGTGTTTATTTTTCTGCAGTGTCCCAATCTTCATTCTATTTGTGTAGCTGCACTTCTGCATCCTGCAAATGATTCTTTAGACACAAACTTTGATAGATTTTGGAAATTTGGATGGAACTTTGACCCCAATGTTACTTGATCACTTCGGGGCATGGTTACTTTGGGGTTAATGCATGGATGGTCACTAGCTAACAAAGTCCTCATTATTCTTTGCTGTTGAAAATCAAAACAGTTTCCAATAGCTGCAAGGACATCTTCTAGAATCTATGAAATGATACCTTTACAGTCCCGAAAATGACAATGTAGAAAAAATGGATGTTGCTTGCTGACAGAGCCTGATCCCTATTATATTGATGTCATTGTTATTTCTTGCAGACCATTTATTTTCCTCTGTAATTGATATGTTTATGTTGCATGATCAGCAAAGTGGTTGATATATAAGACCCAGATTTGTTGTCATGGAAACATTTATATTATTGACTGTTGATAAACACATCTTTGAATTTATCTTGATCAACCTATAAATATCCATTTCTTGATGACTATGATGTTATGACATATTTAATAATGGTGAGGGCAGTATGTTGAAATATGTTTTCACAACATGTGTCAACTCAACTCACAGTACTTGTTTTCTAACTGTACTTAGGCATGCTTTTAAAAATCTCTTTTCAGGGTACCATGAACTTCCACCTTCAGCACCCCAGGTGGTCCTGCCTCAAATTACCTCCACCAGTAGCCAGTCAGCCTACCCACATTATGTACCACAACAGCAGACTCCAGCTAACCGCCCACATCGTCCACCCCATCAATCCCCCTCGCATCCTTCAACCGCCAGATACCCGACGAATACATTTTTCATGGGACTTGCTCAGAGTGAAGCAGTGTATCTGGGTGGTATCATCACACTGCTGATGGGATTGGTTATGATATGTTACTGCTTGCCAATGAAGGTAGAAACTGTTTTTCAATGTTGCTTTCCTTTGTCAATTCTATTGTTTTCTCTGCTTTGTTGTTGTTGTTGTTTTTTTTTGAGGAGGGGGAGGGTTGAGACAACATTTTTGAAACTTTTGTAAATACCATCTTTATTGATCGGAAGGTGTTCTAGAGATCTTTTTGTCTGCATCATTAGATATTCTTGTTGTTCAAACAATTTGCATCAAACAACAAAGCAAATTTTCTCTTTTTCCACTCTCGATTTCTGCTGTTCATTTTGAGCGGTGGGTTACGGCTTGAACTTCTGAATGTCTCGTGAACTCTACGTTAATAGCTAATTCAATATTAAAGTGGCATGTCGTACGCTTCTTAGACAGAGATCTGAATTGAAACATTAGTATCCTCATGTTGGTTTTTGTTATCACATAGCAAAGTGCTTTTCAATATGTCCAAGTAGGAGCAGATTTCTATGCACAAACCTTAATATTCAATGGCATTCTATTATGATTTAAAATTATGTACCTAAACTTCAAAATTGTAGTGCAAATTGTAAACATTGACTTACTTTTCCATTGGTCCCAAGGGTGGCCCTATATTTCTTGATCCTTCAGATCCATAGGTTAACCCGAGATTCCTTAAAGTTTTGGTGACATGCTAAGATTCAACATCACTTGTGGTGAGGTTGTCTTTATACTCACAAGTTTTTGCCTGTTTCCTTAGGTCACCATGTTGACTTAATAATTACAGAATTTGTTGGTTATGTTAATAATCATAGAGTCATAATGTTGACTGTATAGTAACAGTGTTATTCTGACAATCATAGGGTCATAGTTTGGCCTTTTACACTAACTGTTATGTTGACAATCATAGGGTCACAGTTTTGGCCTTTTACACTAACAGTGTTATGTTGACAATCATAGGGTCATAGTGTTGGCCTTTACACTAACAGTGTTATACTGATCTATCTTTCTGCAGCCCATTGTAATTGTTTCTCAACAATCCGGGTCAATGCAAACTTCAAGGTTATCTCAAGGTAGCAATCACCATGGCGACGAAGACAACCTACCCGAAGGGCATATCAGAGTTGGTAAAATTATGTTTGACCCCAAGGATGTACTGGGCCAAGGATGTGAAGGCACATTCGTGTACAGGTAAATAAGTATTGAGATATAATTTTCTTTCTTAAATTTTTATGGATTTTCAGAGTTTATTAAATTAGAATGTAGGCTAAGCACTAAAATAATGGGTTCCACTTATTGCTGCTTTATTATGGATAATTATTTTCCATGTTGTCCTGTCATTACATTATGTGTCACTCCTAACAAACCTAGCTCTCTGTCGATGCTGTATAACAAAGGAACAATACAAAAAGGTACAAATATATGCAACACAAATATGCCACACAAATACAAATACAAAAAATAAAGCACACTATGTCAAGCAGACTTTCTCACCTTTTCAGGTTCTTCTATCTAATGCCAGAGTAAATGATCACTGAAAGTTACCTCAATCTCCCAGTAAGCACATGGTTGTTCATTGATCTGAACTGCTGACAATTTTGTAAAGGCTTCTTTTACTGGGTCCTTTACCAGTAACCTCTCCCTAGCCTTTACAGTCTCATACTTTTACAAAGTAAATGCACCACTCCATTTTCTTTTATGATGCATTCTCACCCAAATATCTTTTTTCATTGCCAAAAGCCTTCAAAAGTGTTCAGATACTTTTCCTTCTTACTTTATGACTTTGCAATGAGTTTTGAACAACATTGTTATGCAAATATTAACCCTGAAGCTTTATCAGAATATATAGCAGATCAAATTTAGAAAACTGGTGTTCTAAAGGATAGCACACTGTTGTCTTAAGGATTCATAGGGTGTTTGCAAAAGCCGGGGTAAATGAAAGGAATTGGTTGACCCTATATGGGTGGCGGTTTCCATCTCGGTCTTCAAAGGTCTCATGAAAACATATATTTACTGTGCAGTGCTGTTTGTATTTCTTTTTTTTTTGCTTGTGTTTAGGATTGGTGTTTGTTATTATTGTGTAGTTTATATTTGTTTCTGTAAAGCGCTGTGATCTTTTGTAGAGCGCTCTATCAAATAC
Organism: Apostichopus japonicus; assembly: GCF_037975245.1. NCBI lineage: Eukaryota > Metazoa > Echinodermata > Holothuroidea > Aspidochirotida > Stichopodidae > Apostichopus > Apostichopus japonicus. The sequence continues at coordinate 24,179,070 of NC_092579.1, forward strand.
ATAGTAATAATAATAATAATATATCTTTCTCCTAGTACCTTTCAAATCTAACTTACAAAAAAACATTTTTTCATCTTTTTTTGTCCCACAGAGGTAGATTCGATGGTCGCCCAGTAGCTGTTAAGAGGATCCTCCCAGAATGTTTTAGTGTTGCTGATCGTGAAGTCGATCTCCTCAGAGAGTCTGATGAGCACCCAAATGTCATCAGGTATTTCTGTAAGGTAAGACATCTCCAGTAATTTATTTGAAAGTAATATTTCACTACACTTCATAGATAAGTGCATGTGCAAAATTCAGTGTTTATTTACAGCAGTACTGTCACAAAGTGTTTTCTTTATCCTTTTCTAAGAAAGATGTTCTTAAGTGTTACACCTCCCCCCTCCCCCCTTTCATTAATCCAACTGTATTCGACTGGCGGGCATTCTACAAATTCAAAATATTTCAAATTTGTTTAATACTTTCTTTATTACATGAAAATTGTTTACATCCTGTTGTTAACATGTTTTGCTTGTTAAATTTCATTTCTTGCAGGAATCAGATCAGCAGTTTCGTTATATTGCTCTAGAGCTCTGTGCTGCAACTTTGAAAGATTTTGTTAAAGACCAGAGTAAATTTGCAGGATTGAAAGGAATGGAGCTGTTAGAGCAAGCAACCCTTGGCTTAGATCATCTCCATTCCTTAAAGATTGGTAAGTTAACAGGAGACTACTGAGCTACCAATCTAACTGTTACTACATTAAATTACCTTAACCCCCTCCCCCCTCCTCCAGAACTGTAGTAACCTTAACCTCACCCAGAACTGTAGTGACCTTAACCTTCCCCCAGAACTGTAGTTACATAACCATACCCCAAGAACTGTAGTTACCATAACCTTCCCTCTCCCAGAACTGTAGTTACCTTAACCTCCCCCCCCCCCCAGAGCTGCAATCACCTTAACCTCCCCCAGAACTGTAGTTACCTTAACCTCCCCCCCCCCCCACCAGAGCTGCAATCACCTTAACCTCCCCCAGAACTGTAGTTACCATAACCTTCCCCTCAGAACTGTAGTTACCATAACCATTCCCCCAGAACTGTAGTTAACATGCCCCCCTCCCATAACTGTGGTAACCTTAACCTTCCCCCCAGAACTGAAGTTAACTTAACCTTGCTCCCAGAACTGTAGTTACCATAACCATCCCCCCAGAACTGTAGTTAACATGACCCCACCTCCCAGAACTGTAGTTACCTTAACCTCCCCTCAGAACTACAATCACCTTAACCTTCCCCCTAGAACTGTAGTAAACATGACCCCCCCCCTTCTCAGAACTGTAGTTACCATAACCATTCCCCCAGAACTGTAGTTAACATGCCCCCTCCCATAACTGTGGTAACCTTAACCTTCCCCCAGAACTGAAGTTAACTTAACCTTGCCCCCAGAACTGTAGTTACCATAACCATCCCCCCAGAACTGTAGTTAACATGACCCCCCCCCTCCCAGAACTGTAGTATCCATAACCTGACCTGTAATGACCTGACCACGTTTTGTATATCTCGACAAATAACAAGGTGGCGCCCTTCTTGACTTTGAAATGCTAACATTACTGTCTAATGTATGCGTGTAGTGATATTTTCTTGATGTATCATAACATAACAATTCCATTATCCACAGTTTTGAGTATTACTGGTGAGTCCGGTTGGATTAGTACTGTTGCTGCTCAGACAGTCTTGACATGAAGTTTTCAGGTCATCCATGGGATTATAATAAACTCTCTTCAATAGAATTAAGCTCTGTCAAATTATTTGTGGTCCATCCTACATTCCTGCTGACTTTCATTATTGATCTTATAGAGGTGTTAACTATGACTCTCTGTTGATCTCTTTATCTATAGTTCACCGGGATATCAAGCCTCACAACGTGCTGATATCATTCCCAAACCAGCACGGTCAAGTCAAGGCCATGATCTCTGATTTCGGATTGTGCAAGAAGCTGGCTGCCGGCAGAGTGTCCTTCTCCAGACGTTCCGGAGTGGCCGGGACAGAGGGCTGGATCGCTCCGGAGATGTTGACCGACGAAGAGAGGACGGTAATGTTAAAGGGAAAGTCTGCCCCCCTCTTTGTTCTGGTTATTAAAAATTAATTATATTGTCTTAACTTTTCAATGGAGGCATGTAAGAGGATGACATATTTAGAGAAACTGTGGTGCATTGGTCACAGTGTCAACCCCACAGTCATTAGGTTTCTCACTTTCAAAAAGTTGACAAAAACGAGATATCGAACAGAGTCTGGCATGGACTTGACATTTCTGAGTTTTGGGAAGAAGGGATTGGTTTCATTCTTCTAACTGGTTTTGAAAATTAACCAGTTTGCAATTAGTGTTCTGAATGAGGAGGTACTTTCACCCACTTCATTGTTTGAGAGAGGTGCTGAGGTACATTGTTGTCCTTCTGATAAGTGTGTTAAGTTCCAGTCCCAGGAACTGCCAAATTGTATGTTTGCTTTGTAAAATGTGATTCTAAAATTAATATGCATTCAAAAGAGAAGATTTATTATGAATATGATCTCACATATTAAGTATTCAATGTGCAAATGCTTGGTGTTAATACTCCTTTCATCGTTGCATTTCATCTTCTGATGTGAACCTAGGTTCCCTAAGTGTTGTATCACTTTTAAGTTATATTTATCTCTGAAAATGTCCTTTGTGGAAAATGTCCTATTTTGAAATATGTTGGGGCCCCAAACCATTATATTTCGGAGTTTTTTTAGTGAGAAACCCGTAGGCCCTCTCAGCTGTGAAGTCTATATTGCTCAACCTGTTTATAATGTTGGTCTAGCTTATTAGGCTTCTTGCTTAAAAATACCTGATATATTTGAAAGCAATAAATCAGTTAATTAATCACGATAAGCAACTACTAAAGATAAACTTCTTACCATTCTGTATCAAGCAGTTCATTGTCAGGGTTACTGGCCTACTGTTATGTGTAACTAATGCATAGTAAGCCAATGGCAAAACTCTCTGCATAGCTGCAGATGTATCAAGTTTCTGTCATGAAAATAGTCCTATTAAATGGTTGTATTTGATCTACAGTTCAGCTTCACCTCTAGCATATTTGCTGATGTCATTTTCTTGTTTTTACACATATTTGTTTGTTCTTTCAGACCACAGCGGTAGATATCTTTTCCCTGGGGTGTGTATTTTACTATGTCCTCTGCCAGGGCAGCCATCCATTCGGTGATACTCTCCAGAGACAGTCTAACATCTTACTGGAAAAATCTAGCTTGAATTTATTACCAGAAGGTAAATTTAACATATTGCATCAGATACCGAAATGGCCATTGTATGTAATGTGATGCAATTTGTTTTTCTTTTAAACATTTGTTCAATATAGTGAAGAATTCTTCCCAGTATCTAGTTTACACAGCACGTGTTTACAATTTTTACCCGACAATGATTCTTGATTCCTTGCTGGAGGCAAAAGTAATCTATGTGATGGAGATTGGCCTGTATGTGTATCTAGGTAATAACTGCTTTTAAAAATGATAAGTCAAATAGTACATTTTTGTTGAATTCTAATACTAATATGTGGATCCTGCAAGTACAAGAACCCTATTGAAATTGGTGGAGGTCATTTGAGGTCATCTGAAAGCCTTATAAACATGATAACTGTGCAAGAACCCTGCTGAACTCTTTGAAGTGAGTAATGGTCAACACTATCTTGTTTTCAGTTTTACTGTTTAATGTTCTGATGCAAAATATGGCAAGAAAATGCCTGCCAACTGGCTTTGTGGTGAAGATTGACAATACTTTGATAATTGATATGGTCATTTCTCCAGTAGTTAAATTGCTCTTGTATTTTTGTCCTCTCTATATATGATCTTGTTTTGTTGTTTTCTCTGTTTGGTCAGATGACTTGGTATCGAGAGAACTTATTGAAGAAATGATCCAGTATAACCCGACCGTCAGACCCCACATTAAGGAAGTCGTCAAACACCCCTTCTTCTGGAACCTAGAGAAACAGCTTGGATTTTTTCAGGTTATCTGTTTAAGTACACTTACTAAATGCATAACTCCTAACAGGCTGTTTGCTGCCCTCTGTTTCCATCTCCCATGCAATCACTTTGAGGAAGTTTTTTTGTTTTCTTCATAATGTGCTGAACATTTTCATTTAGATAGAAAGATGACATCACTACTGCAAATTTGAGTTTTAATGAAGCGATGCATAATTAGGATTGCATTGACAGCATCCCAGAGTGAAAGACATGAATTAAGAAGTGTGAGCACTTAGATGTTATAATAAAGCTTAGGGAGAACTAATAACACCTTGGGAGACCTAACCCAGGGAGACCTAATTAGGGAGACCTAATTTTGGAGTGTTAGCTCAGTGGTTAACGCTGGTGCCGTTTAATCATAAGGTCCCGAGTTCGAGTCACTCCAAGATTAATGTATGTGGTCCAGTTACAGAGTTGTTGACAATTTGCAATTCATAATCATGGACGTTAATTATGAATCTAAGAGACTGCCTTCGGTCAGCTTGCGGCTTTGATAAGCCAATGATGGCTTCTTCGCGAGTTCCTGCTTGCAGGAGGATCTAAAATACATACATACATATATACATACACGCATTCATACATACACATGCTTATGAAATGCAATGATTCAACACTATTTTATGGTTCTTTAAAGGTCATCAGTATTGGCCCCAAAATATGCTAGACAGTTGGATAATGGTCACTCATGCTACAACTTAAAGAAGCATTATACTAGCACACTTAAAGTAGTTTTCCTTACTGAAATATATAATTGTGAATAATTTTACCAGTCCTTGGTATCTGGAAGTAATCTGGAGATGCAAAACCACCAGGAAAGATTGATGACTTATCAGTTTCCATTGCTCACATCTCTGAATCATACATGTTAATGTTATCTGCTTCACAGTGCAGGGTTTGTACTCATGCCAAATGTTCTTGCTATGCTCATAGCATCTTTCTGGATCCCTACCAGGAAGTCTTATTTTCAAAGCTTTGTAATAAACATGCCTAAGATGGAAGAGATATGCTTCCATCATTAATTTCCTTTTTTTCCCTTCATTGATTGATTGATCGATTAACTTGTTTCCTTCCATTTCTAAAACAGGACGTCAGCGATAGAATTGAGAAAGAAGATTTAGACTGCCCTCTATTACAGTCTCTAGAGACCAATGCAGTCCAGGTGGTGAAGGGAGACTGGAGACAGAATATAACCATTGAACTCCAGACTGGTAACTGGACTTGGTTCATTATAATTCCAGACTAAATAACTAACTCCATACTAATAAATTGATTTCATTCATTAGAAACTTGGACTTCAGAGTGACCACTAGACATAGCCTATTTTGAACCAATAAACTCCAGAGTGGTATATAGACTTAATTTATTATAAACTGTTGAACTCCAGACAGGTAACTTGATTTCATCTTCTATATACCACTGAACCATTGAATAATATAAACATTGACTGGAACTTTGACTTTGTCTATTATCAAACATTAAACTATTGACTAGTAACTTGATTTTGTCTATCATCAAAAGATTGAAGTCCAGACTGGTAACTTGACTTTGTTTAGTTGGAATGGATAAATTGAATAGTTCTGCTTTCTTGGACTGTTTAACATCTCCCTTACTACATCAAATGATGGATCACTTTTTCGTTTCATACACCTCAGAGGTAGTAGCAAGTGCAACCAGTCTATGTGTTTGTACATAGTCAAGAGACTATACAAATACATTTGAAGTGACAATCCAACTTGTAAAGATTTAATAAACCCCAAAGGAAGCAATTTATAATTATCAAGATTGCTTTTTTGTGTTATTATTTTTACTATTTGAATAATTCATAGTGAATATAATTGAAAAGGGAATATTTACATATTTGAATATAATTGAAAAGGGAATATTTTAAACCAGTATTCCACGTGAAGTTATTTCTTGATGACGAGAAATTTTCTGATTTCATCGATGATAACTTGAACAAATTGATTACACTAATTTCCTTCATCTTTCAGACTTACGCAAATTCAGATCATACAAGGGCCGTTCTGTACGGGATCTTCTAAGGGCCATGAGGAACAAAGTAAGCCCTGAGTACCCACTGTCGAGAAGCGACACTAGGGCATTGGCAATGTAACATTTCATAGAGCCATGCCAAATTTATGTGTCAAATATTTGACCATTTTAAGTCATAGTTGAACAAAAAATACACCAGTTTGCAATCAGCTGTTGTACGTAACCACTTCATATGCTACAAAGCATTCAATCTCAGATTCAATATGTCCAATTAATTGATAATTATTTGTTAGCCTTTGCATCCAATTGTAATTAAACACCATATCTCTAATTTGAATACCAAAAGCTTAGACTAGACACATCAGCTGTGCAAGTGTCCCTATGTGTATTGAAATAGGCAGATTTATTTGTGGTACACAGGATCTCTTTTGACATTATAGCAGCCAGTTTAACTATGTACTTTATGATAATTATCAATTGATATCTTCTATTTATGATGGAGGGAAGAATCACATTAAAAGCACAACCAGGTGGTTTGAAAGATCACTCAAAGTGTTTGTAAGTTTCAATCTTTGGAGTGTGTTTTAGTTTGAAGTTAGTCTAGACATTTCAGTCAGAGGTACACATTTCAGTTTGAAGTTAGATGCCGACATCTGCATGATCTAAATAGTTATTCATTGCTGCATCACATGACCTGTCAGGTGATCTATGTATCAGTACATACAAAGACATCTCTCATTTATCATTATTTGAATCTTTTTGCACTCACAGAAGCATCACTACAGGGAATTATCGCCGGAGGTAAAACAGACACTCGGCCCTATACCAGATGGATTCCTCCAGTACTTCACCTCGAGGTTCCCTCGGTTACTACTCCATGTTTATAACGTCATGGAAGAATGTGCGAGTGAGAGAGTCTTTAAGAAGTATTATGTTCAGGAGGAAGATATAGTACCACACAGGTGACACCAGGGTCCCTGACAACACTACTGTCCCTCACTACACTAAAGCATAAAGGTGCTTAGTGGTTTGTTTGGCTGACAATCACAAGACCGGTATTGACAAGTTCCAGACAAAATGCTCTCCTCGCTTTGGCGAGCAGTATTTTATGAGTAATGGCAATTGTACAACGTTGTCAACTGACCTAACAGACACTAGTGCCTGTGATCAACTCTACATAGCTGAGTTATTCATTGCTTGTATTGGAAGGATACTGTCAGTCAGTCCAGATAAGGTATGCACTTAGAGGTTCAGACAAATTCAAATCATGAACCCCTATTAACCTACAGTGCCTCTTGAGGAACATACAGTGCACAAATCGATATTTTCATTTTCACAATCGGCTTAATAATATGTGAAAAGTACGTCAAAAGAGAGATACAGAGTATTGGTTGTAAATAGAGGAATTTTGCTTTTGTATCAAAACATGAATTATTTCTGATACTGAAATAACCTTTCATGACCTGTGACTTATGATTTACTGGTGCTTAACTAAACTCATTGTGTGAATAGATTTTGAATACAAGTTCTCGTGAGCTACAGTCTCGTGGATTAAATTGTCGAGCCAGTTTGGACCATAAAATGGTAACAATGATGGACTCAAAGTTTGCCACTACTAACAGTGAAAGTTAGTGGATGTGATGAATCGAGTGACACAACATTTTTATTTTTGTATTTAAATTCTCACCTGATATGACTTTTTCACCTTTTCTCTGTTTTCTTGGTGGCAGTGATGTAAAAATTATGTAAAAGATGTGATGCCTTCTCTCAAATGTGCAATATTGGGCTTTATGGTTAATAGAAGTTATGTAATTTGTATGTATGTGAATGTTTCTCAGTTTCTCCATAGGTGATAGGGAGGGGGCTGGGGGGGGGGCTGCTGGGGGATGGAGGAGGAGTATGAATCAGATATTGATGATTTCAATATTGCGTTATTGATAACACTACTCTATGGTAACTTATAAATGACTTATGTTTCATGACAATTCTTTCACATCTAATCCATTCCATGATGCTACCTTCAGGAGAGGGAAATGCTGACCGTGAAAGTGATGTGCCACCATGAATAAGCATTGTAGTTCTTCTGTGGGCTTTTCTTGGGCTAATGTTCTGTTTCTTTACAAAAATTTGCTGTAATATCCAAGTTAAGTTGCTTTCAAATGTTTTTGTTCTATTTTGATTGAATTTTTTTTACACATGCGGTATGAGGAATAAAATGTACATAAAAATACTACATCTTTCTTTATGAATGTTTCAAAATGTTGAATAGTTTTCCAACTCATCCTCATCTCAACCAAATGAAAACCCAGAATGCAGGCATGTGGTTCTTATGACTTAGTGTGCTGAACTATTTGAAAATGCAACATTTTGTGTGTTTAATATGGTTATATGTAGTTGGAGGGAGGGTTAAAATACTTTAAATAAAAAGGGGGTTGTGGAGGGGGGGGAGCAGTTACAATTATCATTATGCAATGTACTTTGGTTCCACTGCTCAACTTTATGATTTTGCCAAATGTTTTGTACAAAATGAAATGAGATTCATAACGATGAACCTGAATGTGCCAACAGGCTTAGTGATTCCTTGCCAGCTTTAGATACGAAAACATTTAATGTAAATCTGCACACAACTGGGGTTACCTATAATTCAGTGGTTGAGAAGTGTGACTCTTATATCCTCACCTCACCCCTATCCACTCTGAAGCAAATGTTTGGATTTTCAAGAGGGTTACATACTACCTAGTGGCATACTTACAGCTTTCTGCTTCAGTTTAGTACAGTGTGTTTCATTTTATCAGACATTCTTTTCAGGGAAAAGGTGGTTTACCCTGGTCTAGTATGGTTGAGTCTAAAATAACTATTTCTATCACTTAACCATGTATCTATCCTATGTTTGAATACACAACTCTGCCCCAAAGCTTGTGGTGCACTATGCAGCCATCAATCATGATTGTGTGGTGCAATAGATTTACACCTTGTTTCACGAAACCGTCGTATATAGTGATGCGCTGTTCGAAATTTGTCCATTTTTTTAACTTGGATATCATAAAAGACAGTGATTATTTTTGAACATCATATAACCTTTAGAAAAGTAGGCAACTTGAGTTTTGCTTGGGCCACAATAACTATCTGTTGCAAAGACAGGACATTCTCATTGTACTCAATAGTTTTGGATCCACAAATTAAGTATGAAGCTTAGTTGAAGTTATGTATTAAAGACCTTGACCTCTGATGGCCTCAAAGGACCTTTGACTTCGAGAAAGAACAAAATTCTTGTATTCAATGAAGTGAAGTCCCCAAATAAGAATCTCAAGCTTAAATGGACTTTCTGGTGAATGAGGTTGATTACTTAGCAAAATTGCTGACTACCTTTAGGGTTCACATACCAACTATAAGATTCATCCAAGCTTTGCATTTGAAGTTAGAGAGTTTATAAGGTTTTCAGACTTTCACCTTGGATGACCTCAAATGACCTTTTACTTCTATGCAAAATAGGGTTTATGTCCTTACTAGTATGAGGTTGACCCACCATGTAATATGTTTAAGGCATACGGTTCACAAGCCAAAGGCTTCACACACAAACACTTCTGAACACACATGTACCATCGCATATATCATGCTTTTGCCTTCTGCAAGGCATAGAAAATATACATTTTAATGAAATTTTAAGTACAGAGAACTTTGAACCTGGAGTAGTTGAAGGTTTAGCAAATGAAAATAGGTTACATTCATCAACCATATCTCAAGGTAGGCAAGTATTGAGATCCGGTTTTCAAATAGCTGTGTATGTAGGTATTTTAGATCCTCCTGCAAGCAGGAACTTGCAAAGAAGCCTCAATCAAAGCCGCAAGCTGACCGAAATCAGTCTCTTACATTCATATTTAACGTCCCTGATTATGAATTGTCAACAACTCTGTAACTGTCTTGGAGTGACTCGAACTTGGGACCTTATGATTGAAAGGCACCGGCATTAACCACTGAGCTAACACTCCTGTGTGAAATATTTTTCTCTCCAATTTAAGTTCCACCTTCTGTCACACCTTCCTAAACATAATATCGGAAGGGAAGCTTGGACATATTGCAATATTTGGTATGTAATTGTACCACATTGAGAACAAGAAGCCCAATGTTGTGGACAGAGGTCAATGGTCGTTTGAGTTCACCGGGGGTCAAATATTTCAACAAGGACAGATCTGTCATATTTAGTATGTTGATATATCTATCACATTTTGTACAAGCCCATTGTTGAGGTCAATGGTCATTTCAGGACAGCCTGTCATTATGAATTTGTTTGTCACATCACACTGCTTTTCACTGAATTACTTAAATCAAGTGTGTTAAATATACACCCTCACTATACATGACGTCTGATTCATGAAACTGCTCAAATTACATCATCGATACCACAATGCATATTTGCATTCTGGTTATTCTTTTATCGTTCCACTCAACCAAATTCAACAGTTCTTTTTCTCAATAAAGTGTATCTACATACCAAGTATGCAGTTCATTTCTGTGTACCTATTCTTACCTAGATCCAGTCTTCCAATGATGTTACAACTTGCAACCATGGAACATACAATTGTGGAATAGATACAATTCTTGCATCCTAGATGGGTAAAATTATAAACACATCTTATCTTACTTTCTCCAATCTGAGATCATCATTTCTGACAGTGAAACCTGGGGAGTTAATATTGGTAAAAACCATTTAGTTTGACTTTTGTGGGTAAATCAAATTCATAGCATTTCCTCACTGCACATTATCACTACAACCACTGATGGGAAGTGGAGTATGCAGTTTGTAGTAGGTTATTATAATAAAGAAGAAACACATGACAAGAAATAAAGGACACATTTCAGACAGGTTATTTCCTTCAAATTCCACAAGGTTCTATTTGAGCACACACCAAAAAGGCATCATCGTCATCATTTAAAGTATCTATGCTATGTTTAACAACAAAGAGGGAAAACAAAATCAAGTTAACATTTCTTGCTCTTCAGTGACTTACACTACTGCTTGAATCAAAAGCAAAACCTTTACAATAATAGTTGATATTAACAATAAACCTATATGTAAAATTTATCATAATGAATTTAATTTTTTTGTTTTAATTTTTGCATTTTGTCCATTTTTTTGTTTTTAAAAGATAATTTTTTTACTTCACTTGAGCAATGGCCCAAATGACATTAATCCTAGAGATGTACAAGATTTTTGGAAGCACTGAGTAATATAATTGATGGAAATGCACATTACCGAGTACTTGTTGAAATAACAGATTCTGAAACACGCAAGGCAGACAGCGTTGATCTTCACATGAATATTTCATTTGTACGGTGGTTTCACAATTCAAAACCATTTCAAATTAGACCCAAACCCCTAACCTCAAAGTACCTCCCTCTCTTAACAAAATAAGCTTTCTAACAGGACTCTTTTTTCTTTTCTTTTTTACCATTTTGAAGTACTCGATTATGATGGCCTCACTGTCCCTTTTGGAGGGAATGATTTCAACCAGAAAAACACTGGGTAGATTCTCAAAATACTTTAACAATACTCGCACCTATTGTCTGGCATTGCTTGCGATGATAAGTCTGTAGAGTTCCAAATTGCAGCTGAGGTTACCCATAGAGCATATATAGCTCTTTATTATACACTAACAAAACACCAAGCTGTAGGCCTTCCGAATACCTTTTGAGATTTAGAGCCAACCCCTTTAAGAGGTCCCCACAATGAATGGGCTCAGAGGTACACCATCATCTGACAAGTGACCTTCATGTACAAAGGAAAATACTCTTGGAAGTTGGTAGGAATTCCTCTATTTGGGCTTTACATCTTGTTGCTGTTGGGTTCAAACAGGCACTATCTTGGTACACCTTTTGCACACAATGTGCCAAACATGATCCTTTGTAAATAAGAAAGAACCAATGGCAACCTGTTTAGAATACACATTTGGAAAGTTTTGACACCAATGCCTTTTTTCCTTGCTTTTACTGTTGAAGAATTAAAAAGTAAAAATTGAAGAAATCCAAATGAGACGTCGTCTCAAAGCGGTAAATGATAGATACTACAATATGGGAGTAGTAGAAGTAATAGCATAGTAATATTATACAGCAAATAAAACAAAGACACAGAAAGTTTTGACCACATTAAATCTTCTGCTTAATGTTAAGTAACAAGTGCCTATGTAAGACATGCATGTCATTGTACTAAAATAAAATTACCCAACTCTCACCCTAAATTCTTATCTTATCAAAGAAAACTTATATATCAAGTGTCTTAATACAGTATTTGCCAGTGCAAGTTATCTCTCTAGTTTGAGGAGAAAGAATAATGTGATATGGCAGCAGTACTTTACTACATTAAAGCCTATCTTTTCCATCATAAATTTGGCAAGTTATCTGCAAAGTACACTTCACGGATTGTTTTTATTTCATGAAGACTAGTGCAATCATACCCGCAGTCACGGGAGTATTCTTTTTATCTTTTTTCATTTTTTTTACTTTTTTTTTACTTTTTCTACTGAGAATTTTAATTTATAGTACAATGCGTTGTTGACATAGAAACTTCAACAAAATACTGTTGCATCATCTTTCAAATTTTGCATGATTATGTCCTCTTAAACTATATAAAAAAAACAAAAAAACATTTCCAATTTTCTTTAAATTGTTTTTCTTTATAAGGCTAAAAATTTCGGAACATAGAATTTCATTCTAAGGGATGGATTTTGTAAAACGAGAAATGACAAGGAAGATTTCTTGCAAATACAGGCCTCTTTCAAATTAATTGGCATCAAAAAATACAAAATGTAGATCTTATGATATATCACCTAGGGAGAGATTCTGTTGTCTCGTCATTGCACATTTTAAATATCGGGTCAAAGAAGTGCATACCAGTTACTGACAGATAAACAGATTACTGTCAATAAGCCAAAGCTTTTAATACCCTTTTGTGAATATCGAAGGAAAAGGAAAAGAAATAAGTGAAAGCAAACAGTTTTGGTCTTGTGGCCGTCCAGTTCTTTAACATCCCCAGTCAAAGGTCAAATACTTTTGGCACATGTCATTGCAAAATATCTCTCTCTTTGTGTTTTTAAAATATAAAATGTTCCCACCCTTCAACACATCCAGAAAGGGATATACTGCAAAATTGGGGGGAAACGTTCATGTGTAAGATTTAAAGATACTTGCTTTTGGTCAATTCTTTCGGCAAGATGTTTCTTGAAAACTGAGGACTGGTTCATTTTATATAGTGCGATGTTTTTTTTTTTGGTTTTTTTTAAAAAATCTTTTTAACGTATTGTTTTTATGAAATACATTTGTGATCAATGATACATGTATCCAACGACTAGCTGCCTTTCAAAATATCAGGCAAACCCCATTTAATTTATTGCAAGGTTTGGTTTTAACTTTGAACAAAACCTTTGTCCAAATATCTGTGCTTTTATATCTGCCATAACTGAATGCTGCAGTTGGTCAAATTGATAAGGGAAAGAACTGAATGAAGAAAACTTATACTATATCATTAGACTTACTTTCATATTACAAGTACTTAATAGCAGTTTTTTTTCTCTTTTTTAAATTATTATTTCATTTTACACATAAGTCTTACTGAAGAAAAAGGAAAAAAGCTTGTCGGTAGCTTTGTACAATGACACTACAAGAACACATATACATGAAGTCAATACATAATAAAGCAGTTGTGTAGAGAATAAAATTACAATATTGCTCATCGTACATTCTTAAGAATGCTCTAACTTTTCAGTTAAAAATTGAGAAAACCATTCCTTTTTTTTGGTCTGTTTTTTTCTTCCTTTTCTCACTTTTTTTGGTATGTTTTTTTTATTTTTTAATATTTTTATTTTGAATTCCTTATATCTTGTTTAGGTATATAATACAGTTTTGGCTTCATTTCATTTTGAGCTGAGCTGGTTGCTTAGAATATCCCTCTCTCATTACAAAACAAAGAATGCACACACTTGAATCAGTCTGCTTGAACCACAAATAAGATCAAAAATAAAAAGAGAGAGAAGAATTAACCACAAGACTTTCACAAAATGTAAAGTGAATTTCTTTGAAACAACAAAGTTTTCCTTGATGGTTGTTAGTTAGTGTTCTGTTCAATATATAAATACAAGAATAACATGAATTGGAGAATGGCCTGTACAAATACTTGATATTATCAATAATAATAATAATAATAATAGTAATAATAATGATGATGAACTAGGGAGGTAAACAGTCACACACGCAAACATACAAACTCCTATACCACTGATGTTTACTGGAAGATAGGTGTGTTGGTTACAATATAAACGATTCTTAATTTGCTCTACAAGAAACCTTCACTATAACAATGGAAAAGATGTCACATTCATCACAGCTTTTAGACATAAAAATGCTCAAGTTTTACTTTAATACAAAACAAGCTTATTTCATTGTTTTTCTAGGCATTATATTGTTGAGAATTGCTTTTTTAGTTGTTTTTCAAACTCCAGACTCCTTGCAAACAAAGTCGTTTCAAAACTACAATTTTATTCCAGCTTTAACGATAAAGAGAAAAAGAAAGGTTATTATCAAGGACACTTTGAATACAAAACTGAACAACCTAAGAAAGGCATGGTCAGATTTTGCTGGTTTTGTCCATCATTTTATGAAAGCCATGACAAAAGTTATTGTCAGTAAGATCGCAAAGGCAGGTGGTATTTCACTTTACAGTACAAGACTTCCTGCCTTTGGCTCAGAGATGATGCCCTCAAATAAAATCTTTCTTAAATAGAGAGGATTAATAAAATATCTCAATCATCAAACAATGGTGCATTGTTACTTTTAAATATGGAAGCGTTACCCTTTTAACACATACAATGGCAGCATCACAGCTAATTATTATTACCTCTCTTCTTTTTTTCTTTTTCTTTTTTAACCATTTTTTTTCTTTTTGTTTTACATAAATTTTGTCATTTTCATGTACTTTTTCAAATCAACTGAAAATCGAGTTTCACTCAAGGATATATACTGCCTCAAAAGACAAGGAGAAGAAGTGAGAAAGAAAAGACAAGAGAAAAAAAAAAAGGAACAAATGACTTAAGATAACAAATAACCCTGAGACCAACAGCTACTGTGGAAATAAAATACATCATTTACCCAGCACTTGAAAATATCTTAAAATCACTTCCTCAATCAACATTTATATGCAATTTAGGGAAATTATAACTTCTTAAAAGTAAAAAAAAAAAAAAGTAAAAAAAAAGAGAAAAGGAAACAAAAATACCAATAAGCAATAAATTCTTACATTAAAGTTGCATAATTTTTCAGTGTACAATAACAACAATATTACCCCATGCAGGAGTTGCATGATTTTTTTTTCGGAATGCGTGATGTTTAACAGTATATACCTTTCTTTCGTTAATTTTTTTTTTCCATTTTTTTTTGATCTATTAAGTATTCATGATAACAAAAAAGAAGAAATAAACATGAAAAACACAAAGTACTGCATTTGACAAATATGCTGTTACTGACTGCTCTCTTCAGCCAGTGTAAAAAGAAGGGCACACATTCTCTGGTCCTAGTAATCTACATGTACACTCGCTCCAGCATATTTTATTGTATTTTTTTTTTTTCTCGTTTTGTTTTGCACCACATTGTTTACCAATCATATTAAAGAATCATCAAATAGTGTTTACACAATCTAAGATCCTCTTCAAAGGCAATAATAAGAATAATTTCAGTGAATGTTTGTTGTGATGATATAATATATAATATAAATTCTGAAATTTAAACTTTTTAATTTTTCAAACTTTTTTATTTTTTGTTTTATTAATTTTTTTCTTTTTTTTCTTCTTTAACTTTTTTAAAGATTTTTTTTTTTTTTTTTGGCTTTCTAGATTCATATAATCTTAAACAATGGCTAAGTTGGCAAATAAACATGCCCTTTGGTTTAATGATAGTGACACTGGCATTACACTTATGTTACTTGTACAACAGCTAGCTTGAAAAACAAAAGTTTGTAAAAATCTTAAGACTTTTCATGAAAAAGGTGGACATTGATGAAGACCAATTAAATAATTATGTGAAAGCACCCTCCGTTTGGACAGAGTTGAGGTGGTATTATGAAGACTTGATACTTGCAAGTGATTCCTCCTATTAAATTCTTCCTCCTTTCCTCCCCCACAATATTCAATTTTTTTGACTTTTGAAAAGAAAAAATTGGCAAAGAAAAGGCATCCTGATCTAAGAAAGGTTACAACACTCCAGTCTCAAATAAGCAGCTGTATTGTGGTACCAGCTGGAACCCTGTATTGACAAGACAAAAGTGGAATTACAATTTGGAGTAAAAACGATGACCTTTGTATGAATTCCCTGATTCCAGACATGTATAATAAAGCTCCAACTATCAAATACTTAATACACACGACACAAGCCTCCTGAGTTCTTGGTAATCTTACGTAAAGCGATAAACGCAAGGTTAATTGCAAATGATGATACTACTTCTACATATAGGTAATAAACTGACATGTAGGGGGGAACTTGACCACTTGTTGCTGTCAGCTACGTTAATTTATGACAACTCACACTTTTCATGATTGCACTCGCCTCCTCACCTCCTCCTCCTCCCAATAACCTCTCAAAACAAACTTTAATTTATTCATTATGACATGACCAAGAAGAGACTTTAAAATGAGTCAAATTGACTAGTGTTTCATAATTACTCTTAATTCATCTACTAATTCAATTGAATCATCTTCATTGGTAATAATGCACAATGACTTTTGCACAAACATAGCAGGCACCTCACAAGTTACACCAATCTGTTGAAACCATGTGGGGCAGGCTTAGGAATAAATCCTTTACATTTCTATCTAAACCTCTCTTCTATCCAACACAAGTTAATGACTGTAATAGCAATGCATCATCCAATACCATTCCAATACAGCTCAACCTAAATCTGTGGTACATAACATTCAATGTCTTGATTTCCAGGATAGCAATTACCATATTACAATTTGTATCTGCTCATAACGAATCTTTTATTGACAAATAGAACTGAATTTTGTTTTTTGGTTCGAGTTATATATATTGACATTTCTTTCCTGGATACATTCATACCTAATGTCCTGCAAACATTTTACTCCTTTCAGGCAGGTGGGGTGGTACTATGTATATAAAGAAAATTTGTAATACAAAACAAAAATAGATGTAACCATTTTTTCCTGACCATTTAATAAGTAAGGATGTTACTGCTCTTAAACAGTGACCATGGAAACTTGCACAATATAGG
Organism: Apostichopus japonicus; assembly: GCF_037975245.1. Classification (NCBI taxonomy): domain Eukaryota; kingdom Metazoa; phylum Echinodermata; class Holothuroidea; order Aspidochirotida; family Stichopodidae; genus Apostichopus; species Apostichopus japonicus. The sequence goes on from NC_092579.1 coordinate 24,196,359, forward strand.
ATTGATCACCACTATCTCTTTGCAATCTAAGTATATACAGAACAATTGCTCCATTCACAGGGGCATGGCATTGCCATCTCTGCACCGCTAGTATACCTTTGTATTTCAGAATCTCTTTACAGATGCATGGTCATTTTCATAACTCTTTTAATGTAGTATAACAACATAATTCAAAGATGTTTTCACATCAGCAGTGGTTTACATCCGAAGGATAAATCTGGAAGAAATCACAGCAAATCACTGTGAGCTATGAAAGCATATATGGACATTTATTTCAGCTGGAAGTTGTGAACCAGGCAAATCTAATAACACTTTCAAAGTTGCACGATAGTGCCCTTTCTGATCGACAAACTCCAGGGTTTTCCAGCCACCAAATATTTGATTCATTATAAAATCTCTTCCTTGGCATATTTTTAAGCACTAAAGAAAGTTGCACAGAAGAAAGAAACACCTTTTGGAGGTTGGTAATTAAAAATCTCTACTCGATAAGTTAAGAACTAGAAAAGGATTTTAAGCCTGAATGAGTTGCACACTAACAAGGCTTATTATAGAACGAATGTGAAAACAAGGCCTACATGGCAAATATTGAACTGGTACATTTTGAAAATCATATCAACCCAAAACCCCCCCCCCCACCATTCTTGATCACTATTCCTACAAGATATCTGCCAAAAATCTCTTTAACATTCGGTATATTTGCATCTCGATTTTCATAACAGTGAAGCACATCTATAGAATATGACATATGTGGAGAGAGGTGGAGCAACTCATATAAATAATCAAACGTTACTGTTGTCTCCAGGGCTCCAAGCTTTTAATACAGGAAAGCTATTACAACAAAAACACCTTCCTGTAAACTCCTCAGCCTCGTTACTACAAAATACTTGCAAAATGAAATTCTTGCATAATTGCAAACTTATTTGGCTTCTCTACATCTTTTCTTTCTTTCTTTGTGTTGACAACAGCAATTAAATTGTGTTCACAGATACTTATCGAGCTTACATTCTCTTTTTAAGAAAAAGAAATATAAATCTGACAGAAATTCCTTTAAGTACTCATAAGAAATGAAGATGAAATAGTGGCAGTCAAACTAGATGGTCAAATGGTCGTCGAACCAAGTGACCTTCTGGCCAATAGCTTTCCAATAACATTCTGCATTACAACAAATAACGGAGCGTATAAAACCCAGACGGTCAAAGGGACCTTCCAGGTTAGCGTGAGTCAGATTTGGGAATATTCTGTTTAATAGTTGTGAAGTAACTGTGGCTCAGCTGCTGCTTCAATGGAATTATAAACATGCTTCAATCTTTCACAGCTACTACATGAATACATCCCACCAGTTCTACCGTCAGAAAATTCTAAAGTACTAACCAGTCAACGATGGTCTTAGGAAAAACTTACACATACTTAAAATGCGAGGAAAACAAAGTACAAGATGCACAAATTTCAATAAAATAAAATTAATTATGGTCCTGATTACATATCGCAAGAAGTCCTCCTTTTAAATCCTGTTAATAACTTTTGCATATTATTCATACATTCAATCATCTGAACACTTTTATCAACCTTTCCAATCTCGATGCTCTCGAATGGGAGACAAGGATAGTTAGGCACTGTAAAATACTGTTCTGAGTTTCTTCTTTGCAGCGTAGTACATGGGACGTCTCTTAAACAAACAAGTACAATCAGTTCCCTTTAAGGGGGGACCAACTTGATTCTTTCCCTTCTTTCATTTTTTTTTTTTTTTTAACATTTTCTCATCTCTTTCTCAGAAAGAAAAATAGAGTGCAAAAATTTCTGAAAATACATAAAATGTTTTTATTGTACAATATTATTTGGGTCAGTGAAAGACATGAATCACACAGCTGGTCTGATCCTGTGAACTGCCGTTATTTCAGACGGGTTCCTTCATGCTGCTTTGAACTTGTCGTGGTCAGCCATAAAGGTAAGCTCTATTCAGTGGGCATTTCCTCCATGCTGAACTTGCCATTCAACTTTCAAATGCTGACCCGTGGTTACATGTCACATATCCTCAAAGACAAACAATAAAATGACACAAAAGCTGTCAACTGTCTCTCAAGTGAAAAAAAGCCGCTTACTGCCAACAAATTGCACTTCAGTGGGAGGGAAAGCAGAATCAGAAGTTGTGAAGACATTGAAAAAATGTTAATAACATCAACTTATTGTGCGCCTTACATGTTATATCCATGGCACCAACTTTGACGCGTCAAAAAAGTCAAATGGAATACAAAGACAAGATTTTCGATAAAGTAAGAAAAAAAGTTTCTCAAAAAGAAAACACCTCTGAAGATGGTTTTGCCGGCAGAATTCTTCATAGTGTAGTATATCAAATTCAATTCCTAAAGCTTCGATGTGGCACCAGATCTTTTCCATGGCTTTGGAACAATGTACATACGTCTCAAGAGCGAGGAAAAATATCTTTTAAAACGATTTGCAAACGGATGACTTCGAAGGTGCCACTATAAAATTCATCCATGAAGTTGGACATCAGACTCAATCTCTTCAAATACAGCACAAAAATGATTTTGCCTCTGCCTACATGTTCAATCTGCTGTTTACTCACCATGTTCATAAATTGCACACTTATATCCAGAACCAAACCTTGCATATTCACTGCTCCAGGTGTTTGCTTGATGCATCCAAATTGAAGATAATCTGTAACGTTCTCCAAGAAGCACCGACGAATCTAAGTCCTTTGTTTGCACCAGTCATCAAGAAAGTCTATTATCTCTCAAAGATTCCCTCCAATAAATTGTCAGGCTACGAAAATATAACCTCTAAAGTTCCTTTACTCTCCCCCTCTTACAACAATTGGAATCCATTATAATTTGGATGGTTATTACTGTGTTCCTTCAATTGCAAATGGAAAACCCCCATTGGGGCATTAAGAGGCAGTGCAAGTAATGCCAATATATACAAAGATACTGCAAGAATCCAACAATTGCTGGCTAAATTAAATCAAAACAGTTATGTACACATTTCAAAGTACACAAGGAAAACAATATTTATAACAAATATGAAAAAGAGGAATTTGAAGTAAGTAAATGAAATAAAAACAATCTTGTGGAATTCTGACATGTACATGGCAGCATAATGCCAACAAATTGCAAACCTGTGTGTGAGGTGAAGCACAATCTCAAATGATTGCTAATTCTACTGAAGAAACTTGTGTACAAGATCAGACTACCTGTATTTTCAGTACTGAACTTGCTAATTCAGAAGATCTTCAGGCAGGAGACCCCAGGTACTAATGCCGGTACCCCCCATACTGGTACCCATGCCTGAACCCATACCTGAACCCATGCCTGAGCCCATGCTAGCTCCCATGGGTCCACCAGAACTAGGGGACCATAAACTTCCCTGCATACCAGTCAGTCCTCCACCGAGACCACCGTTCCATTGAGCTGGGTTGGACATCCCACCACCATCATCCCATCCAAGTTTGTTCTGACCAGTGGACCACTGGCTGCTGGTACCTCCACCTCCACCGATCATAGCACCAATCTCATTCGGGTTCACAAAGCTAGCATTCAAACCAAATGCAGGAGAATTCAGCATCTGACAAGCCTTCACAGCATCTTCTCTATTCTTGTAGGCAACCAAGGCAATGCCTTGTGCTTGATTCAGATTGAACTGTTCTACTACACCATTTCGCTGACACAAGATGTGCAAGTAACTTGAATCAACCTGCAATGGAACCAAATATACCGAGACAATAAGTTTCAATTGTATACTTACTCAAATTCTTAAATATGTGCATATTCTATAACACTAGTCCTAACCTCTTTTTAATGAACAATCATATTCCCACCAAGTTGATATGCAGGAAACTGTGTGCTAGCATCATGTTTCTTTGACCAGCTGATTGGCATATTGACCACTGGCTATTAATCGAAATCGAAACTGAGGCTAAAGAATATATGGGTTTGCAGAACAGATTAATAAATCATTGCACAAAACAAGAAATGGCTTTGTCGTGAAAAAATATCAGTTTGCGGTTACTGGCAATGAGGCTAAATTTTACCGATACAGACATGCCACAGATATTGCAAATATCAGCCGATACCGATATCGCAAACAATCATCGGCGCAACGCTACTTAGAATAACCAGTGAAGATAATAATCAGCAAACAACCCTATGAAATCATGGACCTATGAAAACCTCAAAAGATGCTGTAAACAATAGTTATGAAAAACTTTTGTGAACAAAATCCATTGCATCTCTGTAGAAAGCGATTTTAAACGCCTTCAATCATTGTCCACAAAGGAACCCACAGCTCAAACTCTTGTAAAAAATAAGACAGGTAGATGTACAAATAATTACTATTTAATTGTATAACTTTACCGGCTTTGCTGATAACAAGCAGCTGGCAAGCATTTGGGACAGCAGCAGAAGTCATGTTGTATTGCTAATCATATCGTGTATTGTTATGCCGCTTATGAAATAAAGATGAGACTGCCATTTGCTACATCACACACTGACTAGGTAGGCATGAAGATCAATGTGAAAATCCCTTTTACTTACATTGGCAACGTTCTTTATAATGAGCCAATTGGAACCTACACCAGTCATCCCATCATTTCCACTCCAGGAACCTGTGAATTAAAATATATAGTCTCCATACAATCTAAATCAAATAACAACACTAGCAATGAACCAGCAAGCCACTGTTGCTTAGTGATTCCTTCCTACGATTTATTACAAAGTTTAATAGTAACACTACACATAAGATTTACAAACTTTGACCATTATTGACTACAGGAGGGATGAAGTACAGGAGGGAAGCTATTTCATCCAAGATTTATTCTTATTCTAACAATTGCCAGGATTTCAACCCAAGCAACCAACATCATTTGTGAATGTGGCCAGACAATTCATTTATGTATACATCACAGAGAAGGTATACATTATAACCTGAAGAAGCCAAAATACATCACACTGAACTACACCTAAGTTTTGAACCAACTCTAGTAAAACTCACCAGAACCAGAATCCCAGCTTCCACCACCTGGTCTGCTACTCCAATTGTTATTGCGAGGATTGTTCTCAAGTCCAGGAGGAGGACCAGGTCGATTAGGTCGTGACACAAAGCCTGGCACAGACTGCTGACGAGTGAAGCCACCGCCGCCACCGCCACCATCTTGGTAGTTCCATCCTCCTCCAGAAGTTGACTGGGAGCGTCGGTTTCCATGGCTTCCCCATACCTGAGGACTTGGTTTCATTGGACGGGTCAGGATACCAGTCAGATCATCATGCTTTTCCCGTTCCTTCCCAGGCGTCTTACCGACAGGGAGGGTGCTGGACAAGGGCCCTACACTGCCTGGGGTCGCATCTGGGTCATTGGCAACGTCAAAGTTTCGTGGTTTCCATGGTACACCTGGCTTGAACTCGGGGACTCCATCACCATGGTCGTCCATGTTCGACTGGGGGAATGGCCAAGCTGAAGAATCAGAAAATGCAGAGTCTGCACTGTTAGGTTGGCTATCAGAAGCAGCTGGTGATGTACTGCGTGAGTTATCTTCAGGTCGCATTGGTTTAGGAAGATTTCCTGGGTGGCGATTGAATTGCCTGTTCTGCTGTTGTTGTTGCTGCCTCTGTTGCTTGTTGAAGAATTGTTCCATCCTGGACTGCTGAGGTTGGTGACTTCCCATATCCTGCCCAAATCCAGTACCTCCCAAGAAACTGGAATTGCCCAAGTCTGAGTCGCCAGGCATCACTGTGCGGTTGTTTGAAAAGGGTGCCCTAGGACGGGACTGACCCATCTGGTTCTGAGGCATGAACCTACCATACATCTCCTGTTGTCGGTTCATGAATCCAGCCTTACCACCAGTGTTACCTCCTTGCATACTTTGTAGTTGTGCTAGGAGTTGTGGGTTCTGCTGTAGAGCATGTAGAAGCTGTTGAGGGGATGTCAAGTTTTGGTTGAGTCCAGCCACAGCTTGCATGAGTTGTTGCTGTTGCTGCTGTTGTTGTTGCTGCTGTTGTTGCATTGGGTTGAAATTGCCACGCATAGGTTGATTGTTACCAGCATTCATCTGTCCCTGAAACTTTGGTGGTGGGATCCTTTGGTTCTGAGGACCCTGTCCGGGGAAGCCAGGACCTCCTACAGCACCCAGATTAGCCATACCTTTGTTTCTCATATTTGACATCATATTCATCGACATGTTGCCAGGCATATCCCCACCGCCACCATGTAGCTTCATAGCTGAGAAATTTAAATCCAAATCTCCACCAGTCTTCATAGGGTCCTGGCCCATTGCCATCAGCTCTTCTATAATAAGAAAGCATAGAGGAGACAGAACATTACCAGATTGCTGCAATTTCAGTGCAAACTAAATCACACCTTTTCACATATTTCAGATCTTTCGTTTGATCAGCAAGGATTCAAACTGAGATCAGAGTTACAGTATTTTCCAGAAAATGTTTGCCATAAATTTGCTGAATATAAATTAGAGATATCCTCTACAGTAGATGCTTCTTGGCTGTTCCATAAACATTGGTAACAATTTAGTTCTGCACATTATGGTCTGTTCTTTCCTCTGCTAACTTCATGCTGGCTGCACTATGAACAACCATGTACTACAAATGGTTAGAAGAGTAATGAGTTTCCCACAATAACTTTGTTAAATAGTAGTTTCAAATTAGCTTCCATTACATCCACTATCCAAGTCAAAAAGTTTGTGTTCCTTGTACATGTGAATATCCTACTTAACCAGAGTATTGTCTCTGTTATTTTTACTGCCAGCCAATATAGTCACTATTACTTTGGAATACTGCAGGATGACTTCCACAAGCACAATAAGATGATTTAGTGCTCATACATTACTCAGTGGAATATCTTAATCTCCCCCTAGAGCAATGTCTCCAGCACCAAGCTTATTTGAAAAAGTGACTACCAAAACAAATAACATCATCAATGGATGTGTATGATGAGGGTTCACCTACCAAGTGCACTTTGGAAATTCATGTTATGTTTCTTCAGCATCATCTCAGATTCTTCTTTGGGGAAACCTTTGTCAGTCAAAGCTCTCAGTTTCAGTGCAATCTGACTGGGGTTTCTGTTACCATTAGGTATCTCCGGCTACAAGTCAAAGGAAAAGAATCCCAGTCAGACTCAATCAACATCCTAGCACAGATCAGGTCATGTCTCTTTTACCTTTCTAATATCTTACCAATCCAGAGATCATGCAGAAAAGAATTTACATGGTCCTTTCCTTTAAGGCACCTACAATATGTTGCCCTCAGGTGATATAGGAATTACCAAAACAAATTTTGTTACTTCCCAAATGCTTAAAGGCATTGAAGACTCGCCCCAAACCGCGTGCTGCCATCTGAAAAAGTTAACTTTCCGTTGCTTGCAAGTGACGTTTTGTTCGTGTCGCTACAAAATGCAGACAGTACAGTAGTGAAACGTGACACCTTGTTATCTTTAGCTGGACCTGAGATGTCCATCGCTCTATTGTTTGTACACTGTGCTGTGGGTATTGACCGCAGCTGTATGTACACTAGTGTATAATTACCAAAGGTAGCAAGCTGTGTGTGTGCATTTTCTGGGATTGATGGTGGTGTCTAACACTTCTGTTACACCTCAATCGAAACTAGGTCAGATTACCGGCATTAGACGTTTTGAGTCTTCACACCCTTTAAGAGGGAAGACTTAACAGAGACTGATAAGACTTAAAAGCAACTGATGTGAAAATTAACTTACCCCTGGTTTTCTTCTCATGTTCACTGCAGCATCACTGTTCTGTGAGCCTCTATCCCATTCATCATCTCCCCAGTGTCCCACTACGAAGAAACATACAAAATCACAATTACAGTTCTGTGTTAAATTGTGTAATGTGGTGTGAACCATGAAAGTTGACTGAAACACACACCACCTTCATCATTTGCAAAGCATTTGGCTTGGTAATTCTTTGTCCCAAATTTATGTCATTCAGATATATATGGTCAGTATGGTAACTTGGTTGTTGCCAATGAATCTCAACAAGCAATAACAAAGCATGTTGAATAGTGATGTGAACAGTCCAAAAATGTGCTCCCGGGTACCTGTTTGCTAACTTCGGTCGGTTCCCTCGGGTGCCCTGTTCATTACACATTCAACATAACCTTCCCCCAACTCTGCCTATACCATAGCAGCATACATAAGCCTAAGATTGGCAAAAAGAACCACCTCTAGAATTTTTGGATCACAAATGACAGTATTTCCCTAACTTACAAAAGTGAGCAACGGTAATACTAACTTGAACTGGAGGGATTTGCAGGTTCTTCGTTCCATGTTTGCATAGATTCCCGAGATTGAGTACTGCTTCTATTGTTGCCACCCCAGGAAGATGAAGACTGTTGGCTTTCATTCGTCCACTTGTTTGTTTCTTCAGCAGGAGTCCTTGGCAGGCTCTGCCACTCTCCACCACTCTCCGATTCTGACTTAGACCTACTGGTTGTAGCAGAAGTGGGAGTACCGGGATCATCCCATCCTCCTATCTTCTTCTGTGGTTGTTGTTGTTGTTGCTGTTGCTGCTGCTGCTCTGTGCTACTACTGAACCCGGCAGGTGCACCGTCCTCAGAGCTTGGTGTACTCGGTGGTTTGCTGGAGGGCACGGATGGAGATTGCATAGTACTGGTGCCAGCTGCTGTCGCTTGAGCAGCAGCCTTTTGCTTCAGTTGCTTCATACGGAGAACATTCTTTGCACTCATTTCAGTAACCCAGGAATTGTGCTCCTTACTGTCTCCCCAGACATAGGTGCCATCATCCATTCCAAATGGCTTACTAGGATCGGAGGGACTCAACTGTCCCCAACCAGTAGGGACGATTTCTTGTGGAATGTCTAGCATTGGTAACCAGCCAGAACCTTGTGGCACAGGCTGCTGCGGCGGCGGTTGACTGTCTGCTGGAAATGGTTGCTTTTTCGCAGTATCTTCTTTGTTCCATGATCCATAGTTACTGTCAGATGTTGGTGGCTTAACTGGTGGGGCACCTGAGCCCCATGCGCTACCACCACTGCGATTATTATCAGCATTAGAGGGTTGACTCCACTGTGTTGGTGTTGGTGGTGGCTGTGTCCAAGCTTGAGGCTTTGGTTCGTCTGGGTTTCCCCAGGCCTTAGTTGTAGAAGACGAGTGAGCTCCCCAAGCAGATTCAGGCTGTGGTGGTTTGTTTTGTTGACCAGAGTTGCCCCATGGTGACTTCGGTGGTTCCTTATTCCAAACATTTGGAGGTGGCGGTGGAGGATTTTGTTGTTGACCACTCCAAACAGCAGTACCATTGTCGCCTGCTTGATGACGTGCTGGGGCTGCTTTGACATTACCTGGGTCTACTACATCCCACTTTGTACCCTGGTTGACGGGCTTCTTTCCCCACTGGGTAACACCGATTCCAACTCCTTTTGCACCCCCCTCCATTCCTTGATTTCCTGGGTTACCACCCCATGCTGTCTGAGGTAGCTTTGCTGGTCCTCCAGCAGAGGCTTCTCCCCAACCAATCTGGCTGCCATTGCCTGGTGCAGAGAAGGGTCCCCAAGCTCTACCAGATGGAGGTTGTTGTGGTTGTTGTTGTGGTGGTGGTTGTTGTTGATGTTGTTGTTGTTGATGTTGTTGTTGCTGTTGTTGAGCAGGATGGTTATTTGCTTTCCCACCCCATTGGTTGTTTGATCCTCCAGATGGTCCTCCCAATGGTTTGTTCCAAGCAGATTGTCCAGCAGCTGGATCAGGTTGCCTTGAACCCCAAATATCAGTGCCAAGGGCCTCTTGGTCTTCCACCTTCTCAGACTGCCCCCACCCAGTTGGAGTATTGTTCTCTTGTGTACTAGTTGGAATAGAGCCCCATCGTGATACATCTCCTGCTGCTGAGGGAGGTGGTATGTCCCCCCATCCAGTAGGTACCCCACTTGTTGGAGTCACAGATCCCCATCCAGATCCACCACCAGGCTGCAAGTTTTGTGAATTCTGAGCATCCCAGGATGGTGATTCACCTGAAACATAAACAGACAACTATGAAATACACATAGAAAACTCTTAAAGATATCCATGGCAATGATCAACATTTAATACGGTGCTTCAGAGTGTTTTCTCTATCTGATCAATGAATCTATGCAAACAAATAGTGTTTTCTTTTAAAGATAGCAGAATTGCAAATGATAACAATGACCAAGTACAAGGTTGCTTCTTTAAAACATGTATGAACAACATACGTAAGGTCAGTATTGCCATAATTACTGGTACAGACTTACCATTGATATGACTTATTTACAACCAGTGAACTGTCACTACCAAAAACAATAGCATTGTTGTACTCACATTTGATGTACCCACATATCAATTAAGAAAGTTTATTACAAGCTGAACTTTTGCAGTTATTGCATTCACAAAGATTAGCTCTGTTGGCCTCAACCTACACAGAAAAGAACAGAAGTCTTGTACTCAATGAGGTGGATCAGCACACCAAGTGTGAAGCTCATCTAAGCTTACTTTTTGGAGTTATCATAATTACAAGGCTTTCAAAACTTTGACTTGTTGAACCTCACATGACATTTGACCTCCACATCAACAGATACACAAAGTGGTTTCTACATTCCTCAGTATGACCTTCATTCACGTTTCACTTTTTGACTTGTGTAACAAGGGTTTCAGACTTTCACTCTGTTGACCTTTAACCAATTCCAATAGGTTTCTTGTACTCAAGAAGGTGCATCTACCAACCAAATTAGAGAGTTACCCACTATGTCGTTTGGAGCCAAGGCCAAGGCATGCGTCACACACACAAATGCCATCACCATTGCATCATATTCCTTGGGACTCAGGCAAGGTATCAAAAAGGCACATTTCCTGTTATTCTATAATAAACTTGATCTAGCTGCCTTGATTGCGTTTACTTACCACTAGCCTGACCTTGCCAGCCATTCTTCTCTGTATCTTGGTTTTGTACGTTGCTTGTGTTGGTGGTGGGTTTATTGCTGTCATCTCTATCAGTATTCCCAGCATCACCACCAGGGTTGGTTACTGTTGAGGTGCTGCTGGTAGGAGTATTCTCTGCACTAACTTCAATCTTAGCCAGAGAACTACTTTCCTGTTCCTGTGAGGGTTTCTCTTGTCCATGGGCATTGCTTCCAGACCAGTGTGCATTACTGCTAGAGGTAGTGTATGTCATCCCACCAGACGAGGCGGTAACTGATGACATGCTAGTATTTGACTGACTGGTTAGGGGACTTTTTGATGATCCTTGACCCCATGGATTTCCTGAGCTGCCACTCTGCATACCATCAACTTGCAAGCTTGGATTGAATGATGGGGAAACAGAGGTGGGTTTATCTGGTCCATCGGATGATTGTATACCACCCCATCCTGGACTACCTGAACCCCAAATGGAACCACTCAGGCTATTACCTTCACCTGAAAAATTGCTACTTCTTTTCTGATCTGAGGACATTAGGCTGCCTTCAGGTCCATTGCCATTCATGGTGTCTACATCTCCTGCATGAATGACTTCTCCTGGCTTCAAACCATTGGAGCTGGAGCTACTAATGGCTGGCCAGCCACTGCTCTTCTTTTGGTCCATCATAGGAAGTCCATTTGGCGATCCTTTACCGCCCCAATCAGATGCCTGGTTGCCAGACTGTATAGAGGAGTCACCTCCATCTGTAATGTGAAAGTAACATTTACGTTTCTTTGTTCCATGGATACCAGCTGAAAATGCATTTTGAATCAACAGATTTCGCATGAGTAGAAGTCCTTACTACTGCTAATCTATGACACTAGAGACATCTCTGTTCAAGATAAGTCTAGTGGCTTTTCTAGGTCCCCATAACACACGTGAAATTCATAAAATTTACAATGATGACTATGATATTTACCAAAATAGGTGGATGCACAAGAAATGATCACCAAATAGCATAAGGCATAGTAGAGCAAGAGCACCAAGGTCATGCAGAGTCAAATAAGACTTAGACTTAGACATAGAGTAAAACCAGACTTACTAGAATCCATGTTCCATCTACCTCCACCATGTAGCCAAGCGCCTTGTGACATTTCGTTGCTTTTCCACTGGTTCATGTTTATTGCTGTAACAAATAGAGACAAATCATCACAATACAACAACCCATAGAGCCAACTGGCCTAATGTTAACTTAAACTGTCAAAGTCGCCACCTTGATAAATCACAACCTAACTATATATCTCTTCCAATGCTTTTCAATGCAATGATATATAACTTGCTAGATATGTATCTAACAAGGACATTTTGTTCACTACAACACAGGTGAGAATGTAAGAACTCGTCCGTTGTTACGTGGAAAGTCTTTAATAATGAAGCCTTATAGTCCTACCACTGACTCCCACACACTGACTGCTTGCTGTTAACAACTGGAGGTCACATGCAAATTTATGATTGGTTAAATTTGTTAAAGCTGTACAGCTTCAGTCGTGAACCTTGCATGACTGCCAGTTGGGAAAACCCTACAGATTCAGTTTTCCCCGACTGCAGCAGACACGAATTAAAAACTGGCTAAATCATGGTCAGCCGTAGTGTTGAACCCATGCACACTGCCCGATTATCTGGACACAATTTTCCATGTAACGACAGTCAGTTGTGTCTGGTCATAATCAGTAGTGTGCAGCGACTCTACACTAACAACTGTAGAATAGTTATTCGGTTTGGCATTGATTCAACTTGTTGGTCATGGTGTTAACCAGATTTTCACTGTGATAACACTCTAGCCATATCCATTCATGAATAATAATGAGAATGAATTTCTTGATTATATAAGGTCTGTACCTATCATCAACTGATATTACCATACCAAGTATGAAGTACATTGGACATACAGTTGAAGAGATATTGACATTTATAAGAATTTTATGTTAAACCCTGCCCATTTATCAATGTGCATGAGGTCAGAACCACAAACAATAGGGCACATCTACGCATCATGGGACATCTACAGTACCAACCAAGCATGACACTAACTCAACTTGTGCTTCTTGAGATGTCGTGTTTACAAGCTGGCTATCACATACATACACACCCATACACATTAACACACATACGCCATCATGGTTGCAAAGGCTGCTATTCCTTCAGCATCGTAACCAAAAACCTATCATTTTGGAGAGTTTTGTGCCTGTTGCAATGTGTATGAGCAGATTAACACACTTAAGCATGTAACAGTTTTCAATTGAATTGTGAGCTTTCTTGACATCTCATTTTAAAGGTCACAGTAATGGTTCTACAGATGTTCAACTAATGCAATAAATCAAATATACTATGATTACCTTGAGCTTCCATTAAAAGAGCCCTGTGCAACTACCATTCAATGACAAATAGCAGTCTTCTCAAGATGTTACCCTTGTAGACAGAAGAGTTCGTATTTGGGTTGATCTTCAAATTCTATAAATAAGAGGTGATAAAAACTGTAAAGCCATCAACTGCTACAAAATGATATATATATTTTTTTTATGGCACATGGCTAATTCTGTCACAGGACCTGATATATTTGTTACAAGTCATGTAATAAATAATATTAGGTACCAGTTCAGCCACAACCTATTCAAAGACACAACAGAAGACATACCACTAGGGTTGTCACCACGCCGGGCGGCGCCGGGCAGTGCTACCCAGCTCTCAAAATTTCCGCCCGGTACTCGAGGTCAATTTCAGCCTTACCGCCCGGCACAAATTAGCCTACAGTACCGCCAATAAGTAACTTGGTAAAGATTAGCGCGATTCAGTGCAAAACGCAGCTTAACTGTAATCAACCCCGCTCCAAATAAAGGAACGATACTTTCCCGCACTCCAATTAAGGAACGCAAATTCCCCTCGCTCGCTGTTCACCACCGACACAATTAGACCGGCAGCCCAGTGCACTTTGATCAAACGAACGAGGTACAGTACCGCTTTTAAGTAAATTGGAAGAGATTAGCGCGATTCAGCGCAAAACGCAGCTTAACTGTACTTAACCGCGCTCCAAATAAAGGAACGCGATTTCCCCGCGTTCCAAACAAAGGAACGCGAATTCCCCTCGCTCGCTATTCACCACCGACACAATGGGAGTGAACCGATCGATACAACGCTATTCATAGCGCGGAGGTAGTGTAAACCTATCGCTTGTAACCAACACCCGTTATAAACATCACAATTTTAAACGAAGTTTACCAACTTTGACGGAAAGAAAGTTTTAATCGAGAATAGTTTCGTGTTGAAGGCAAAACCTTTTAATACGTGTTTATTTTATTCCCCGATATGTTCTGGTAACCAGAAGTAATAAAAAGCAAGAAGGAAACTTCGTGTCTTATGCTTTCGCCGTAATATTAACGGACCATTTTTTGTAGTAACATTAGGCCTCGCGTTTTGTGTTGAGTTTAGGCACATTAGGCCAGTGTACGAGTACGAAGTTCACGACTTCGACTGAAAGTTTTAAACGAGAATAGTTTCGTGTTGAAGGGCAAAACCTTTTTTATACGTTTTTATTTTATTCCCCAATATGTTATGGTTACCAGAAGTAATAAAAAGCAAGAAGGAAACTTCGTGCCTTATCCTTTCGGGGTAACATATCATTTTAAGTAGTAACATTAGGCCCCGCGTTTTGTGTGAACTTTAAGCACATTAGGCCAGGAAACGTTGCACTGATTTTATTTTATTTTTTATAGAGTTCTGTTCATAGGCTTACGAATGCGAAGGTTGTCACTAACTGAAAGGAGTTGTAAAGTGAATAATTGTAGTTATATCCTGGAAACCAAAATGAAAAAGAATTCTAAGCACAAATGCTTGTTTTAAAAAAAGCAAATTATTATAAAATAAGAATCATCATGCAACATTGTTAAAGCTTAGAAATGCAAACTAAAAAGAAACAAACAGTCTGTATTTTCTGTAAATCTTTTAAAAATTCTAAAAGAAAAGTTAGGCACACATTAGGCTAGGAAGCTTTGCACTCACAAAGCAAATAAATTAATACTATAAAAGAAAACAGTACAACAGTGTCACGCTTACAGAAGCAAACTAAAAGCAACACACTGTCTATTAGACTAGGAAACATTGCACTTACAAAGGCAACAACATTGAACAAGAGCCCAAGGGCACTGTGGTTCCTTGCTTGGGGTATATGACAATACACATATTATCAAGCAAGATTGGGCTCAAATAGTCCAAGTAATTGTGGTCCTACATGTACGCATAAAGTAACCAACACTATAGCCAACACTTTTGTGATCACAAAATGTGATCGGATTTTTTATCAAAAGGCACTTTTGAGATCTAAATATGGCGTCGAAAATGTAAGAAGTATAAGGTCACCTACAAGCGGGTCAACAGATATGATAACATTGGTGACCACAGATGACATGACCTTTAAGTTTGAAAATGTCCCAAATTATCAACCGTGTCACACCTTGGTATTAGGATTTAATTGCTTTAAATGTCTAAAAATTAACTTTGAACTTGTATACATAACTTCACACACAAAGGTCACCCGTAGGTCAACCAATTGACATTTTTGATCGGTGAAACCTAACGGAGCATCAAAACTGTAAAAATTCAAACATGTTTTCTTTGCCCATTTTCTCCCCCCAAAATACTAGTTTTTTAACACAAGCTGACCTTTGGTGACCTTGCATCACATGACCGCTAAGTTTGAAAATATTCCCCTATACCATTCGCAACTTGTCCAAAAGAATCAACCTTGTTACACCTTGGCACTGGGAGTTATTGCATGAAATGTCTGAAAATTAACTTTGACCTCCTATAACTTCACACACAAAGCTCATCCAGGGGTCAACCTATTGACATTTATGATCAGAAGGTACCTTTAACATCTGAAAATAGCATCGAAACTGTAAAAATCACCAAAACACGAAAAGGTCACCAGAGGTCAAATTGAGGTCAAGGGTCACCCAAATGTGGGTGGACAATTGGATTACGTAGAAGCAACTCCCAACCCTAACTGACAATTCGTTCTCAAGTTATCGCAAAAATACTAGTTTTTTATCATTAATTGACCTTTGGTGACCTTGGATCACATGACCGTTAAGTTTGAAAATATTACCCTATACCATTTGCAACTACTCCAAAAATATCAACCGTGTCACACCTTGGAACTGGGAGTTATTGCATTAAATGTCTGAAAATTAAACTTTGACCTCGTATAACTTCGCACACAAAGGTCACACGGGGGTCAACCCATTGACATTTATGATCAGAAGGTACCTTTAACATCTGAAAATAGCATCGAAACTGTAAAAATCCACAAAACACAAAAAGGTCACCAGAGGTCACCAGAGGTCAAATTGAGGTCAAGGGTCACCCAGATGCGGGTCGACAATTGGATTACATTGAAGCAACTCCCAACCCTAACGGACAATTTCTTCTCAAGTTATCGCAAAAATACTAGTTTTTTATCATTAATTGACCTTTAGTGACCTTCGATCACATGACCGTTAAGTTTGAAAATATTCCCCTATACCATTTGCAACTTGTCCCAAAATATCAACCGTGTAATACCTTGGCACTGGGAGTTATTACACTAAATGTCTGAAAATTAACTTTGACCTCATATAACTTAACATACAAAGGTCACCTTGGGTCAACTTATTGACATTTTTGATCGGTGAGACCTAAATAGAGCATCAAACTATACAAATTCAAACATTTTTTTCTTTGCCCATTTTCTCCTCCCAAAATATTAGTTTTTTAACATTAATTGACCTTTGGTGACCTCGGATCACATGACCGTTAAGTTTGAAAATATTCCCCTATACCATTTGCAACTTGTCCAAAAATATCAACCACGTCACACCTTGGAACTGGGAGTTATTGCATCAAATGTCTGAAAATTAACTTTGACCTCGTATAACTTCGCACACGAAGGTCACACGGGTGTCAACCCATTGACATTTTTGATCGGAAGGTACCTTTGGTATCCAAATCTAGCATCAAAACCAAACATTTTCTTTTTTGCTCGTTTCCACCCAAAATAAGCATATTTTTTCTAATGTGACCTTTGACCTTTTGACCTTGGTTTCAGATGTAGTTTAATCTCCTGATTCCAAAAAACAAAACGACAAGTCTGTGCAACCATCCTAACTCCGACCGAAAAACTTTGACCCCATATAACTTCGCACATAAAGGTCACACGGGGTCAACCTATTGACATTTATGTTCAGAAGGTACCTTTGACATCTGAAAATAGCATCAAAACTGTAAAAATCCCCAAAAACACGTAAAGGTCACCAAAGGTCAAATTGGGGTCAAGGGTCACCCAGGTGCGGGTCGACAATTGGATTACATTAAAGCAACTCCCAACCCTAACGGACATTTCGTTCTCAAGTTATCGCAAAAATACTAGTTTTTTATCATTAATTGACCTTTGTTGACCTTCGATTACCGTTATGTTTGGAAACGATGCCTTACCCCATTCACAACTACTCCCAAAATATCAACCATGTCGGACCCTGTCAATGGGAGTTATTGCTGTTTTTAATATATTGGTTTTTGGCATCTAACTGACCTTTGGTGACCTTTGCGGGCACCAAAAACAATAGGGATCTTCCTCTTACTATGGGCTATCCACCCAACAAGTTTAATCATGATACATCATTTCCTTATTGAGATATCGTGTACACAAGCCAAGCGTCACATACACACACACACACATACACACACACACACACACACACGCCAAGTTGAACGCATAGGTTCCTTGCTTTGCAAAAAGCAAGGAACCAAAAATACATAAGTAAAATATTAAAATTACCATGCAAGGGATCAAAATTAACATGTAGTTCTTTTTGACTACAGTCTTCAAAGGTTTCACATCAAGAATAATTTAAATATATGATGACAAAAAAAAAGGAAAATGGAATATACCAAAAAATACTGTACTTCAAGATTTGACTGCCATTGCTAAGTATCTCTTAGCATTTCTGTTGGCTGTGTCCATCTTTTTAACGCACTGTCCCCAAACTCTTTTCTGAATGTGAAGTGGTACATGAAACTGCTCCATAATACATTTCCTAATTGCAAATACCCTATCCTTATTAAGTGCATTTTTCTTAATCCCATTAACATTACAATTTAAAAGCTCATATGGTGTAAATATTTTACGCATTAAATATCTGGCAAGACCACATGGATCTCCCTGTTCAGAAAGAGACGACAGCACAACTTCAGGTCTTATTTCTGTTATGACGGAGGATAAGTTTACTTTAAATAGTTGGCAACATTTTGAAGAAATAATAAAGTGTTACTAAGCGTTTCTTGTGTGAATTTTTTATATAAATTACCATTGGTTCCAGCAGAATGAAAAGATAAAAGAACTTCCACCATACAAATTTGAAGCAGGGCCGGTTAAATTCAAAACATGTTTCTCGTCCGCGCAATTGATGGGCCTCCTTTTTTCCTGATTCCCGAGTTTCTTTTCGGATTATAAGAAATCTAAACTATCCTTAAAAATTATTTTGTAAAGGTTGGAACATATTCCAAACTAGTAGCAGCGCATGAAAAGAAGAAAAATGGCCGCCCGTTTTTTCATATCTCAGTACGAGTATTTTATTTGGATACTATAGAACAGCTTTTGTTCCCTAGCTGTATTTCGATTTTTTATAAAACCTTCATGAAAATTAACAGACTTGTTTGAAAATGGATTTTGAAGCTCAGTCGACAATTTAAGAAATGCTTACCGTTAAATACTGGCGTCAAGCAATACATTTCGAATTTATTCCAATAAAGATCCGCAAAGGATAAAAATGATGATTAGAGCTTACTAAAAAGAAATAGAAACTGCATGTACATGGTCATTTTAAGTATCCAAGTACTAAAGAGATCGAGTTCACCGAAACATCCCTTTTCCCTATCGCCTGAGGAAAACTGTCTTTTATAAATTATAGTAGGCCTACCATACAGTACTTTACATTTGAAACAAAAGTTACTTCTACAACACACAGAATTTGTGTGTGTCGCAATAGTTTAAGTTTTAACCGCGCAGTACACTACCATTCATAATTTGCATATTACACCAAAAGTTATAACTTGGCGTCCAGATGGCGGGAAAATGTACAATCATGTACAATTTGTTGTGTCGTTGCCATGGTGCAATGAACTTGGGCAAGTTGCCAAGTTCGAATGTCGATGACCTACTTATGTTCCGTGACCAATGTCAATGGGAATTCTGTGTGTAAAAACTCGGGTTTTCCACGTGCAATATATATAGAAGTTATACGTAAGCGGAGCGAATTCGGGGCGGCTCGTTGATTGTGAGGAAGCACTTATCTAATCATCAATTTTTGTGAAAAATATCGTACTTTTTTTCAGAAAATATTTTTGACTAGTAATTGGAAACTCAATGTATCAAGAAGTACTGGGGGTAGACCTTATCATTGCATTTTGAGGGAAGTCAGATCTTCAAGTGCAAAATATTGTTTTTTCATTTAAGGTTATCGTGGTTTTCTTGCGAGGTGTGTATACGGCGTAACTTTTGATGTAGGCTTAGAGGTAGGATCGGCCGATGCATACTAAATGAGAACGTGCAAAAACGTTTGAAGTGTTGTTTTGAACAGTGCCCGTGAAGCTGTATACTTTGAGAATTCCAAGGGCAGTGACAACGTGCAATGTCTCAGTGCGGTATACAACTGAGTACCAACTCAGTTCCGTAATGTAACATGTGCGCGAATAGCCCGTATTACTTGCAAGAACATTATACTGTACTGTTCTAGCCCCGAGAAATGATCAATTCGGCTTTCACTTAATCTGCAATTTTTATTGTTCGCAGCAATCGCGGGAATTCTGTTTGCTAACGTTTCACTCATCAAACCAACTGTTTTGCTTCCACTTGAACATTTGTATTGTACGTTGAATTTAAACAGTATAAGATACGTGCTTATACACTATCCCTTCCCTTGGCCGAGTATAAACCCTCGGTCTTCTTTCTACCGGCGACGATCGATATTCTTTTGTTACCGGATTGGAAGGAATTAAGTAGGATTACAGCCATTGACCGTCTGACGGTAACAATGAACTTCACACTTTTAGCTGGCATGAATAGAATTAGGGAAGCCTTCCGACGGAATCTGCGCTCTGATAAACAGTTCCCCGCAATTAACTGCATTTCAATGCGGGTTTTAACAAAAGATAGAGCGCGGTTTAAACGCACAGAGCGCGATTAAGAGCGCGGTTTTCTCATTTACTTAAAAGCGGTACTGTACCAATATCTGAGTATTGGAACATTTGTGGAAAAACCCAGTATATCCAAAAGTGGATGTCTGCCGTGGTCGCTCTGCTGCATGTGGCCCCTGGGGCCGGTTAAAGGGGGCCCAAAAATGCATCTGATCAAACGAACGAGGTACCATTTGAAACCAATGTCAACTTAATGCATGAATGCCACATAGTACTGAATGACCCATGCCAGACAAATTTTCTGCTGCAAAGGGCCCGCCAGACGCCCAAGAAGGGCCCCTAACAAAATGCATCTGATCAAACGAACGAGGTACCACTTGAAACCAATGTCAACTTAATGCATGAATGCCGCAAAGTACTGAATGGCCTATGCCAGACAAATTTTCTGCTGCTAAGGGCCCGCCAGACGCCCCCAAATATGGCCCAAATGCCCATTAGCGTAGCATTGACCCAGATTAAATATACAAGGTACCACTCAAAACCGGTTTGGAATGTTCGGGTTGATCTTACAGACTATGGAAATCATCATGCCAGACAAATTTTTTGCTACAAAGGGCCCGCCAGACGCCCAAGAAGGGCCCATAAAAATGCATTTGATCAAACGAACGAGGTACCACTTGAAACCAATGTCAACTTAATGCATGAATGCCACAAAGTACTGAATGGCCCATGCCAGACAAATTTTCTGCTGCTAAGGGCCCGCCAGACGCCCCCAAATATGGCCCAAATGCCTGTTAGCGTAGCATTGACCCAGATTAAATATGCAAGGTACCACTCAAAATCGGTTTGGAATGTTCGGGTTGATCTTACTGACTATGGAAATCATCATGTCAGACAAATTTTCTGCTACAAAGGGCCCGCCAGACGCCCCAAAAGGGCCCATAAAAATGCATTTGATCAAACGAACGAGGTACCACTTGAAACCAATGTCAACGTAATGCATGAATGCCACAAAGTACTGAATGGCCTATGCCAGACAAATTTTCTACTGCTAAGGGCCCGCCAGACGCGGATCACTGTCACAAATTACCCGGCTCTAAAAATGGTCTGGTGACAACCCTGCATACCACCATAACAGAAACATTGAAAGACATATTTACCATTAATAAGCTGTGTAGTCATGATTCAAAGCAATTTGAGGCCTAAGTTAGATAGAGCATTGCATTACTTACATTGGCATTCTTACTGTATTCTGGGCTTTGCTTGGACAACCACAACCAAACTAGTGGTTCTATTGTACTCGGACGGACACTGAAGTCAAATATGACATGTCATGTTATCACTCTTCAGACAACCATGTTCAAAACCTTAAACACTGTACACATGCTATCTTAACTCCATGCTTGTATGTTATTTACTTATACATAAATAATTACCAGACACCAAAAAGTCGCAAACATAAATAAAATTGCCAGCTATAAACAGATGTTACGTCTATAGATAATCAAGCAGAAGTTAGTTTTTGCATCCACCCTCAATCAATAGCAACATGTTCAGCTTACCTTTGGCTTTTACTGTACCTGAAAAGAAAATTTGGAAGAGGATTATAAACACACAAAGTACTGAATCTATTTAAACTAGGAACCCTGAGGCTATTTATAACATACCCTAAAATATTTTATCTACAAACAAAGGTATGAATTTAATACAAATTTTACCTCTGCACTTATTTAGTTACAGTAAAATTCATTCAGGCTTTACTTATGGAGAAGCTACCATGTCTACAAGCTTTCCAGATTTCGACCTAGGCTGGCCTCACAGCATTTTTTAACCTCCAGCAATTACAACATAAACTTCCTGTTCTCCTGAAGGGATATCTACATATCAGGTATGAACTTCATCCTAACTGTATTTTTTTAGTTATCCTGTGTAGTAATAAAATGTTAGACTTTGACAACTGTCAGCTGCAAGCAACCTTTGTGCTAAAAAATATTTTAAGCTTCGAGGTTAAAACTACATAACGGTTGCTTGCTCTTGTATGGCTAATTTGGAGGGATTGTAAATGCTTTCAGTGGTAAATATATCGCAAGCACAACTGGAAAAAACTTACTATTCGTTGTCCACTGAACTGTCACCTTCAGTATGTCTCTTTTTCAAGACTGTTGGCAAGAAAGTCGGATGTGGTCTGCTCTTCTCGTCTTTCAACTCTTCTAAATGGAGAAGAGTAAGGAAGCTTGAAATATCTCACCATATTTTGAATTCAGCTGTGTCCTGTGCTGATGCATGATGAATTGGATTAAAACAGCATGAGGATGCACATAATGCATTAGCAAACTTGACTTTGAGCACCCTTATTGGTCCCAAATTACACCTTTATATAGGTTCACCGGATACAGCATAACTGGAACATAAATCATACTCTACTGTTCAATGACATTTTCCACTGTATATATATATATATCTCGCATATATCGTTCTAACATCTTTATTTAAACCTTCCAAACTAGAAAGCTTTGTTTTAGTGTGCTATTATCTCAGACTGGCTACTACATCAATAATTGTTCACAAACTTCTGCAACGGGTTAATGAAAATACTGATATCAGAAATAGCAAACACTATCATTGCACACAGCTGTGGTGACAACACGATTTGAAAATAAATCACTTATTAATCTCATAACCAACTTTTGCAGAAACCACCAAAGAGCAATCACAAACAGTCCCTAGCAACAACAGCAATAATGAGCTCTCAATCCTTCCCTCTTTTAAGAAATATTCAGCAAATCTGCAACCACCACCTGAACATGTAAATGATTATCAGATCTTATTGACAAGCATCATAAGGCTCAATTTTCTTTCCAATAAATACACATTCAAGCTGTAGTTTCGCTAAATTTACTAAATCACTATAATCAGTTTGTGAAAAACCGAGCACTCAAAACCATGATCTGTTGATGACGTCCACCAACATCACACCAGGTTTGCAACCAACCGATCTTTGTGAGAGGACTATTTTCTGTTCTGAACAGACTCTCAAAAGCATGCTAAATTTGGCATTGAAATGGTTACAACCAAAGCAACCTTTAGGTTGAGGTAGGCATAGACAATTAGTTTCATAACTGCTCCCTGTTGGGCAAGCTTGACTGAATTTCTAAGTTTGTAAAAATGTTAACTCTCTACTAATAAAGCTACACTGTAACTCTGTATTAGTCTACTAGTAACCTACCATGCTTATGAAAATTCAAAGACAACACAACAATTCTAACTGAGGCTAACTTAAGCATCTCAGAAAATAATCTTTGTAGGCAACACTCAATTTAAGCAAGACATTTGATCAAATGTGAACACAATGACTATCTATTTTGTCTTCTGGATTCAATTTAATAGTGTTCGACCGATTGTATGACAATCGGTTTTACCGATTACCGATTAATTCCTGTGACAATCGGCCGATGCCGATTACCGATTATTTCAAAATTTTCGTGGAACTGGCCTAATGTATGATTTAGTGTTATGCATGATTACCAACTTCTAGGCCAATACAATCAAAGATGTAAATGAACGACTTAACTTTTCACAGTAAAGATTAATGGAGCAAGTAAAGACACTGTAATACATACATAGGGTGATGTACGATTATAACGAGGAGTCGCAATATTGCAATCCCGCCACAACACAGTACTGTACAGACTACAGAAGGGGAAAAATAGTAGCCATTGGCTACGAAATGAAAAACGAAAAAGTTAGGGACAGCTTTTACAACTGCTATTAAAACCATTATCAGTGTTGCAACTCCAACGTAAATAAAGTAAAAGTATATCGCACGTAAATAAAACATTCGTTATTTCGTTAGCTGATATCGAAATATATAATCTGATATGAAATAATGTGTAGGCCTAAGAGTAAGTTGGCCTGACGTTTCGATCCTAGCAGGATCGAAATGTAACGCCACATTACTTATAACATATTCTTACACAGGCTCTTTAGTGGATAAGCAGTTTGCTAACAGTTTTATTTTATTATGAAAAATAAAACAATCCCGAACGTTTGCTTCAAGTTTTCAATGATTACCATCTGCGCAGTAAAACTTCCGATCGAACGAACGAACGTTGTTTCAAACAATCATACACAGTAAGTCAATGGCGCTTCTCCATTGACTTAACTACATGTGGGAGAAATCACACACTAAAGTCCAATTGACATTGTCGCGCGTGTCACTGGAAATCAGACTTGCTTTTAGTCGGTTGCGGTAAGGAGTTTAGTTACTGTTAGCACGTATGGTACATGCGGCAGGGGAAAAAAGGTGCTTCGGGTTTTTCGCAAAAATATGCGTAAGAATGTTTGCCTAATCACAAAATGCTGTATTGCAGTAGAACTACTGATGACTGTCGCCAAACGTGTTTCGGGATTTTTAGGAGTATTTGGAGCCTTGATTTCATCATTTTATGCCATTTGTAAAATCTTGGGCAGTTCTGAAGCTCAACCGTTCTTCAGCCAGACTAGCCTAATGTATGTAGAACTCACAATTAACAAAGCCTAATGTTATTGTTTTCACTTTCCAGTTTTCACCTACGGTGAAACGGCCAAAGTGGTTCAAAAGTATATTGATTTGGTGTTTATATTTAGTATAGACAATTTATCTTTCTTATCAATCGTTTAACATGACAGGTGGTTTTGTTAGATGCAACAAGTGAATTAAAAAAATACGTCGTCCCCCTAAGCTTATCGCGGGTATACTGTAAGTTGTTGCGCGGGTATACTGCATGGTGTTAACTGCCAAAACTGGATAGTGTATCGAACAGCATTTGTACAAACTCGCACGAGGGACTTATGATACCGTTACATCACGATACCGTAGCATTGAATCGACAATTTTCTCCCGTTGTGGTTGTGGTGTATCAAAAGCGCGGAAAAATACAATCCTTTATGTGGAACGTAATAATCGGTTCCAAATAATCGGTAGCGCAATGGATTTTGCCGATGCCGATTATTTACCGATTGTCTGATAATCGGCCCGATGCCGATTGTCTAACCGATTATCGGTCGAACACTACAATTTAATATTGGCAAGGCTGTCGTTGTCATGGCTACGTAGGTTGCTTTGCTTCTGTCACAGTAATGTAACAGTAGTCTAGGCCAAGTACATCATGAGATTGATGATCAATAAGCTTTAATTGAACAAGCCAAACAGCCGGACACATTGCCATCATGAGCACTGCACTACAGAACCACTGAACGTTTGTTTACAATGCATATTTAGGAACTACATGAAATATCACTTGATTATTTGAAATATATAGTTTTTAAAGGTCTGCAAAAGATTAGTGTGAGCTTTAGATGATTACAAGTTACCTAAGAACCTAAATCACTTGCTTGCTAAATCACTTACCTTTCATATATTTTTTTCCCCACCAGTTGAGAGCTATTAATCTGATGGATTAGAAATATACAATGGAAGTTTATTAGGCCAGTGCGTCAAACTTCCCCCACAATTGAGTACCTTACCATTAAAGGAAGGTTCTAGAGGGGAATCCTTTGATGAAATCTTGTGCCATTGTTCTTAAGCTTTACACTATCCTTTAAACAGTGTGTTCCAGCATTTTCTCTGTAGCTTCTTCTTGCATGATATGTTGTTAAAGTAAAATATCACACACTAACCAACAGACCAAAATTAAAAACTTTCATCATGAACACATATGCATGTTTAGTCCAGGTATCTAACAAATTCTTAGTCCCACAAAAGTGATGGTTCAAGTTGTAAATCTTTGGAATTTTTTATAGCATTCATGGTGCAATATGGTGAAAAGATGGATTTTTCAGGTAATGTATTTCCTTCACCAGTTTCCCGCAATCAGGGATTAAATAAAGGTTTTCTGGAATGCAACCTTTTCCGAGGGGGAGAAGGGGCCCTTTATACTCTTCTTTATGCACAAAACATCCATCATGCAACAAGGGTGCAAGTATGATTTTTCCAAAGCCAGACATCTAGCAGACTTAGGGATTTTTGCCATGTTTCATTATGAGAACATTTAATGAAACACTACACACAAGAGTTCCAACTTTTTGTTGCAAACCACATGTGACCGGACCTCCCTAGATCCTGGGTAATCAGATAGTGAATCTCTAAACTTAGTTTAATAATTTCATCTAGCTTTTGAGTAAATTGTGCTCTAAAGGTTTTCAAAATTTGACCTCTGGTGAACACAACTGACCTTTGATATGTCTTTAAAAAAACATCAGGTTCCTCATACTTAAAGAAGCAGATCGACAGACCACGTTTGAATTTCATCCAAGCTTACATTTTAAGTTATCAAGAAGCTTTCACACTTTGACCTCTGGTGACCTCAAATAAGTTGAAATATCTGTTCACCTCTAATGATAGGTGTCTTGCATTCCCTTAGGTGGATTACTACGATATTTACTTTGCAGTACTATTGTAACCGAGTGCCCAAAGACCCAATACACACTGCCTTACTTTGATAACAATCACAATGCACTGTATAAAACATTTGTGTAATTGGGAAAGGACCATGTCAGTGTGTTCAACCAATTGAGAACTTTACTAAAAATTTAAGCATCATTTATAAAGTTGCTATAAACACGGAGTGGAAAAAACGAACCTTGATCATAGATAGGATTGCTCTTCAAGAATGATGCACCACAGCAATTATGTGCTGAGCTTGCCCATTATGAATCTGCAAAGAGAATTGAAAAGAAATCATGACTAAATAAAATATTTAAACAGGATATTGAAATATCTGTCAATTACTATGGTAAAAGCAATAAAGTGGTACTTCAAATAACCAAGTAAAAAAGATTCAGCCTAGCTTTTTTACCATGCTGTATACAACAAGCCAACTTCTTCAACTTCTCACTCATCCTACTGTTATTTCAAAAATGGTTGAGTGGTTCTATTGTTCGGTTTATGAGATTTAAATTTTAAACTATGGGATCAATAAAACACATCGCAGGGTTCATTATGGATGCTGCATTAAGCCAAAGCAAACGATTGACTCCCCAAACCAGCTTATTGTTCGTCATGAACAATGACCGATAAAGCCAATACTTGGCCAAGGGAAATATGGCGACACACACAAGACATCACTTCTCTTGAAGACAGTTGGACATTCCTACAGTACCTGAGGTATGTTAATATTGTGAAGGACCATGCACGATCCACACCTATCTTAAACCATGCATCAATACACACATCAATACTCAATGTTTTTAGTTGGCAAAAGGGCATTAAAAACAATTTTTGTTCAAAGTTTTTGTTTTAGTCAACTGAGGGAGAACATGGATGTTCAATGAAGGTTTCAACTGACGGAAAATTGGTTGTCAATAAAACATCTTTTCATACGAAAGGTGGGCCGTTTTGCGGCAACTGCTCTTGCGACAAAGAATTATATACCATGTTTCTTAATTGTAGATATATTCCACTCTGAATGTTCAGGACAATATAGAAATTATCAGCATATGTGAACTATATTTATATCGATAAAGTCCCGAATCTTGGCTTTGTTTAATATTCGCGAAGAAATTGATTCGTCACATTATGTTATAGCTTCAAAATTTCATTAACCTGTTTCGTAATCATCTAAAGTTAAAATCTGAAGTTAGGCACTTATCGGCTATAAACGGATCCCAATGGGACTCATGCCTATGTTTTCTCATCATCCCCTTTGCTGATGAGTTGGACCGTTCTATTTTTTAGCTGTATTTCCAACTTGCCACAACTCGCCCATTTTGGGAAAACTCGTCCGAGTCGCGTGTCAAAATGGATGAGGCGGTACTGTAGTGTATCCTGATGCAACTCAAGTCAGAGTTTGCGAATGACTTTCATAACTTCTTAAGTAAGACTGACAATATTCGAACAGAACTGGGCAGCCTTAGCGTTCCACTTTCTACTTGTAAACTTGATGGCCGTCCCATTATCCTTCACTAATTTGTTCTGAAGCCTGAATCCGAAGAGTGCAGGCTAATTATGTCATCTGCTTCCACTACTTGTGACAGTAAACCAATCTCGATTGGGCTTAAAGATGCAGTCGACACTCTTCTACAAGTCATAACACAACTTGTTAACCTTTCTTTTGCCCCAGGCGATTTTCCAGGCTCTTGAAGACAAGCCATCATTTAACCTCTGCTAAAGAAACCTGGTCTTGAACCTAATTTTAATAACGATCGGCCAGTAAGCATCCACCAATTTATTGCTAAGCTGGTTGAAATGGTCGTTGTCGAGCAATTTAATCACCATTTGAAAAATCACAATCTTTTACCCGACTTCCAATTTGCGTATAGGGCTGGGGAGGGGGGGTGGGGTACAGCACTGAAACTGCTCTTGTGGTTATTACCCATTACCCATTAGATTCTTGTGACAGACTGTGCAGACTAGAGTTCCTTTATACAGACAACAGAAGTGGGAAAATATTAGTCATTGGCTACAAAATGGAAAAAAAGTAAGGGCCAGCTTTTACAACTGGTATTTTAACCTCTATCAGTTTTGCTATTCCAATGTAAGTAAAGTGAAAAGGAGACCGTACGGAAATAAAACATTCGTAATTTTGTACTCTTGATATCGGAATACATAATCTGATGAGAAAAATAAAACAATCCCCAATGTTTGCTTCAAGTTTTCAATGATTACCATCTACAAGGGAACCCTTCTGATCGAACCTTGTTTCAAACAATTATACACAGTAAGTCAATGGCGCTTCTCCGTTGACTTAACTACATGTGGGAGAAATCACACACTAAAGTCCCATTGACTTTGTCGCGCGTGTCGCTGGAAATCAGACTTGCTTGAGTCGGTTGCGGTTAAAAAGTTCAGTTACTGCAGAGGGGTTATTTTACCACGTATGGTACATGCGGTCAGGGGGAAAAAGTTGCTTCTGGTTTTTCGCAAAAATATGCGCAAGTGTGTTTGCCTTATCACAAAATACTGTAATGCAGTAGAACTACTGAGGACTATCGCCAAACATTTTTAGGAATATTTGGCGCCTTGATTTCATCATTCATCATCCTTTATGTGGAACGCAATAATCGATTCCGCATAATCGGTAGCGCAATGGATTTTGCCGATGCCGATTGTCAACTATATAGGATCTCAGTTTTCAGTCTTGTTATTAGTCACCTCTACTATGCGAATTGTTTACACAGTGGTTTACCTAATTATCTTATCAATACGCTACAACGTGTACAAAATATTGCTGTCCTGTTTGATGTACCATCTAGCAAGCATGTTACTCCTCTCTTCTGACCGGTTCACTGGTTGCCTATCACTTACTGAATACAGTTAAAGATTCTTACACTTGCCTTTAATAAGCTTAATTACATTGGACCTTGCTATCTTAAGGATTTGCAGTCCTCTAAAACCAGTGGTTATTGCACTCGATCAGCTAAATGTTCTGATCTCTGTTCCAAGGGTGCACTCTAAGTTAGGAGAATGCTGCTTGCCTTTCTGCTCCTAAAAAAGTTTTCCAGTTGAAATTTGCATAGTGACTTTTTCATTTTTAAGAAGAATTTGAATACATTTTGGTAGTATTTAATTTTTGCAATTTACTTGCTCTAACGCTTGTTTTTCTTATTGGTTGATTTATGTTTTGGTGTCTATCCTTCTGTTTTGATTTGTCTTGACTTTGTACAGTGCCTTTTATCACTCCTTTGTATAGTCGGAGCTTTATAAATCTTTTCAACCATAATATGACAAGGATGTTTCTATCACAGCAATGGTTAGCGCACACCAAATATGGGCTAATTCAGTTGATGATAATCACATTCTCAAAAGTTTACAAGTGGGAGGGCACAGCCTGTCGGATGACAGTACGAATTCAACACATTTAGGCCTAGGCCTCATTCAGTCATTGAAAGTTAAGTTACATACAACTAGGCTAGAAGCGCCTGGTTTGCAATAAAAAATATTGCCGTAGCCAAATGTAGCCTGACAAAGTTAGGGGCTACACATTCATTCCCCCTCTACAGTCTAGGTAACTGGCCATCTATATTCAGACTGAATCCTCATCCCACTGCAAAGGCCTCACTTAACAATAACTGTAACATACATCTGAGGGGCAGGCTAGGCTTAATATTTGTTTAACTAAATTCAAGGAAGTTTTGAAGAAAAATCAACCAACATTATGCCATGGCACGAAAACCAAACAAGCTCGTCCACTCGCAATCCCATGTTAGCCTAGACATGAACACTTGACCATTCTTAAGCTAGTCTTAGCCTAACTAATAGCCTAACGTAAGATAGTGTTAGGCCTTCCTAGGATACGCCTAACGGAGTAGCCTAGGCACTGACCAATTTCATGTCACCGACTAGTAACAGGTTAGGCCTATCATTCAAAAGACGTTGTAATTCGTTAGAATCAAAATAACGTGAGAATCAAATGTTAAATCACCTATTTTGACAAAGGATGGTAACTGTTTGGCTATGATTTGTGGAATAAAGAGTCGTTATTTTGGTGCAAACAGAACAACCCTAACTTGGGCTGGTTAATTGGGGATATCATCGCGTTCGCAAACATACAACCTACGCACGTAGTACCAATATAGGCCTATGTATTATTATTAAGCAATGCAGTGAGAGTATAACTTAGCTAGTAAACGACGGCACAGCCTGTCAAACATCAATACGGCTTCAAAACATCTAACCGTTCACTCCACATTTTAACCTAAATAAATACACTTACCGACTTGAATGTTACATCCATATAGGCTTGAAAGCACCTTATTTGCATTAAAAGGAATGAAGGCAAGGTAGAAAATGTAAAGATTGCACAAAACTTGGTTAAATTCCTGTTGCAAATTCAGGCTCTGCTCTTAGGCAGTTCAGTAAGCCCGGACATTGATGAATATTCATCAGGTCACATAGGTCAAACTTACAGCAGTATTTGATTCGCTGGGAAAAATGAATGACCAATGGCAGGCTTAAAAAATTTAATTATATGCAAACAGAGGGCGAAGCTATAAGTTGTCTAGACATAGCGACAGCTCTAGAAGGCTAGAAAACAACTACTATACTGATATAAGACTGTATGTGTACAGAACAACAGTAGGGAATGGAAAATAATATTTTACGTCCACAACCTGTTCATGCAAAAGTTGGCCGGGCGCAATATGTTTGGTATTTGATTTTTATCCCAAATTGTTATTAAAAATAATAACGTTATGATCCCTCAAATCTTCACTGTAAGTGAACATTTCTTGCTTATAATACTATGAATTTCACTAAGAAGTCACTGCTGTAAAATAAACATGACCATTCGGTTACAAGTTACGACTGCAGTGGAACTCCCAGAGAAACTCCATACATCTAGTATATGGATAGAACAGTGATATTGGTTGGCCATTCCGACGTTTCAGAATAATGATAAATTCAAGAATAAATCATCTGCCTGCTATCTAATCACAAGGTATACGTATTTCTGTAAACTTGTGCATAGATTTAATAATCCAACTCCAATGCAATACTGACGAAATGCTATGATTTATATGAAGCTGTCCATCAGAATTTTTGCTATATTTAAGTGTATATTTAGTGTAAAGGGGACTATATACTGGCACAAAATTCTGCTAGATATGAAAACAAAATTATCACTCTTTTTAAATCAAACAGCGAGCATGCATGCTAGCAAATTTTTGGGATTCATGTAGAAAATCCGTTTGTATAATATTAATAATTTTGTGACAACACTTGCTCTCGATTGTTAGCATCAAGTGATGCATATTTTGCTTCCCAAGTATAGTCCCACTATCCAATACCAGCTGACCTTTGACCTGCTCAAAGGGCAGTCTATTACTTGCACTTACTAGGGTGGATCTACACTCAAGATATGAAGTTCACCCAACATTACATTTAGAGTACTTGTCGACAAGGTCTTCAGACTTTGACATCTGTTGACCTCAACTGACCTTTGAACTACTGGCAAAACAATAGTTCTTGTTCCTCAAGGTTGATCTAGTCAACACATGGTGGTCATTCAAGCTTCAACTTAGGAGTTAATGCATTTAAGAGTTTGACTTTTAATCTTTGAACTACATAAACTGCACTAGGTTCCTAGTTCTTTACACTAAGGTATAGCCCTACTTTTGGTGGTATTGGGATGTTGACCTCATATGTCCTTTGACCTATTTATGAAACAAGAAGCTTATTGTATTCATGAAGGGGGGTTTTCATACATTGTAAAAAGTTCATGCAAGCTATACTTTTGAAGTTATTATGTTTGTAAGGTTTCCAGACTTTGAATGTTGACCTCAACTGACCGAAGACCTCCACAATATGGATAAGGTTCCTTATACTTACTATGATGGATCTACATACATTGTAAAAGTTAATACAGGTTTTACTTCTGAAGTTATTGTGTTTGTAAGCTTTTCAGACTTTCACACCTGTTGACCTCAAATGATTTTCTACCTAATTAGCAAATAATATTTTGGGTGGATCTACATACAACAAATGAAGTTCATCCAAGCATCTTTTAGAGCTACTGTGTTAAGATTTTCATACTTTGACCTCCGGTGATCTCAAATCATCCAAAACATGAAGTACGATTTTTGTTATTGTTAATGGGACAACCAACCAAGTACAAAGTTCATCGAAGCTTCACTATTGGAGTTATTGTGCTTACCAAGTTTTTGCCTTTCTCCACCTGACCGCAAATGACCATTGACCTGTACAATATGCAGACATATAGTTACTATTAAAGGTGGATCTATATTCAAGATTTGAAGTTTGTCCAAGCTTTACTTTTGAATGTATTGTTTTACAAAGTTTTCACACTTTGACCTCTCTATTTACCTCAAATGACCTTTGATCTTGAAAACAGGCCAAAGACAATAGTATTCTTGTACTCACTACATAGGGAGCATAGAACTCATCCAATCTTTAGTATTGAAATATCCATCGAGGAAACACTGTTTTTGTTGTTGCCTAATATGACCTCAAATGACATTTAACCTCCACCAATATGCTCCTTGTACTCATCGACTAACATCTAAGTACCAGGTATGAAGTTAACCCCAAGCAGCATTTCCTGAGTCATCTGTTTACAAGGTTTCCGGACATTGACCTTTGACCTCATACCACCATTGATATCCAACAATTTCAATAGGGTTCTGTAATCATCAAGTGGAATCTTCATACCAAATATGACTGAATCAAGCTGCACTTTTATCTTCTTGTTTCACAGGGGGTGTCATATACACATAACATCACGATTGAATAGATTCCTTTTGCATTTAGCAAGGAATAAGAGATGTCAGGAAATCAGTTCTAAAGCACATTTAACAGAGCTACTGTGAACCTGTCATGAAGCTATCCTTAATTGTTGTTATATTGGGAACATTTACAAAAATTCTTCCTTTCATGTACAAGAGTACTTTAAACCAAAGGGTTACAGTATGCAGAACTTAGTATTAAGACATAAGCCCACCAATTCATAGTGTCCTAGATTGGTAACACAATAGATAACATACACAATCCCTCACACAGCACTGCTGAGGTATGGCAGGTGGCTTTCCTTGTTTTTTGTGGGTTTTTTCACCATTAAAATGACTTCCTCAGACTGCTAAAGTTGTTATAAATTCTATGTTAAAATATGAAGTCAAATCATTTCACCAGAAGTTGATTATTCTTCCCTATAACCACTGTTTTATCTTTATTATTGTCTGTGCTCATAGGGAAAAAAATCAATAGAACTGCAAAGTTGATGAGAAATCTCTTCAACACAGCCAATACATAATGCTTTTGGATATTAAAAGATTTAATGTAACATCAGCGCTACCCAAGAAAAAAAAAACAACAACAATTAAGAAGTCCTTGGAACTACCTCCAAAGCCATGCTTACGTCACTGATCAAAAATACAATTTCTTGGGGAAATGCATGTTTGTTTATTTAAAAGACTTGTTGCCAAGTGAGACTGTATCACCATAACGAAAGGAAGCAAAAGAACAATTAGCTGCCTCTCACTGGTAAGATACAAAAGGCAAAGGGAAGATAAGGAAAGCATTGCAATCACATAGGAATAGTCAAAGGAAGTCAATATTTCTATGCTAAGTACAGTTCAACGCAACTTTCATTTGAACAATCAAGTAAACGCTAGTTTATATTTTTTGAAGGGAATAATTATTAAATGTAAACATTTGTTTGCAGTTGGCAATGTTGTCTAACAAAATGTTTGGAAGGTACTCTCCAGTATACTCTACATCTTACAAGGTTTACTCAATGAGTGATGTTGGCTTGAGGATGCCAGTGAAACATATAATCTTGAGGTTTGCACAAGACTTACTGTATTTCTCACATGTTGATGGAAAATATTGATGACATTTGACAGACTTTCAAAAAAATATTCAATAGCAAAAGTAATAAGTATTTGAACAATGATAAGCACAAATTTGACCCAAAGTCTTTTTAATTTTCTCTTCTTTGTTTTCAATTTCAAATACAGTTATAACATTTGTGTGTACCAAATTTAGTTTGCAGAAATACTGACCGAAGAAACTATTGGACAGAACATGCTCAAACTATTCTGGACATTATCAAACATGTTATATAGTTACGATGGCACACTTTACCACCTTAAGACAGTAATCACTTTAAAGTTAGTTATTAGTGAACTGAGCACACCCATTTTCTTTGTAATTATATTCCATATCTCTGGTACGCTCTAATTTGACTTTAATGAACGTATTATACTCAACTATATGAGAACCTGTGTTTTTACCCAGAGCAACTGAATATCTTCCTTTCTTGGTACTTTTCTTCCTGATTTATTTCTTGTCCTTATCCTCTCTTTCTGTAAAGCTTTGGCATTAATGATTAACTCTCCCCTTTCAAAAATTCATCAGAGGCCTCTTCTTCTCGTACATGATTGCCTCCTCGGTCAAGTATTCTTAGCACTTGATTTATCTGCTTGCATATTACAGCCTGGAATAGTTCTTCTATGGTTGCAGTACTACTCATCACCTGCCACAGTATCCATCCCTTGTTGTCACAGGCCTTAGGTCTGCAGCCATCGGCATCAATGTACAAGTATAGGCAATGAATGTAGGCGATGGACTGATGACAACGAGATTGTTTGGGTTTTCTGATTTACGATCATCGTGATGTGGGGGGGGTGGATTCCGAGCGATGCAGTTCAGTCTGCGTTGGCTGTGCATTCCGTTCGACGAAGCTTTGCCTCCTTTCGAACAGTTTTATGTTCCTAACGCATTTAGTATGTGTGAAAAGAGTGTCAGATTATCAAAAGGAAAAATGCAGCAGGCTTCACTGGCAGAGAACCTGATTATTCAAATTACGAGAGACAATTTTTAGCAGCGAGCAGCTTCTCAAATGCAAGCTGACGGTTACTTGAAATATTTTGAACCCAACATTTAAATAGCCAATTACTGATGAGCGTGGTTATATTCACATTGGCCTTGACACTGGGGAACAAGCAAAAGATGAAATCTGAATCAGATTGAACCAGTGTGAACACTCTTGCACTCAGGATCTTGATCAGCCAATTGTCGTCCCATGGAGATCAGATCTGGAATCCAAGATTACAAGTCTGGACACTTGGTGATCAATTTGACCTGAAATCATTACAGACACACTACATACATGCTGTCTTGTTGCATGTTAATCCAATTAACCATGTAGGCGTCAATCTCTTGTGGCTGCAAACTTGTTGCTGACCAATGTGAATTACTAGGCTGCCCATGGTCTAAACACATCCTCATCATTTCACTGAACATCTGTTCTTTGTGACCTATTTTGACTCACCACCACTATGTGCCTTGGAATGTTTTCATTGAGTTTTGCACTAATCTGACTGCATCAATTCTGTTAACAATTGGAGTGGTAATGATGGTGTAGTAGTAGGCTACAGTGCTGCTGTTGGTGGCTGATTGCAAAGCATGTAGAGTAAGGTCAGAACTCTTTTAGCAAACCTTGACCTCATGTGGCTTGTTACATGATACAATCTGCATGTCCATTCAACTCTTTGGCCCCAACCCTCAGCAATCAAAATCTGATATGGAGATATGGCGAAGAATATGAATGTGAGGTATTTGTGTTCATAAATATTTGTAACTTGCAAACATTGTTTCTAGAACAGTCGGGGAGTGGGAGGGGAGGAAGGTCCAATGTAAACATGCCCATTCTTGCTGTTTTAAGGTCTCTTGTATCACTGAATTCATAGCAATTAGGGATAAAACTTGCTGAAAACTTTGTGCATCTTTACTTAAAATTCACATCGTCATAGTTGTTTGTATCGTGAAGACAACAATTTTTTCAATTATGATGATTTTTTGTGAATGCAGCTGGCAACAGCATATAGTGAATGGCATCGTCATGGTAATTCAGCTGAAATGTTGTTGTTTTGTTTCTAATATTTAAAATGGTTTAATAAAGCTACTTATCTTGAGTTAGTGACAAGACAATGGTATGGGGTTTTCAAATGAAATTTTGGAATATTTATTCTCTATGAGATAAGGGTTACTCTCTCTGTCACCATAATATCTCTTAAAATGGCTGACCAGCCAATTTTCAATTATCATAGCCTTGAAATAATGTAACCTACAGTGATGAGCGGTGCTGATCATTTCTTATCTCACGCTGGGATATTAAAACCTCAAAACTAATGCTAAACCTAACATATTACCTGCCTCATGTGAAGTGGCGATATATAAATCTACATTAGTATTATTATTATTGTTATTATTATAAAGATAACCTGTACAATGGTAAATTGATGTAGGTAAGTTTTGACCACCTTTGTCTAAGTTCAGTTTCTTGGGATACAAAGCTTTTAAAGTTATCACATTTTGTGGTAAGCATATTATCTGTGGGCCAGCTGCATGTTGAAAATAAACACACATCTCTGATAATTCAGTGCATCCATTAATGATCATCCTAAAGTAGTAAGTACACGTCCCAGTCCTACCCTATAATAAAGACTTGGATTTCTACAATCCATACATAAACAAATCTGCAAATGCTGCATTGCAAGATGAAACAACTTCTTTGCACACATTCCAACCCTATTAGTTGCTATAGAATAATAGGTCAAATTCCATCCATAGAAAACATAATTGTGAAGTTTGTTTGATTTTTCCACAGCTCACTGCGTTTAACTTCAGTATAGTGCTATATATAGGTGCTCCAAACCAGGATCTTCTTATGTAAAGTGGGAATGGAACGTAAACAATCACTCTGGCCAGCTTGGTATAAAGTCCTTGCAAATAGCTAGCGAATCACATACTGTTCATTGATCGATGCGGTACCTGGATCTTTCAATAAACTGAAAGCCATAATACAAACAGCTGGGACGAATGCATAGATGTACATGATAATCGCAGGGAGTTGTCGTAGCTCCTTCAGGATCTATGTTTAGCATAGGAGTTCAATGCTTTAGCAGCAGACAGCAGTGTCTGTCTGGTTTTATTGACGACATGCACACAGGCTGTGACCTTCACGGCAGAAACTTACTAATGTAAACAGCTACTGAAAATGTATCAGGATGTATAGCATAACTATAGGGGAGTGTTAGCTCAGTGTTAGCAAGGGAATGTTAGCTCAGTGGTTAACGCCGGTGCTTTTCAATCGTAAGGTCCTGAGTTTGAGTCACTCCAAGATTAATGTATATCGTCCAGTTACAGAGTTGTTGACAATTCATAATCATGGACGTAAAAATATGAATCTGAGAGACTGACTTCGGTCAGCTTGCGGCTTTGATAAGCCAATGATGGTTTTTTCGCAAGTTCCTGCTTGCAGGAGGATCTAAATTACATATACATACATAACTGCACACATCTTCACTGGTTTCAGGACAATCAGACTGGCATACATAGCTTTCTCTAGTTTTATTGCACTTAACACACAGCATGATTTTAATTTACTACTGTAGATAAGGTTTGACATAGGGAGGGGTTTTTGGTTTTGTATAAATTTAAAAATGTGCCCATGAAAACCTGAATAATAACTGAGTACAACTGTGGTCTGCAGGCATGAACATCACTAGAACTAGAAGACCAGTTGGCTTTCTGATTCCTTGCCAAATAATTTGCTCAAAATTCCACGTATCTGAATAATGTAAAGCACTAAAA
This sequence comes from Apostichopus japonicus, assembly GCF_037975245.1. NCBI lineage: Eukaryota > Metazoa > Echinodermata > Holothuroidea > Aspidochirotida > Stichopodidae > Apostichopus > Apostichopus japonicus. Next base: position 24,234,565 of record NC_092579.1, read on the forward strand.
GCAAGTGAGTTCAACTAGTCCAAGAATGAGATGAGAAACAGAAAAGATCAGAGATTTCCAGCTCTTATTTATTAGCACTCACTTGTGGGCATCAACCAATTAATTCACTGGTAAGGATTTTACAGTGTAGAATTTTTATTCCAAAATGTTTCAATAGCCAGAAAGAATAGTCTTCCTAGACAAAATATACACACATAGATGTATAAGCAAATGGACATCTTCTTTTACCAATTTTGAGCTAGCAAATCAGCTCTGACACCAACCATCCCTTTAATAATTATTATTAATGAATGAGAGTTAGTGTGACATTGTCTATACACTGTGAAATACTTTCACAACTTACTGCAAAGCCAAAGTCATCTAGTATCAATCACAGAGAATAAGGCCAATTTTGAGATAATCTGTTGATCCCTTGAGCCAATTTCCAAGCCATTTGAGATAACCTTTTGATCCCTTAAAGCAAAGAGTGTGAAAACTGATAAGGGCCACTTGTGATGGTGTTTAAAGTAGTCCCAACACAAGAGTATCAACTATTTGAAGTAGATTTCCTTTCCTGGATCATGACTACATATGTATAGTTGAAGATCACTTGAGATCTATGTTATATTAGGCATGTTCACTAAACTGAACTGAAATTGACCGAGCTATGTGCACCTAAAGAAAATCATAGCATTGTAGAACCCTCAGATTAATTTTTAACTTTGGAGTTAAACGTGTGTAGAAGGATTACATGCTTTGACACATGTTGACCTCATGTGACCTTTGACCTTACTAATTTTGATAGGATTCTTGCACTCTCTAAACGGGTTAACAGGCTCTACATATTAAGTATGAAGTTCCACAAATATGTACTTTTAGAGTTATCATGCTTACAAAGTTTTCATACTTTGACCTCTGTTGATCCCAACTGACCATTGAACTTCAAGATAAATGGTTCTTGTACTCAATAAGACAGATCCACATACCATGTATGAAGTTAATCCACCCATGAACTTTTTGAGTTACGGTGTTGACAAGCAAGTGTCACATACACACATACACGCCATCACCATCTCATAGATTCCTTTCTGCCTCCAGCAAGGAATCAAATGCTATTGCTCTGCTGGATTTACTTTTATTACCACTGCAGGCATTACAATCCTTGTGTGGTACAGTATGTGACCTACATCATGGAAGTAGGGTATTAAGCTCACTTTTCAAAGTGTGAACTATAGGTTTTCTTAAATTCCTATAATATTATCAGTTGGGGTGAAATGTTCCCAGTTCATATCAAAAGGATAAATTAAGGCATAATTTTAGCCATGATTCATAGTCCAAGAAAAACAAATATGAGTGGTAGAAGTGTTTCCATTGCTATTCTGGTTTTCAAGATATTGACTATTTAAAAAGGTGCTAAATCTCTGGAATGTTCCTTTAAGGCTTTCTTGATGATGATGTGAACTCCTCAGTGGGGGGCCAAAACCTTAATGTTAATCCAATGTTTTAATAACTCAAATCAAAACTTTCAATTTCATATAAACAACAGAGAACCTTTGGATGACAGCAACACTACCTGTCCTTGACAAATTTGTAATGCATCATTAACATTGCATTTGAGGCCATTCAAAGTGATTGTGTGTGTTCCGAAGTAGGAAACACATAAAACTACGTTCATTTTCACAACATGAACTTAGCTTAAGCTGCTTATCTGACAAACCATTGAAAATGAGCTTTCACCAAGCTAATATTGCCAAACACATTCCATTAATTAAGCAATAATGATCGAAAGTATCAAAAAGTTTATCCGCTGAGACAGATTTCATTCATATATATTCTGTTACGCCGTGCCTCTTGATTTAAACAACCCAATGAGAGAACGCACTGTAATGCATATTCAGTACCAATAAAGCTCCCCTTGCTCAAAGAACAGCTGATCGTCGATGCGACTATAGCAGACTCAGTGATAACAGTAATATAGTGTACAAAACCTAACCTATGGTCACACATAATACTACACTTGGTATCACAGACCATCAATCATCTTCACAATCTGTATCTGACTAGAACTAGGTCTCTGACTAGGCTACTAATATTATACTAAACCTAGGCCCTACTACCAGTAACAGATTGCTCAGGTTCTAACTGACATCTGATGAAAGCTGATCAAAGGAACACTGACTTATCATCTTTATTGTATATTCAATTCAGCAATTATCTCGCCTCCAAAGTCCTATAACTTATTAATACGGTATATAGTCCGGTCACTGAACTAATGGTCTATGTATTAGACTTTATAGTCCAGTCACTGGCATAATGGTCTCTGTGCCAGTTAGACTTTAAAGTCTAGCCACTGACCTAATGGTCTCTGTATGGGACTATATAGTACAGTCACTGACCTAATGGTCTCTGTATTAGACTAAATAGTCCAGTCACTGACCAAATGGTCTCTGTATTAGACATAATGATCTCTGTGTTAAACTTTATAGTCTAGCAACTTTTATAGTCCAGTCACTGGTCTCTGTATTAGACATAATGATCTCTGTGTTAAACTTTATAGTCTAGTCACTTTAAATGATCCAAACTCAATACTACAACCTGGATGGATAGCAGTTTCTTTTGATTGACCAAGTGTACAACACATCAAAATTAATTTTGTGGCTAAACTCATCCTTTAAGGGTTTGGAATCTGACTGTGGACAAGCTTTGACAGTTTGGTTCTGGTTTAATTAACATGCCAAACACAGACTCATCACACTTAACATTTCCACCTTTAACATGTCCATGCAAGGAGCACAATGTTTAAACATTGCAGGAAAATGGTAATATTACGTTCAATGCTTCATGCAAAATCATCTAAACTTGTGACTTGGCTTTTCACTTCCTTAACATGGCTAGCAGCATTCTAACCCCTTCTTAAAAGTAACAAGATGTAGTACTCCACTACGGCAACCCTGTACAATATGAGGACCTCTTGACAACTTGTGCTTCCTAATTCAATTCTAACTTGATATATTTCTATCACAGCTATGACATTGTTAAATGGTAAACTGTGGCAGTTGATGCCAGAAGCCTCTCATCCCCTCCTACACTGCTTATGATCCAATAACTTCCTTCTGGGGATGAGATGTGATCAAACTGTTCACCTACACAGGAACTGCCATATTTCCTCCCCAGTTCTAAGCCCAACATAAAATCCAAGGCTAATGACAATCCACTTTCCTCTATGACAGAGCTGCCAGGCACCCTCAGCATTTTCTTATTATATGAAATGACAAGAAAGGCTTTCCATCATAGACAACCTACACACATGGCTACAGAATGAAGCCAGTATAATCTAGATCCATGCTACCTACTATCAAAGAACAAAATGATTCTGATGATTCATCAGGGAGGTCATCTGTATAGCAGGTAAATATGCTAGAAAAAAAAACTAGAAAGAAAACTCATGATCATGTGTGTTAAAAGGTCAAATTTCAATGATCAAAAGCAATTTTCCCCTCACACTGATATGTCTACACTTTTCTTATACTCTTGTAGTAATTATCGCTGCACATATGAAGTTTTTGCTGATTGTCTGGGAGTAACTTCGAGGGTCATTAACTCCAGTATAGTACTTGCAGAATGTTTCAGCGAGGTTAGCTTTATCAATCATCAATCTTGATGATCTTTACATGATCATCCTACATTTCAACTACTTATTTTTTCCATTAGTTTCAGATAAGCTTAAAGGAATTGTCTGGTGGAAGATTTTGATACATTGTCCTTGTAGTTATTATTTTTCTCTTTCTAACCATGTAAAAATTGTCCCCATTCGACATTTTCTTCTTGTAGAAATCTGGTTTTCAAATTCACCAGTTTCTCACCAAAAGTACCGTTTGTTCGAACGCTTCAATATGGTGTTTGACGTAGTGCTTGCAGATAGGCAAAACAGGCGACTTGAAGTTAGCACTCCCAATTCCGCAGCAAATTAACTCACGTGTAAGCACATTGAATTGCCTCATATATATAACGTACATACTCGCGAACGTATATACTACGATGCTCAGTTGGTGTACTTGTATAGCGTTACACATAGTACACTCACACTCAAACCACAGTTCATTAACTGTTCTTCGAACTCGCTGAAATAAAATTCACGGATCAAAGTAACAGTAAAATGAAACTTATAAAGTATTCGTTAAACCGAAAGATGAAACTTGGCGGGATCGATGTCATCGCAGAACTGTCCGATTGTAAACGTTATAGTAGCCTATACACGCGAACATTCTTCGCGCTGGAGCTGGATACCGCGATGTATAAACAACGAAGAGCCTGCTGTTAAAACTTATCTTGTGTTACACAAAGACCACGAAACCACCGATCTACTAAATATATTGCGGCTTAAGGAGTTTTTTAAATTATATCTAATTTATAAGAAATTTCACCGGAAATTATTGAAGAAATTGATCGAATCGTTGTCAGAGCAGAATATAGCGCTGAAAAGCTTAGGCTTCGCAGAACTGTCCGATTGTCAACGTTTGAGTACAGCCTACATGAGAACATTTTTCGCGTTGGAGCTGGATAGCGCGATGTATAGCCTGAACAACTCAGAGTCTGCTGTTAAAATTTACCTTGTGTTACACAAAGACCACGGAACCACCGCTCAAGTACATGGTGGCTTAAGGAGTATTTGAAAACATATCCAATTTTTAAGAAATTTCACCGGAAATTAAGGAAGAAATTTATCTGTATACACACGCTGTTTTTGTTGTGATTACCGTATAGGTACTGTGCGGAGGGTGGGTTATGACGCAATCTGCTATGGCAGAGCTGACGTCACGTATTGTACTGTTCAAATCATATTTGAAATGTCTATCCATAACGATTAAAAAATCGTTTCTCTGTCAAACGCAACATTAGCGTTCTCATACTTTGACAACATGTTTGGAAAAATATTTACTATTTTTTTAAGGTAACTTCTTTGGGCCACCAGACAATCCTTTTAAAAGAATTAACAAAATTGAAATACCCCACAGACTTTTGAACAGTACGAACCAGTCGTGAAATCACAGATCATGTTTGTCTGGACTGCCAAAATTGGTAGGCCTGTTTTGTTGTATGTTGTTTCTTAACCAGACAATCAGAGCCATTTCTGGAAATGAAATATTACCTAGCGTAACACAGAGAAATAGGAGCTTTTCATATTTGTTGATCACTTTAGATCACCAGAGAATATTCTTGGCATGTCCTTGTTGAAACTGAGCATGACCAAAGCCAGTACACAAGAGCATCACCCTCTCTGAAACAAAAACCCTACAATTACCTACAACACTCAACAGATTTCAAACCTTTGACCATGTAGTGCTTGAGAGTACCTCAGACCTTTAAGCTAAAGTTGATCAAAGTCTGGTCACTTTTCTAACAGAATAGAAGGATGGAATCCTTACATTAATTTTGGCAATAACTTAAAATAATGTAGATAGTTTACAAAAACAAGGGAGGAGCAAAAATAAGTAGGAAAATTTGTATGTTCATGAGAATATCATCATAGAAATATGATTCTACACAAAAAGGAGTACATACTCTTCAGATCGAAACACTTGTTAATCTAGCTTTTGATACACCTAACCCAGAAAAAGCAAACAGTTTCTGAAGTATATACTTTGTTAAGAATTGAATTCATGTTTTGAAATTGAAATGCAAATGGGAGAATCAAATCACTGTCATAGATTGGTCAGCAACAACTTTTAAGGAACTCTGGTAAAGGTAACTTAGAGGATTACTTAGTAACCATACTACATGTTGGATTCTTTAAGAATATTTGGGAAAATGTTCTACTGTACCAATAGCAAATCAGAATGTATCCCCTGCATTGTTCATTGGTTGCACCAGTTCAATAACCAAGTGCTGATCAATGAGATCACAATAGAAGATCTGATCAGACACAAACCCTATCCTACAAAGATCTACCTCACCTTATATGCAACAAACTCTCCAACAATTTAAGCTGTAATTTTTTTTACCATGTCTGATAAAGAGGTCATTGAAAGTCCATTCCACAGCAGCAGCAGTTTTGTAACCTGCACCAAGAGCCTATTTACATATTTCCAACAACAACAATAAGCAAAATATTGACTGCCTTTAATCAACCCTCTAAGTAGGCCTCATGCTGCTATCTCCCTGGCTGCTGGGTAAAATGCAGCATTCCCTATACTAACTCCACGATCAACAGCAAGCCTTTACAGACTATTTAAAAGAGTTAAGCCATGCACAAGCTATCCAACCAGCAATTTTGGCATCTCTGGGTCACAGGGGTCACAAATATTCAAATCTTTATAAATAAAGGAGATAGATAAGTTTGTAAATTTTCCATCACTACGCTTGCCTGGATCCAGTCAGCAGCTCTGACTGTGGGGTCAACATGCAAGGGTAGTAGTGTCTACACTTAGGTGATCTGTATTTAAAGAATTGTCTGGTAGCCCTTAGAAGTTATCTAAGAAACGATTAACAATTTTCCAAACATGTTTTTAAAGTGAAAAAGTAAGAGGGCCTGACATTTCGATCCTAGCAGGATCTTCTTCAGAGGCTGCATGATAAATTACAGTACCAAAAGGACGAATACAAACCCAGAATACAAACAGTTTAATGAGCAGGGGGAACAGAAAAGAGACAGATGTAAGAGGATTAGTAGACAAGGGATGGGGGGATGGGGGGGGGAAGAGGAGAGGTAGGAGATAAATTAGGTTTTAGGTTAAGTATGAGAATGCTAATATTGAATTTGACAGAGAAACTAATTTTTAATCGTTTAGGATGGATATTTCAAATATACTTTGAACATTAGCGAATGTGACGTCATCTGGGCAAATGCAGATTGCGAGGCAACCTATGCTGCATACAGTTCCTACAGTAATCACAACAAAAACCGCATTTGATTACAGATTAATTTCTTCCTTATTTTTGTTTACGTTGCACTGTCCATCTCCATGTTCGCATGTAGGCTACTGTAAAGTTTACAATCAAAAAACGGTTCTACGAAGCTTAAGCTCCCAGTACTACATGCAACTAGGCAGGTAAGCGAAGGTCTTCTGTGGAACAATGCCTCAGTTCCAGACATTCGGATGTAGTAATTTTATGTGGAAATGGAAGTGCTAACTTCAAGTTGCTCGTTTTGCCTATTTGCCCGCATTACATCATTCATCAATTGATGTGTTCGAACAAACGTTGCTTTTGGTGAGAAACTGGTGGATTTGAAAACCAGATTTCTACAAGAAGAAAAGTCAAATGGGGACAAAGAAAGAGAAAAATAAGAACTATGAGGACAATGTATCAATATCTTCCACCAGACAATTCCTTTAACCTGATAGATGAAATCTCATTAAGATATTGTGGGTGGATAAATCCAGGTCCAGGTGATAGAACAATATTACTGTACATATCATTAAGTAAGAAGTCTAGAAGAAATCTGAGAGCATTTAAGATATTTCATTCCTAGTTGCAATTCAACATTGATACATGTACTGTAGATGGTAACTATGAGGTTTACTGCTCAGTAGCAATTAATGTATATAGTGCTCAATATTTGTCAAAACAGTTAGAAAGGAGGATCATGGTTTCATGATGCCATGCACTGTGAGCTGAAGACCAAGTGCAGTCACAAATCATATATGTATAGCCACTGAGATGCTCTGTGTGTATGCTTAGAGAGATCTATTGATTAGTTAAATCAAAACTCATAGATAAATCAAAACATCTGTATCTTTCAATTAAGTACTCTTGAAAATATTCAAGGTCTCTTTACATAAATTTAATAGTTTGATGGATATACAGAGATATTAGGTTAAACTGTAGTAGTATGAATTACAACTTGATTCTGAACAGAAAGCAAGCCCAATGACACTCACAGACAGTGACAACACTGACTAACTAAAACGGCTTCAACAAAGCAAATTGAAGACTTCATGCACTATTTTCAATCTCCAAATTGACAAAAGCAAATTATATCTGTCAATTTCCATGGCACTATGCATGTTATATGACAATTGCATGTATGTTGGCAGGTACATAACATGCACCAGAATACAACAAGCGTTGACTTCTGAAAGGACTTATGGTTCCTTACTTCCTATCAAGAACAACTTTGAAGAAAACTGATATAATTGTATCTTAATGATATTGCAATCACTTTCACAGGATTTAAATTCATGTCTTTATCCAAAACTCTTCCTCTACAAGTCTACATGATTTGAATTACTCTCCTAATAATCAAATGGATCCATAAAAGTCACTAAAGCATTTTAACTAAAACATTACTTTACTTCTTCCAAGTACATGTGGGCAGCGTTGACATTACTCCCAATCAGCAGCTCCCAAGCTCGGCAGTACACGAAACAATGACAATTTGATTTTAGACCCTGTGATCAGTATCAGGCCGCTTACAATCACCAAACAAGAAGTTGCGGTTTGTTTATTAGAAGAAAACATGCAAATCAACAGCTGTGTGACATGCAGCACTGCTATTAATGTGTCAAAGTATGCACGTAACAAACAACCCAGAGTTGCTTTTATGTTACATATTTAACACAGAATTAATGCAATCTATCGCATGGTCCAAATTACAGGGTCTGTCACATGTTTACCCTACAAATCTGTGAGTGTGGGGTCCAACACTGTGCCTGTTATCAATTGTACACAGGGCTATGAAGAAGGATCAAGAAGTACCCCAGTGACCATTTATTGGTGCATTAGTGAATAGTCCAATAAAGTCCAGTATTAATGAATCACCATATATACAAGAGTTTAAACAATTAAAGATAACATGTCTAATCTTCCATGATCCTTGCGTCCATCACTTATATTGCGTGCATGATACAGAACAGAGTGCACTTGTAAACTACTGTGCATGATTGTACATAGTATGGAGTTGCTCAGGGCAAGATTCCAAACATAGCAACTTCTTCTGCATTGGGCCATTTTACTACCTCAGATGACTTTTCACCTGTGCCAATAACATAACATAGCAAGCATAACATAGCAAGGATTAATGATGAGGCATCTACATACCAAGTATAACATTCATCAAAGTAGGACTTATGTTTCTATAAAGGTTTTTAGGTTATGACCACTTATGACCACCCAATATGACCAGTGACCTCCACAAAGACTGCTAGAAATTTAGCAATCTTTAAAGAGCACCTACTACCCTATAATGATACTGTAGGCTGCTGTTGTTGAGTAAACTTGTATACAAGGTTTTCATATTTTGGCCACTGGGGATCTCAAATGCTCTTTTCTATCACCAATAACAGGTACAGACTCAGAAAGGTGCATTTACTATTATCATACCAAATCTAAAGTTCATCAGGCAACCTAGGCATGATGCGCCAAAAGTTTATTATAGGCCTTCGTTTAAGAAATAACAATTATCTACATTTGGCATCAAGCACAACAAAAGTGGAATCCCTATCTCCTTGTATACAGTGGAGTAGTATTGTCTGGTGTTACAGAGGCATACAAACATCCTTGATTACAGAAAAATATGGATTCCTGTCCTTTTCTTTAATGGTTTGCAAATTGGCAGATGAACTCTGCTGTTAAAACTGCAGAAAACTTTCAAGTGTACCACAGCTACTGTACTATTGGATAATATTACCACCGAGGAAACAATCATTTCATCAATCTTGAGATTAAGGTAAATATTGACACAGAGTTTTTAAACCCCATCAAACAGAGTGACCCTTGTTATGCAAAAAATGCAAGGATTCAATTGGAGGGTCTGTTTTGCAAACTTCATCTACCTCCACTGGGAGTAAAGTTTGGCCTATGATCAAATATACAAACACAAATGTAGGGCAACAATTGTATATAGCATAGAGAAAATACACACACAGGTTCTATACCAAAACTGTTATGCTACTGCAGACTACCGTAACCTGTGCATAAAAAGGGTACTTTAGCTTTCTGTTGAACCACACAGCCATTTCGCCTTGAACAAAAATCAACATTATGAACCTGCATGGTGCCCTGTTAACTATCTTATGCAGGAATCATTTGTTGATTAATACCTCCTTGAGGTCAGTTTTCTAACTGATATCACATCCAAATAAAAGTCAGAGCAGGGAGTTGTTATGGAATGACTGCCTGGTCACAATTGTTAACAATTGGGAAAGGACAGAAGAACAAGAATGGAGGAAAAGGGAAATCCCTGAGGCCGGGTGTTCACAACTTCACCTCTATCTGTTATTCAAATCTTAGGACAATTCATTCTGGAGATGGGACAAACCTTCATCAACCAGTGCGATCTACATCTGTCTTTCTTGCCACTGATCATGTAGAATTCTAGCAAAAAAAACAATTCTGCCAAACTTTTCAAAATAGTAGGCAATGATTACAACATAAACAAATTTGTTTTATCATGTTAACTAAATGTTGAAAATGTTTAAAAGCTAAATATGTAAACAATAGATAAATTTTGCAATGTGTTCACTCTCTGCATATGAACTATTGCCAGGTGCCTTTTGCAAGGAAGTTCACATAATACTATGTACTTACTTAGTGGGCAGTAGGCTATTAGACAACAATTACATATTAGGAGATACTGCTAACCATTGTAGAGCTTTCATAATGGTTCCAAGGTTCCAACTGCCCTGACCCACATGTGTCCAACTTGCTTTCAAACCGTGAATTAGGTCGTATAAACATCATTAATATAATAAACGTGCATGCAGAGCTGTACAAATCACTGTACCCTGGTTTAGTTTTCACTGAGTAAGCCTTGACCTATGGTTGACCATAACTTAGGAAAAGCACTGGTTGTGTTACCTATAGACAATGTCATTCCATGAAACTTCTTTGGTCAGTCAGTATAGTGATTTAACACAGCTCAAATCTTACCGTGCAGTGAAGTACAAGTTTGATCTTGAGTGGCTTACTGTTAGTTTTCAACTAGGAATAACTGATGTTTCAGCTACTTTACATTGAATAAGATACCTGCAAATTGTCACACAAGCAGTGAAAGTAACCCAGCCTACAGTAAAGTCTGGCTTTTCTAATTCTGTATGATTGACCATGCATGACTATATGCTACTGCACAGTGCACATTAATCTCCATTGTACTGTATGTTTCATCACACAACAAAGTACCTTCTGCACTTGCAGGCAATCTAATAGCTATACAGACCTAACATATATATTTTAAATGTTTATTGTCATGCACCCTGAATGCAGTTCAAAAAGAGAGTAAACAACACATTCAATGGTTCAATCCAAACTTTTCAAAGCAGGTTTATTTCTTACAACAAGAAACATTGTGAGCATTGACACAGCAGGCTAACTGAGAAAATTCAGTTTTTATTGCACATAAAATTATGACTACACAATGTAGACAAGTGGTACTGATGTTTTCCCCAGTGAAATGGGATGTTGCCCTGCTTACTTCTATATGCTACACCAACATGTCATTAAATCAAGGCTTTTGGGGAGTAACTACACCATAGTGCTCAGCATGTGTCACAAAGTTTCAACCAGCAAAAGCTACCTCCCATGACTGAGGTCATCATCAGGAGCCATAGAATGGATTAATCTACAAAGCAATAGAAATTAAACTTAAACCTGACACCAGAGAATGATTCACATATGAATATACAAATATTTGAAATAACCTACAAAACTCAGTATTGCCAAGACAAGTGTCATTATCTTATCAGGTTCAAGGAAGAGATCTGGCTAAACAGTAGCAGGTTCCAACAACAACAGTGAACATTTAGTGGCTGCCATGCCCAGTTGACATATGTGTAGTACATTACACACAGGTCTGTCAATAATTCAGTGTCCTTAGATTGAAAGCAGGTCTGGGTGTAGGGCTAAGGTCAGATTCTGGGTCCCCCCCACCCCCAGCTATTTTAGCAACTGTCTACTAATTAATTTACTTATTTAGCCCATGTAGTTTCCATCGTCCAGTTCTTCAGTGTTATCGGTTTGATTAATAGTGGGTTAGTTAACCCAAAGGTACACTTTTGTAGAAGGGTTATCAGATGTAACCGACTTAATTCTCATCTATATCATACTCAGTCATAGTTAAATCCTATATGCGTCACAACCGACAATGTTAGCATGCCACTGTTCTGAGCACAATCTTCACAGCATTTAGTTTATTAATAAGTGTTGTAATGTTGTAGAATTGTTATGTATCATTTATCTTGTTCACAGTTTTACCACACAAATACAAGTGAGGAATCATTAAAAAGAAAGGTTACGCCTGTCTTCGTCTCATTTATGGTAAGCTGGTTATCTAGCGACACATATCCAACAAGCAGTGAGGGCAGCACTGTGGCAATGGAGATGGGTGTAGATTAGCATATGGAATTGTGCCAATAGAACCTACTTTACAGCAATAGCATCGCTATTTAATATTACATTTTTCACTATTTAGCTAGATGTAATCCCTTACACTTGTTTATACACTTGTGAATACACATCCAACCAAATAGTCATTTTTTTAGTAGTACTGTAGATGGCTAGCTTAAACCAATGAATTAAAGTTTAACTATTAGATTTGTTTGGCACTAAATTTTATGCAATCCCTTTACTTGAACTAATCATACTCTGGAACCATGGAAAGCTTGTTAGTACACATCATAACCAACTTACTTGATGCCTCACTTCTAATGTATTCCTATCAACATACTCCTACACGTTTCAATTGTTGTGATTCAACACTTAACAATCTGAGTCACATAAATAGGGGATTATGCAATGGTATAAATAGATCAACCATGCAATATTGACATCATAATCAAATTCTAAAATGCAGAACGTAGTAATTTTTGCTATGTCAGTTTCAACACTACAACCCAGTATAGGGAGGGGCATAAGCCTGAGTTGAAAGTTAGCCAAGCATGCCATGTACTATGAATACAAAAAAAACAGACCAAAGAACACTCTGTGACCTGTGCAAAGTGATGAAAAGGTTGCGAAACACACTCCGAACAACACTGCAAATGCAGTGTTGCAGAAAGAAATAGCCAGATGTTAAGTTACTATAAATAACTGTGATTCTGTATGGTCGCAATGGTTATAATAGTGCTAAAATATGATTTTAGCATTCTCTTTGTTTTATTAGGATTGGAATATATTTACCTTGTAAACTCATTCAAGTATGAGCAAATATCTATCCAGTAATCCCACACTTCATTTCATACAACACAATAACACATACACATTTATAATCCATGGCCTTCTTGTTTAATCTGAGTACTGCATAGTCAGAAATGGCTTCCCTATATGACGCACAATCACGGTAACACGATGAGATACTTCTGCTTTTAAATTCTTTCCCTTTCAATTAATAATGAGTAATTGCAAAGTCCAAACAAAAAATTGCACCTTTGCTTAGTATCAAATAAACAATCTGATTTGAAAATGTTAACAGCTGAATGCACACACAAGTGATTTTTGACCATGGAGCTATAAACCTGGGAGCTCCATGGTTTGACCCACTCAATTATTTCAGAGGGAAAGTGGCTCATCATGAAAATGTTATACATGAGGCTGCCTACCATTGCTGAAAAAGATGATTTAGGCTATAAAGGTGTGTCCAGATCGGAATGCTTCATAAATCAATTCTAAGTTTTGCCCCTTTACAAGTCATTGAGGTGATGGGCATTCAATTCAGTGATGAGTTAATTAAAGAAAGTATTATTTATCTTCTCTCTCCTGCCCACCCCCCCCCCCCCCTCTGATATGTCTCTGACAGGAATGAGGAAGAAAAGAGCACTTTCAAAATTCTATTTGATTCCTGTACAGGTGGAACTAAACGACAACAAATACTTCAAGTTCAAACACATCTAAGTTATATAAATAAAAACATATCTTGCCACTGACACTTAGAAATATTGATGACAAAATGCTACCAAAATAACCCTTCTCAGCAATAACATGTGGCTAACAGATATTATCAGCGGGCCTCAACCAAATGTCAAGACAAGACTGAGAGAGGTTTGAATTCCAGAGCCTCTTCTACCTCCACAGCAACTTTGTAAACATAGTCCTGTCTCTGAGGACCAGCATGGTGCCTATGAAAGTTCACTTGGTCAGATACTGTTAATGGGGAACTCCAGTTAATTTTATATTCAAGATGACAACCAGCAGCGATAGAAGTAACAATCAGACATCATCTCTCTCGGGAAATCCAAAACAAAATTGTTGAAATGACTTTGCCTTGGGTATATAACACATACTAAGTCTGTGCAGCACACTGGAGATGGCAATGGTTCTGGGCATATATATTCACTTTCGGTTCTTACACAACAGAACAACAGTAGAACAGAGAACAGAGTATGTTAGATAATAACCTGGGAAGCCAAGCACATGGAGTAGAATGAACACAAACACAAAGTGAAAATGGTAAAAGTGGCATTTATTTACAGTATGATGTGGAAGTACAGTATCCTTACTTGTTGGTGATGATGTCATAAAGGCACTGGCTCAAACTTTTCATACTTTTCTTAGCTTTGATCTATTCATGACTGGTTAAGGCAACTTATTTGTTTGCATCAAATTATTTGTTACTTGCTATTAAAGCAGATGTGAGTTACATTCAACTGAGAAAAAAAACATTGGTAATTTACTTTTGGGTAAACACTAAAACTATGGTTCATTGGACATCTAATAATGAGGGCAACGCATTTGCAGTGACATAGAAAAACAACGGCTAAATATAGCACTAAACAAAGGTACGTGGACAGTAACCATTATGATTTCATAAACACACTTGTATCATAGTGATATAGCAACAACCAATTCATGGCAATAAAGTGAAGTAAAAAATAAACCAACTATTCTATCCTTCAAACTTAGGCAGAGATATATATATGTATTATGTACACTCAACAGCTCAACACTGGCTTTAATGACTCCTTAACAAACTTTGTTTATGAACGCTGATCTTAGGTTTGACTTTATTGGCCAAATCTTATAAAAAAAAAAAAGTATCCTATTCTATGATAAAACTTTGTGTTGGCAGTATTATGACCAATTTGTGAAACTTGTTTTTGTCAGCGACCACTTTAAATGGGAATTAACTATTTAATCGGGTTTGCACCTTGCACATACTTAATATGAAAATTTTGCCATGTGCGACGGAGGTTGTTCACAAATTTCACGGAGTAATTTTCTTCTGTTCGATGGAAAAGTTTCAATGGAAACAGCAAATTTACTTCATAATATTGCCTTATTTCTATTAACCAAGAGTGGTATGAGCTTGAGCCTTGAGAACTAAACTAATGGGATTATATTCATCAAAATCTCATGAAATACTTGGACTAGGCTGTTAGTGCTATCTTAATGTTAAAGAAGAAGAAAACCAAGGTACCTTTGTAGCCATGACAGAATGCAACATCTTTGCTGACGTTAATTGGAAACAGACAAAATCGATGAAACCATTGTGTTAAATGAGTCTCTGCAATGTTTGACTTTGATATCTACTTTCTTTTGGCAGTTGAAGTTTAAATTGTCTACAGTATGTCCAACAAAGATTTGTTCCTGAGAAGCATTTATGCAGTGATATCGTTAGCATAAGTTACAAGAACTCAATTTCGTGTTGGCTTTTGTAGAACGTACAAGTACAGAGGGTAAAACAATATTATTCGTGGCAAGTCAATTTGGTCACATGTGTAGAAGTTAAGTCATACTTCCCAATGATGTTTATCAATAATTAGTTTGATAATAAAGGTGTCTCATAACGCTTCTTCGGCTTTATTATGCAGAAATTTTGTGTGAACTCTTAGAAGTAGTCAAAGGTTTATCCAGCAATAATGTTGACATGTGAATAACATTTTTTACAGTGTAAAATTTGCTGCAAATAATTGATCAAGATTCAAAAGATGCTGATAAATAAAACATAAACATTTGTTTCCTTGTCTGCTTGGCACCTCTAGTTATATAGTTAGTTGGCATAGCCACCATCTTCTAACAAGTTTAAAACAAACACGAGCATGTAGGGGAAACTTCAAACCGTGTTGCTGGTATATCCACTGACATGCCGGACTGACATCGTAAAGAATACACGCCTGATATAGTGATACTTCAAATGCAAGACAAAGATATTTTAGGCTTTTATGCTGAATCCCACTATCTTAGAGATGAAATTGATAAGCCTGCCCTACCCATTAATAAAACACATTTATGCTCCAGAATATAACCAAATCAATTCTAATAGATCGCAATCACAGTAAAGGCATACTTCAACGCTTGGTACAGTCTGACACAAATTTGATTTATTACTTTTGTTTTCATATGGCATCATTATTTTGCACATTGCTGACACATTTTGTACATAGCATCATTGAATTATTACTATTAAAAAAAAAGTAATGCTGTGGTAGCATAGTCATCAAAATCGAAAAGACCAGGACCAATGAGTAGAATGAACTTCAACAATAGGTTGATGAAGTACAACAGATATAGCCCGACTCTGATGATGTCGTTAATTGTCCTCTTCAGTGCATAAGCAATATAGTTATACTAGGTTGTCAATGCTAAGGTCAGTTCTCTACTTCCCTAACCGAACATTTAATTGTAAATAAATAAGAACAAACCATGACAATTTAGGTTGTAACTATGGACTGTAAATCTTCTCTGAGGTATAAACCTCAAATCAAATCAGTAAGTGAATTACAGTAGTAAGCTAATCTGTGATAGGTCAATTCTGTTATTCTCTTAAACCTATTCAGAGCAGTCCAATGCTGTGGTCTACCATATGAGCAGGTATATCATTGCCACAACAGAATCTTCATGCCAGTACTATTGTGAACAGGAAATCAATAGAACCTGTTGTAAAAGAGTACAGCCGCTAATATCTTCCTTGTGTAGGCACCTTTGTTTGCTGGTAAAAAGGACAGCGAAAGCCAACAGGCTAAGTGATTTATTTGAGAATGGTAATATAACATTGGTAATATAACATTGCTCGCAAGAGCTGCAAGTGATCAGTATCGTTCTTGCACTCATCTGAATCTATGTCATGAAATTCATCCAAGATTTACTTTTGGAGTTATTGTATTAACAAGTTTTCAGACTGAGACTTCTGATAGCCTCAAACGGTCTTTGACCTTCACTAAACAATGACCAGTTATATGTCTGTATAAAACAAAAGTGTCCTTATAGTCATCAGGTTGATCTGCAGACATTTTGGAGTTACCGTATAGCCTTGCTTACAACCTTTCAGCATTGGACATCTACAGACTTCAAATGACCTTTAACCACCACACACAACTATATCTGTTCTTGTAGTTACTACTTAGGTAGAGCAACAGTCTAATTATGAAGTTCATATGATTGTTACTTTTATAGTTACATTGTTTACACTGTTTCCAGACCTCTAACAAGTAAAGATCGCAACCTATAGCAGATTTACTTTGACCAATTCCATCAGGTGTGTGGGTATTCAGATCAATTGGTAGATTCAGCAAGCGGTCCGCTCACGTTCAAACTTGGTGGGTTACGTGCCTGACCATGAAAACTCATGCCTGCTTCATTGGTGACTTCATCGGTCAAAGTCAAATATCCCAGAACTGTCTTTTAACCATTACCTCATTGTCAGTGTGTTGGGAAAAGTCATTAAACCACATGATATGTAGAGAATAATGGGACAAATTTCAATATAGTACTGATGTGGTTGTTAAGGATGGAGGTCAAAGGTCAGTGTAGGTCAGATGTCAAACTGGCCTAAATTGTTTGGAGGAGATGAGATCTGCAACTCCATTGATTGCCCTTTGGTTGGTTTGTTTGCATTTCAAATGACATATTCTTCACCAGTAACAGAAAATTGATGTAGCAACTTGAATACTGTACATGTCAGATGTAACACAATATTAATTTCCTATACATTTCTGTGCATATATAGCATGCAAAGCTTCAACTAGCTTCCCAGTATAGACAATGATAAATGAACTACTCAAAGACTGAACAAATTAATCACCAAAATATTTCAAATTAAGCTTCCACTTGGGCAATGTATTTACTTTCATTTATAAATGGCTTTTGCAGAATACAAACAAGCAAGTTATTTTCCAGGTGGTCTGATAGTACTTTTACAATTAGTACAGCCTGCTATAAATCTGACTGACTGACATGTTCACTAAATATTAAAAGGTACACAAACACAGGCCAAGTTAATAACCTCATGGGAAATGAAAATTAATCATCGCAAGAATAACTGACAGACAAAAATTCGTCCAAAGTAAGTATAGAGCAAGTTTCATGCAGGTGGCAAATGGCTATGCTGATACAAGCAGGCACAAAGATCAGGAGCAACAGGAAGTTGTTAAGGAATATGATCTTCACCATGAATGTAACATGTAACCCTACATGAATCATATCCAAACACTTCAATAGGACTTTGTATACAAGTTCTTTTTCTTTTTAATCTTTGCGAGAGGAGTAAGAAGGGGTAAAAAGGGGGGGAAGAAGGGAGAAAGGAGAGGGAAAGAAGGGGGAAATAAAGGGAGAAAGACGGAAGGAAGAAGGGAGAAAGAAAGGGAAAGAAATGAGGAGGAGAGAAGACAAATGACTAGGGGAGGGGAAATCTTGCATGGGGAAATTAGGGAGAAAGTTATGAAGGTTATTGAACAGAATAGGAGAAGTGTTGAAGGGCAACACAAACAACAAGAAGGGAGTGGGAAGAAGAGTGGAGTGGAAAGAGGAGGGAATAGATTAGGGGAGTGGAAAAGAAGAGAATGAGGTACAGTAGGGTAATCAGCAGCGTTGTTACGAACGCAGGATTCTGCGTCCGGGATGCAATGTTTTGGCCAGGGACTCAAAATCTTCAAATTGCTTGCGTCTGGCGGACGCAAACTTTTTTTGGGGAGAAACAAACCCCAAGTATACACACTCACAACTAGGTCAACGGAAAACATTACAAAACATATTTTTGAATGAACATCTTTCATTATTTCTTTTCAAAAAACCCACAACTTCTTACAAGAACCAAAAGTTCTCCTACTCTTACAGATCATTGAATTTGTTTGAAAATAAATATATCATAACAATCAACCGCAAGGTACAGGGTTAACAACACACCATTGCAGAGATTTTCATGCTAAAAATAAACAATGATGCTTTCCAAAATTCCCGTGATTTGATTGGCTAATAGTCCCCATCAATTGTCTGTGAATATTCTTGCACCTGTAGTGCTCAATGAACACAGAGTATGTTGTTTAACAACTATTCTTACTGTCCCCTGTTGTAGAGATAGTGAAGTAGGCTATCATGTGTGTGCACTCCAATATCATAACGTTAGGCCTTGTCACATAAATTACGTATACGGTATACTGACAACGAAGATGCACTTGCATTGTTTCTGAGACTATCACGTAATAATTGAATCATTGTTTTGATCAGAAAATGTTAATGAGTGGAGACAATCTATGAATTTTGTGGGAAGCTAACATTTCTGATCCTGAACAGGATATTTCAGGCTTCAGCTCACAGTATGTTTCTTCTCTCTGCATTAAGAGTTGCTAATGTAAAATGTGCATTCTCACCATCAGTAGTTTCTGTTACAAATTTTTTTCACGGTCCAATTAACCACATGCTTCAGTAAATGTTACTTTGGCGCAACATTTGTGTTTAAACTACTGTACTTTAGAACATTGAACTGATTTTTTTTAAATCTACTGTGCGTAAAAAGCTATTCACATAGACCTACTGTAATTTTCGTACAGATGATTGCTTGCAAAGAGCCCATGATAAATGTTGGATCAGATTTTAAGGATTTGCGCATATGTAGTTGAAAATGAAGCTCGAACAGGCATGTACTGTACAGCAGCAGTGAACTGGAATTTAGAGAGAGATATGCACACTATAGGTACTGGGATTGTTGAAGAGTTGGTTGTTGGAATCGCTGCAAGGTCAAAGCACGGAGCTACTGCGGAGTTGGCGAGAAGGGAAGTAAAAGGGCGGATGAAGGAGGGGGGACTGGGGGTAAAAATGGGTTGAAACGGCAGGGTGGTCGAAAGGAGGAGCTGGCCCAGCCGCCCCTGAAAAACAGCGAAGCTAAGGCACTGAGCATTTCTGCCCTATATATTGTGTTTAAGTACATTCACAAAGTATAGGCTGTGATACTACACTACTATTAGTAACAGTAGGTCATACGATAAACGTAATTGGTTTTCGATCGGGAGTCAAGCTTTTTTACGGGACGCAAACTTTTTCGGGGGCTTGCGTCCCTGGGACGCAAACTTTTTTTTACTTATAACATTACTGAATCAGGTGGGGGGGAGTGCAGGCCTCGACAAGTATTTTTAAAAGTACTCGCCATTTGGCGAATGTGACTACAAACTCTCCAAAACAAAAAATTCACTCGCCACTATGATCGCTGTTCAAGTCTCAATAGTACAGATCTACAACATCAATACTTTCTGTGAACAAAGGTTAGGCACTTAGGAAGTTACATGGTGCTACATAATTGCACATTGGAAAATTGTTTTTGTGCAGTATGATATTTAAACTATCCACCAAGAGTATGTGATGAACTTTCCCAATTATTTATCTTATCTTTTAGCTGCAGATTGGTGCATAAAAAGTATCGCTATTACTCCATTACACTGTCAAATCAAATCAAAGCAAAGCAAAATCTAAGGTTGAAAGAGCATCTATTTTCCACTGGTCTTGAGTAAATCTTTGCAAAAGATCCCAGCAGCGATAACATCAAACTTGTCTCAAAACTCCTTAAATTGTTGTATATTTTGCGAATTATGACTGATACCATGTAGGAAATGCCTTAGGAAATAATTAAGGAGATGTTTGGCCGCCTTTGGCCTCCTTAAGTGTATTGATAGTCTGACACCAAACAATTTTTCCTTCACGGTTTGTGTTTACGAAGCCAATTTTATCCTACGGTTGTTAGTGTAAGGCACATCGAAAACCTTACCAACTGGGCAGTTCCATGCTTTGTCGTCAAAAATGTTTACAAATATGACTGATGATCGTGTATTTGTTTCAGCACATCAAGTCTAAAGGGTTATTGTGTCTATATAACTGTGTATTGTATTTTAAAACTGTGGTTACTGGTTAGCCTATCATATGGTTGTATGCATAAGTCACAAAGCATTTTAACACACTTTCATCACAAACCATGGGCTGTACGATGGAAATATTGTCTTAATAGAAGTTACAGAATGATGAATGAATGATAATTGTCCCATTTGCATGTTGTGTATATTTCTCTACTTTTACCATGAACCTCACCAATAGATACCAAGTTTTCTCATCACTTACTTCAATTAAATTTCTTTGCCTTTCTAACATATTAAATTCCAAACATGTACACAGCTCAATCATGGAGAAGCTGTTTGTTTAATGGTAACATTTAAATACATCACTTGCCTAAGATGAAATAGTACACTGGGGAAAGGTTGTACCTGAAACAATGGGCCTTCATATTCATTTTGGGAGATCAGTGGTACAGGCAGAGATGTAATCAAAGTTCCATATGCAGATACAGAGAAGATATCAGTGCAATAACGAGAGGTTGTGGGTAGCAGTGTTAGCAACAATCTTGCACAATTGACTTTGGCTCCTGATCACCCGCCACAAATGTATTAGTCATGCATACTTGTAACAATTTTGCTAGGTTTTAACTTTAACACTTCTGTATTAACAACTGGTTCAACTCTGGCAAAATATGGTGATGTCTGGCTTTTAGCTATGGTAATGTGGAGGAATGTTAAAACAAAAATCGCAGTTCAGTACTTCGATGTTGTCCTGAATGTGAAGTTTTGTGCTATCATCCCACAAGATACAATTTATTTTTGAGAGGCCAAATTTGCTGTTCAGAAACCTTAGACAAAAAACAGGTTATTTGAAAGAAACTTTCAAAATCAGTCCCAAATTGGGTAATATACAATGAAAAGAAAAGTTAAACACTCTGTTGATCTTTTTGTTTTGAATTTTTATTAATTTATTGATTTGCATGAAGACTTAATATGAGGCCTTCCAATTTCATGCAAATATTTAAAAGTTTACTGAAATGGCTTAGAATGTAAGATGGCTATGAACCACAAAACTTCTTTTGTGTAAAATATTCAACTGTGTTTAAATAGGAAATGCATATTAAAAAGTTAAGAGTTTATTGAGGTGAACAATAAGATCATTAGCCCAGAATATTAGCTTAGACGTTTTCAAGTAATAACAACTGCGCAATGTTGATTAATTCTCAAAGTTAAATATTGGACTGATTTCTCCACTCTGTGTCCATGCATCCATAGGGTCTAAGACTGAGTAGAATTAGAGTCCAGTTGCTAAGATAGGTCTCTGCAGAGGCCCTGCATCCTACAGTTAGGCTACTCCATTTGAACTAAGTTAGGCCAAGACCTTATTGAGGCATAAAAGTATAAGGAATTAGCCTAGTTATATGTAGACTAGACCTAGGCTAACCTTGGGATTAAGCTGGTTTCACTGAATAAGTTCTATTGACATATAAGCTAGTACTAATAGTAGAAGTGGCTACAGGACTGGAGGTAGGCTAAGTGTCAGGACTAACTCAATCTGCACTCTGCAATAGGCTAGAAAAGAAATAGAATTAACAGTACAAATTACTAATGTTGGGCCGTATGGTAGCATACCTTAATTTTCCATGTCCTCTAAATTTGTGGACTGTATTGTACAAGTAGCTGCACTGAGTAATAGACATGAAATTGCTGTGCTCGAAAGTCAAACTTTAATCAAGTTTTCAATGACAATTTTTATCTTCAAAGCCTAACAAACGAGGCCAAAAGTGTCACAGTGAAACAAGAAGGGATCAATATAAAACAATACCAATTACCAGTTCCATGCACACGCAAAGTTTGTGAAATTTTTCCTTGCAGTTCAGTTTCCGACCTTCATTAGTGTAAATCTTTCTATAATTTATTGCTGTTCGTATATGGTCAAACCATCAATGAAATAAATTGATGAAGGCTAGAACTAAACCACAGAGCAATATCCGCTATCTAAATGAGCATTAATGCAATTACTATTGCGAATTTACCGTATACCATCAATCATACCGGAAGTTAGGCCTACCGTTAAGCCTAGGCCTAGGCTACATGGATAAAAAGTTATACGCTACGATTAAGATTTTTCTCTGTAAATATTCGGTTACGCCTAGATTTCCATGCTATTTCACTCTGTCATACTCACCGATATCATGCGAAAAATTTGTAATTATTACGAAGAGGGAACTCATCTGACCAATATATCTGAGGACGTTCCTCCTGTGTAAGGGTAACCGATACTTTACGTACTGAGCGGTATATCCTAGCTTGAATAACTCTGGGTGACAATTCTATTTACACATTAAAAAATTCCGGGGAAGCACAAAATGGCATCCAAAACATATATTGCGCATGATCACACCTGTTGGTGTATTGCGTAGGCGTTCAGTGTCATGCAGATCTGTGCGTTCAGCTCAATACGTTCAATCTGTGGTTCAGCTATCTGAACACCGTCAAAATCAGTGGCGCTACTTATGTAACACATCAGCAGAGCCGTATGCGGCTTTGAACGCCACCAGTTGGAACAACTTCCTGATGATAATACCTCTCTCAACTGTACTCCAATATCATGATCTCAAAGCACTGGTATTATCAATAAAAACAGTTCCTAACCTTACTATGATAGAAACATGATATTCATACTGCTCGTACTGAAAATAATAATAATGATAATAATCATCAGTTATGTTTACGACGCTTAAGGGACCACAAATGTACATGGGAGAAGCTCGCAAGGGCTTATGGATTACAACTTACCGTCGTCGGGTCAGTGGCATAACTAGGTCGGTGCGGCCGGTGCAGTGGCACCAGGGCCCTGGTACAAGGGCGGCGGAACCGGGGGGGCACAGGGGGCACGTGCCCCCCCCCCACTTTTCCTCAGGTTAAAAATGTGCCCTTTTTCTACATAAAAATTGAGGTGTCTCAAGTTGGCAAGAGGCCAGGGAACCAGAATGAACACTCGGGAAGGGCCGTTTCCGGCCATTTGAGGGGTTTGTAAAACCAAAAATTTTCTTGTACGCTCCGCGCCAACTGATGGTGGCGCTCCGCTCAGATAGTCGTGCATACAACTTTGCAAATCCTGGCTATACGCCCCTGACTTTTAATGAATTTCTGTGGGTCAATCTCAACGCTATTTCGAATGGAAAAATTTGTTAAGATATTATCAAGAAATAAACTCTAATTCGGAAGATTCCTACATTAGCAACTAGCATGATTTAACCTCATTTTGTCTCAAAAGAAAACTTGTACCTTGTTTCCCAATTTGCACATTGTATATTGCAGTGCTAGTATGCATATTTTCCTTGGGTGGGAGGGGGGAGGGGGCGTTGATGGAGTGATGTGTATACGCAAATAAGATAATACAATAAGAGTTATAAAGGGTACTGTATCATTCCAATCGAATTTCTGCAAAGTGCCCTTTGATGTCGGTGCCCCCCCCCAGATTAAAAGTGCTTCCGCCGCCCTTGCCCTGGTACTTGGGGGCCAGATGAAAAGTACTAATAAAAATACCCACCCATTGTAGCAGACTATAGGCCGGCGAAATCGCTAGTATTGATGTTAAAAAGTTAAGTCCGTGGACCAAACAGGCCCCATGTAGACCTACTCCATGGGGAGGCTCGTCTATTTTTCAATCCGCCGTGGGCCGATAAAAATAGTGTTCAGTAATGTACGTCAACTTACCCCGTGCACTGTTTAAGGTTCCTACATTCAATTTAATTGATAGAAGGCTGTATATCAAACCTACCAAAGTGACTCTCCGATCCGGGCCCTTGCTATTATAACATAAAGCTATTCGGACTTCTTGCCAAAATGAGCCCACAGAATAATGACTAAATATATTTATGTAAATCTAAAGAATCGAGTAACGTAAGGGTTTGGGGGCGGGTCTCCATCATGACTTACTAAAAATTAGTTAAATCATGGCAAGCACTTTAAAGGATATAAACATTACAGATATGGAAAACTGGATAATTTTTCTTCGTATTTGCTTATTTGCTGTTGGATTTTAACATTTTTCCGGGAACATAACATTTTTTCACATAACAACTTCTTTTGAAACAATAAATAATAATGTCACTTACATACACCACAAAACTCTAGCATTTACCAAAAAAATTAAATAAATATTCAATGACACCTAAGGCTATGCTGCATGCACATCGTGTATATAGGCAGGGGGCAGGAAGCTTCCAAAAACTGGGGGGGGGGGGCAACATCAGAGGGGCACTTTCTCATTCCACTTAAATATGATGTGTTAGTATGCTATCAATACTATTTATTGAGATTGTTTATTGTTAACCATGCTACAAAAAGATATGGGATGCCATTTTAAAAATAACGTGTACAGACTAAAAATTAATAATTGAAATAAAATATCTCAATTAACAACGGCTTAAGATAACCAAAAGACATTTCTTCATCAAAGGGGCACATTTTATTTGCCAGTAGGGTACATTTGCTAGTTTGGAAGAAAGTGGGGGCACATGCCCCAGTTCTCCCCCCCCCCCCTCGGCTCCTACCCCCTGCATTAAGTTCTGTACCAGGGCCGGATTACCCATTAGACACAGTAGGCACTGTTGAAACTTGACAAGCCCGAACGTGTCATATTCGGCGACCTAGGAAGTATTTTTAGCCAAAAATTATCCGTACACGACGCGCCAACATGATGGCGCTTCGTTTATATAGTGTCTAGAAATTTTTACTTTCAAGAGTTTGCAAACCTAGGGCTTACGAAACACTTAATCCGGCCCTGTTTATAAGGCCTGGGAAGTGTCATTTCCGGTGATCTAGAGGCTATTTTAGCCCCCCAAAAATGTGTGCGCTACGCGCTAGCTGTGGTGGCGCTTCGCTTACATCTAAATATACGGCTCTGATTGTGTCAGGTAGTGCCTAGGACGTACCAAACAATAATCCGGCCAGGTTTCTGTACCAGGGCCGTAGCCAGGGGGAGCAGGGGAGCGATTGCTCCCCCCTTTCAGTGTCGAAAAAAATGTTAAAAACTGTTGTTTTTTGGCATGGTATTTTGTCAGTGCTCTTTTGATCTTGAATACTCGTCAGCTCCGTTAACTCGTAATAACATTCATGCCTACTGATTCAGTTACTTAGTTTGGCAGATGCAATTAGCTAAATTTAGCATATTGTCTATAACAAGCCTACAGTTGGCCACTGCGTAATAAAATACATATAGCCTACCTAACCGCATTCGATGGAGTGTCACGAACCGTATGCACAACGACGACACCGTGCTTTCTCATCCTTTCTATGATTCGTCATAAGTTGTTGCACGAACAGCATGTTATGAAGCTAAGCTAGCAATCGTACGTGATACGCGCTTCCTATAAATTATTATTACACTGCTAAATATAAAAGTTTATATTGTCCATCAGTTAAGTTCGTCAAATGTATTGAAGTTCAGACATTGAACACTAAAACAGGAATCATCCTACTGGGAAAATTGTAAAAGAGCACCATGTTTGTCTTTCTGATATAATATGTAAAAGATCGAACATGTAAAAGAATATTTCGAACCGGAAACAAATCTGCTGATCATATAATATCATAAGATAATGATGAAACTGGGAAAACATTGCACCAGATCGCATCTAAGGACCTTCAATTTGCTCAAAAATTTCTCAAAGACCCCTCCCCATATCAATCGCAAAATGTGCTTCCCCCTTGCAAATTCCTGGCTACGTCGCTGCTCTGTACACTTGCATACACGCGGGTTAAATCTGCATGCACTAGTGCATGCTTGCACCCGAGTCATTCAAACGATGGGGGCCTGTTCCTGCTTCTCGCAGTGGGGCCCGTACCCTTCTAGTTAGGCCACTGCTTCGGATGGCAATGCAACATTTTAACTCAAAATTTGGAATCTTTTCAAATTAGAAAGTCATTTCATGCAGATGGGAAAACCGTAGATTGCTCTCGGATGAAATACCCACCTTACTATAACCCGGCCATGTATCGAACCCTGAACCTCCGAATGCTGAGCCTAATTGCTTCAAATGTCACCGCCTTTATCCACTGCCACAGCATCGGTATACGCAAGCGGGACATAACACTACAGTATAGGGGGAAAAAATGTCCCAACTGGGCGCTGAACATCACAGGGGCGGATCCAGGGGGGCCCGGGGGGCCCGGGCCCCCCCTTTTTGAAAATCCTGATTTTTTTTTTTTACCGCGTTCGAGGGAAAGTGCCCCATGCGTGATCAGTGGCGTAGCTACGGGGGGGGCCTGAAATTGCAGACATGAGATCCATATTTTCAGGCTAGGTACATGCTGCTTAGAATACTCGGGAAGTGCCAATTCCGGCCATCTGGGGGGTTTGTAAAGCCAAAAATTTTCTTGTACGCTCCGCGCCAACCGATGATGGCGCTCCGCTTAGATAGTCTTACGTTCAGGCGCGGCTGGACCAGTCAGACCCCCCCCCCCCTGTCACAAATCCTGCATCCGCCCCTGATATGTCATTGAATATTCCACAAAACAACTTTTTATGTCCACGAAACTGTCGAAACATGATTTTCACTACTGGTAGAGATATAAAATATTGGGAATTCTGAATTTCCTGCAAACATGCGGCTGTGCCTGTTCAATATTCACTTCTGTATCGCCTTAAAAAATGATGAGT
The DNA here is from genome assembly GCF_037975245.1 of Apostichopus japonicus. NCBI lineage: Eukaryota > Metazoa > Echinodermata > Holothuroidea > Aspidochirotida > Stichopodidae > Apostichopus > Apostichopus japonicus. The sequence continues at coordinate 24,262,177 of NC_092579.1, forward strand.
GGAAATAGTTTCTCCAGGACCGTATCGTATCGTGGGTATCGAGTGCGTCTGATATACGAACGTACGTAGTACGTACGTACGTACGTCTATGATGATATGCACTGTACTGTACTGATAAAAACATAGGTGAATTTCACTCCATGGGAGTGATCACTGAGCACATTCCGGTATAAGAGTGAATTTCCACTCCATTGGAGTAAATCTTAACTCCTAATAGAGTTATATTCACTCATATTAGGAGTGAGGGTTAACTCCAATAGAGTTAAATTTTACTCTTAATTTGAAGTGCGCCGAGTGATCACTCCAATGGAATGAAATCCACTCATTTGTTTTTAGAGTGTTGCTAGATATATGAAGAAGAAATTTACATACCAATACATGTTATCGGTCATCGATTGGCACAACAAGCCAGATTCTGATGACAGCTGCCTCAAGAAACCCAATAAATGGCCTAATAAGCACCGAGCCATCAATGTGGACCATTACCGAAACATCGATGCGTGTTAGTCTTCCACCCCCTACCTCTAATGCTATTTAAGTCCACATGTGGGCATATCCTGCAAATCTACCGGTAGCCCACAGGGGTTTGAGTTGGGAGAAAGGCCTTGACAGCTTGAAACGACAAATGATGCCAACTTCCCTCAAGTTAAAAGTCTGGCTGAGTTGGCAAGGCCAGTCAGCATGAAAGAGAAAAAACTTTTTTTGCATTTCTGTCACCAAAGTTGCACATCTTTTTGGTTGCTATTTTGCCTCACAGGTGCCATCACCTGCGATCTGGGGGGTGCTGAAATCTCAAATTTTCTCTGTACGCTCCGCGCCAACCAAGGTGGCGCTCCGCTTAGATAGTAAACTCCGCCCCCCCCCCACAAGAAAGAACAGCCCCCATGGCCCCCACTCAAAAAATCCTAGCTACGCCACTGTGCGTGTAATTTTTTGTAAAATAAATTTGCAAAAAGAGTACACCATTATTCTGATAAAGTGAAGGTGAGAGGGGCACTCTGACTGCATCAATAGTCTCCATCTGAAAGGGGGCATCCAAGATGAAATGGCCTGGAGTAGCCTGGTAAAAAGTAGTTTGCATCACCACCTACTCCCCAAAGACGTAAATCCCAGCTCATTGCTCGAAATTGCAAATATATGCCCGGCAAACCATGAATACATGATTTATTGGAAATAAATTTTACTCCAAACTTTCACGAAAAGTAGCACCAGATTGCACCGAGGACCTCCATATTTTGTGAAATTTTCCCAAAGGGGAGGGGGGCACCCACTCCCCTTAGACCCCTCCCCCAGGACGACGATTAGGCATTTCCCATCTGGGCCCCCCCCCCTTCGGCGAAATCCTGGATCCGCCACTGCATCAGATGATCAGACAATATTTATCGCAAATAAGAGCAAAGCTATAATAGAGAAACACTGCCCAAATGTTAGTCCATTTGTAAAATGATCTTCAAAAGCTTTACTTTTCTATTATAATCATCTTGTTGATTTAACCTTGAGAACTGATACATTTGGAATGTTAGGCTCTCAAGTTTTTCTGTATTTACAATTTTCCTAAGTTTTAATAATATAATGAAAAACAACACCTTTCCAGCTGATTTGCTATAGAAACACCATTTACTCTGCAAGTTACCAGATGCATACACAAAAGATTACAAATTTAGCAAACTTAAAATCTGAAGCCGAAGACTTCATTGTTTGGCCAAGCGACGGCAGACCCTCATTTCACACAAAGGTTGCTATTACTAAACTCGTAGGGTCTGCACTGGTTTGTCAATATTAGCAAAAACATTCAACAGGTAAAATAAATTTATCAAAGGAACAAAGGCCCCCAATTTCCAATAACCCATTTATAGTCCTGTGTATTCTAGTTAGTGACATGTCATCCTTGAAACAGCCTGAAAACGGCCAACTTATGTATTTTTTTGCATGAAAGCTACCAATGATGATCTGAGATCACCCTGATTAGCTTTAAGAAGTTCCCGAGGACCGATTTCTCGAAAAACGTAAAGATTTCCCTCAGACAAACCACAAAATTATTCTATGCCGACAGTCGCTTTGTTTTCCTCGCCGGAAAATAATTTAGGTTTGGGGGGGGGGCGGTATGAAGTTTTTTTTCAATTTTTTTAATTTGGGACGTCAAAATGCGTATTTCTTTTCTTTCTACTTTTTTACTCTTACGTTTGTCATAAAAGTAAACAGCGCCACCAGTTCAACGGATACACCAACACCAAAGAAGACAACATTGAAGGAGACAACAACATTAAATGAGACAACAACATCAAAGAGACAACAACATGATAACAGACAGCATAGAAGTAAACAACAGATTACATTGCCCTATCCATACATTTACACCTGCATCAATGTCATCATTAATTTAGCCTTATAGGAACATTGTAGAGATTTAGAATACTTTAAAGGTGAATATCGTGAAAACCCGATTAGCTGTAGAAAATTACTAGCATTCAAATCTTTTTTTCTTGGAATATGACAAACCAAGACAAACTTGAAGATGTCTAGGTTCTTCCCCAATGATGGATTGGTTGTAGCAACTGGCAATCGGCGAGTGTTGTACATGCAGCTACTACGACCCCCCCCCCCATCCCTTTCCTTTCCCATCGACCCCCTCCCCCTCTACCGTTCCCGTCCCCGGCAACAATATCTCCAACCCTGATAACAAACAAAGGATCTCAACTTGAAAATAGTCTGCAGTCGTAAATGCAAATACCTGCTTTCAGCAAGGTCCCCTATTAATTTAGAAAATTCCGTGGTTTTCCAAGATAACTCCAAAAATTACTAGCAGAAATACATTTAAATCTGGTCATATTGGTCACCTGATATTTTAATGGCGATGGCTACGCAGCCACATAGAGCGGAAGTCTTTACTCAGTCGAATATATCGAATTCGAAACACACCCCCTCAGAAGGGCAACATGCCGTGCCTACAGGAATTCTTGTGTCTTTCGACGATAAAGAAGAAGAATCAGGGGAAAATTCACTCCACTTTCCCTTAGACGGTAAAAGTATGGACCCGCCAGATAAAACTCGGAGTAGAAGCCTAGGTGAAGCTACGGTGTCTACAGTCGAAATTAACGGTAGCCCGTCGGTTGAAGCAGTGGAGGGGTCGACCGCATCAGACGACAGCAGTGAAAGATTGCAAAAAGATACTCAGGTGTGTTCATTCTTTCGAAAGGCAATCAGGGGTGTCAGGTCTAGGTTAGGGGTTGGAACATAGCCGACCTCTGTTAATCTTTCAACGAAAATATGATATTGTCAGTTCATGGAATGATGGAAGCTTATTTTAACAACTAGTACTAGCTATGCCTAACAATTACTGTTAGAAGGTGCGTAAATTAGGATAACTTAGCTTTTGAGCCCAGGCTCAAGTTGACAACAGTTGCACACACAAACACATTGGTAATGTATGTATGCTGCCAAACTGGTACTGAGAAGTCATGATGTACCCTAGTTTTGTTGTAAGACTCATTATTTAGCTGGATGTGATTTCTGTTCCCCACAGTTATCTCTGTTTCCTTTTTTTTATATTCCAGGGTGTGATCTCGTTGTCATTCATACCCAACCATCTCTTCTATTATCAGAACAGCAATGGTGCCTAGCTGTTGTTAAAAGATGCTTATTATAACCACACAACTTAGACCTCTTCCCAAACCCCCCAAAATGTCATCCTTTTCCCGTCATACAAAATATGGGAACCAAAGGTAAACAGTATGGGATTTAGTGTTAGGAGGATGGATTAAAAGTATTGCTGTAATAATGTTTAAATGGTTTTATATAAAGCTTGGTTTATTAAGTATCAATAAAATATAGTGGTGAAGAACAGAAGTATTTTTACATTTTACCATAAAAGTTTTCAATTTTTAAACATTACTAGTAGGCCTGCACAAAAGCGTGTGATAGGTAGGTAGTACAAAAGTGCATAGTACGTCTTGCTCCTACATAAACAGGCTGTCACTGTAATGCAGGCTAACTGTTCTACAAAATACAGGCAGCACAGCTGGCTGCGCAACTCTTTGTCTTGGATATTATCAGATTGCAAATAATAACGCAAGCTCTTTGCACCACACAAACTTCTCCGATGGTACACTGGATGCATAGAAGTTTGTGCAATGAGACACTCCTGATAACATGTAGCACACCTGGGGGGTTGGGAGGGGGAGGGAACAACGCTCCTCTTAAACTCCTCCCTAGGACCCCCCCCCAAAAAAAAATTAAAACTGTGGCTTACTAAAAGTAATTTATTAAAGCAAGATATGTCAAGTTATACATATTTATGAAGTTACCACACACAGATTCCCATGTGTGCATTTCTTAATCAATAGGATGTCTCCATGCTGGCAGGCACGTAGCCAAGTGGGGGGGGGGGGCAAAGTTGGCAGCCGCTCCCCTTGAGCATATTTTTAAAAAATTTTTTTAATGTTTTTATGATATCGCTAGTATTTTCAAAAGAGAAAATGCTAAGATGCAACTTACAAGGCCTGGGAAGTGCCATTTCCAGTGATCTGGGAGGCATTTTCAGCCAAAATGTTCTTGTATGCTTCGCGCCAACCCATAGTGGCGCTACGCTTAGATAGCTTGAAATGCCAAATCTACAGTTTCGCCCCTCCCTTGGCAAATTCCTGGCTACGCGCCTGCATGCTGGTCCTACCCCAAAGTGGCCATTGAAACTTCTAATTGTTGTGTAACATCAGCTAGCCGGACATTTCTGAAATTGTATGCATGATTTCATGATAAGTTTATATTTTTCAGCATGCAACTGATTCATTCAAACTTTGCGGATATCTGGAAAAGCTTGGGGAAAAGGGAATTCTAAAGACCTACAAGAAGAGATGGTAAGCATACATAAGTTCAGTACAGAGATGTTTATTTTGTTGTGGAAATATTAACACATTTGAGTTGAAATTAAATCTTAAGCTTGTAAACTTACTTGTACAAGTTAAAGAAGGTTTAGGAATCGTGGGCAACTGAAGAATTTAGCCAAGGAGTCTTCAAACTTACATGATCTAGCAGATGCATGTTGATGGTTTGACAACAAATCAAAGATAATAACCAAGGCTAAGAGTTTTGAACTTTTGATGCATTGCTACATTGTCAGAAACTGTTGTTTTTTGCAACATTTAGTCAACAGTGTTTTTCTGGTGATTGTATAGTTGTTTACCAATTGTCTGCAAGCATTCTTGCATCTTCTGTCCTCATTGAACATAAACCTTGAACCTTTATTGTGTAGTGATAGTGATGTTTGCTTTGGTTTCATCATGTGCTTGTACACAAAATCAGTAATTTTTTATTTGATTGTGACATTCTTAAAACGAAATACTTGTGTTAGGAGGCCACCATTGAATTGTTAGTTGACCATCATGTTATAGTATCTTGACCATCATTTTCATCACTGATGTTATGAGTTTGGACACTTCAGTTTGTAATTTATATAGGCAGCTAGTATCTCTGTTTCGCAATTATGCCTGTTCTGTCTGCCCTTGAGGGGTATACTGTAAAGGAAAAATAAAAAAAAATCATTCTTTGTTTTTGCTTTTTAATATTCTTTATTTTATTTTCAATCACTTGTTCTACTTGATTTAGCCTTGAGTCAACCTGAAACACTTCCTTAGTCCTTACACAACTATGATATTTAACATTTAAAATCAGTGCGGTATGTATATATTTTTGTGGTAAAACGGATAAATGAAATGCAACGAAACAAAATAACATGGCATGTGCGTTAATACCAAAGTGCTTAATTTGATTGTTGGAATGTTGCCTAAATGTTCGCAGTTATTTGGCCTAGTGGTCCAGTAGATCATATTTGTCTGTGCAACAGTTGAGTGAAACATTTTTGTATGTGAAGGCTGTAAAAACAGCATGATATTTTATTCCTTGCCAGAGACAAAAATGGAATCTATTTCATGGTTATCGCCTGTGTTCGTGGGTGTGTAAGTGACACTTGATTGTAAAAACCGTAACTCCAAAATTTCCAGGTGGAATAACTTGGTACATAGTATGTGGATCCATCTTATTATGTAGAAGGACTCTCTTCTTTTCTGTGGAGGTCAAATTTTATTTGAGGTCAAAAGAGGACAAAGTCTGAAAACTTTGTAAACATGATAACTCAAAGAGTACATATTTGTTGAACTTCATACTTGATACATAGATCCAGCTTGTTGAGTACAAGAACCATATCAAAATTGGTAGAGGTCAAAGGTCACATGAGGTCCACATGTGTCAATGTTAATGTATGTAATCCTTGTAAATATATGCCAACTCCATGTGTCTCTATTTCACATAGGATTACTATTCTTTTTGGATATTGAAACATTTTGGAATGAAAATTCTATAACTGTAAATACTTCCCAGTGAATTAATTGGCTGATGCCCACAAGTGATTGCTACAAATAAGAGCTGGATATCCCTGATCTTTTCTGGTTCTCACTTAATTCTTAAACAAGTTGAACTCACTTGCTCTACATTAGTCACAGGTGTGGAATTTTGAGCAAATTTGTAAGGGATCACAAAGCCACCTGGCTTTCTGGTTTAATGTACAGTACATTGCAAATGAATTCTTACTATCGGGGGGAAAAGGATTGGAACATACCAAGTGAGGTAACTTCCTGAATGGATTGTGAAAAGGGAAATTGCATTCAAATTAACAACAAATTTGGATTGGAAGACTGTGTATGAAAACATTAGGACGATAGTTGATAAAAGTTATGAAACAAACCAAAATCAGCCTTGGAGGTTGTCTGGCAGACAAATTTAGATGGCATTGTAACTAAATGGAGATAGTGGAATAAAACAAAATAATGGTAGGCCTATTATTCACCTTAGAGTTAAGTTTTACTGGTCCAAAGCTGGTGTACCATTCACAAAATTGACATATCTCTCCTTACAGTGTGCATATTAGTCATTCATCATTATTTTGCTACATTTTTTCGGATAGCAAAATTTGCTGTTTTGACAACCAAAAGGTACGACCTGGTTGTCCAGAGACAACCAGAAAAAAACCTTACAATTTGCCCAGATGTTGATCCACCTTATTGAGTACACCCCATTCTTCCAGTGGTGGTCAAAGTTCAACAGAGGTCAAGGTTTGTAATCTCTGTGAATAATAACTTCACACATAGCGCTTGAGTAAACTACATAGCAATCAAAAGTCTAAAAAGCTTGTGAAAGACTACCTCTACATGTAAACTTTGAATGCAGTTCATAATTTTTATCCATCGTATTAAGAACAGTACGGAACAACAGTACATGTTCCCAGTGAGATAGATTGGTAGCAGACATCACTGAACCCTGTGTTCAAGAGACATTCTATGATATTTATCAATGAGGTAGCTTTGCAAATACATGTGCATTCAGAAATGAAAGAACAGAGAACACTAGTCCAATACTTTGTACTTTGTAGTGTTAGATTTTATTTCATTTATGAGATTGCTCAGCATTTTAGAATTGATTTAAAGGAACTTTTAAGTGAAAAATGGGATCCAGTCATTTCGGTCATATCATTTTCTTGTCTTTGTATCGCCCTAAGACTTGCCCTGTGATGAATTTTAGTTTTTGTGACAGAGTGCTTAAAATGTTGGCCCGTCCTGCCAGAAATTTGAATCTAACACTGACTCTATGTCGAGATGTGGTAAGTCAGTGCGGCAGAATCGATCAGATCTCACTCTAAGCTTTGCCTTGATACAAAACACAGGAATTTGTACAGACTTCGCATACAGCTGTGAATACAATTGATCTCACTCTAAGCTTGGCCTTGATGCTATAGGACTATAGGACTATATCTTTCTGAGATAATAATGCCTTTTTCTGACTGTTTTTGTGTACGAGGACTTGTGTCCCTTTACTATATTCACTACTTGTTAAATTGCATTGATAATCAGTGAACTGTGTATAATTAGTTATGCACTATCATTTTTGTAAGATAAGTTATAGTTGTTGAAATGAAAGTTTGTTAGTCCTGTTAGCCCTGGTAATGAAGTGTATTAACTTAACCTCACTCTGTTACAAGTTGACTAATCAGATGAGATTTAGGGTTACTTGTTAATATCCTTTATCAATGTGATTAAAGTCAAACTTGCTTATTGGATATTTAGAGGTATCATTTCTTTAATGAACTATTGTCATAAAGGTTACTGTTTCATGTGTGCATTTAATTGTGGACAATACTGTAAATGTGTTTCATGCGTACATTTTACTGTGGACACTATATCTTAAATATAAGTGTTTCATATGTGCATTTTACTGTGGACATTAATCATGTTCCTAAGTACTCTCTTGTATTAATGGTCAAACTATTCATGAAGCTACTAAGAAGGAAGGTGGTACTGTTTCACAGTGTGTATATATGTACATTAAGTTTACATACACACCAACACATGTACTCCAGGAGATCTCTCCACGACTTCCTAGATCTTTGAGTCTAACAATGGGAAATTGGCATTTCCTCTTACAGTATGACTTTCGGTTAGGGGTGGTACCATAAATTGTTGGTCAGAGGAGAATTACAATAATATGCTTACATACTCATACTGAACATGTTAGTTTCCTTCAGAATATGGAATGTCAAATGAGTGCTATTTTCAGAACACACCTCTAGCAAAATCAAATAATCACTTTAAAAGTGTTATTTAAAGGTGTCAAATCTTTTTACTAGGAGAGCCTGCTGACATAAGCATTTAATTTTGTTATCATTTTGTAAACTTGGATATTTATAGATCTTAGCATTAATTACCACAAATTGCACTCATTTGTTACTAAACAAAAAAAAATTAAATTGTGCATGTCAGGTTCCATCAGTTCCAGTAATGGTGTGCACAAATAAATTTATGAGATGATATTAATATGACTACATAGATCTGTGAATTAGAGAGGAAGAGATATAATAATCTTACAACTTTTGGAGGACCTATGAAGTAGGTTTGCTTCCAACCAGGTTAAAACATATTAAATATTAAACAGTTAAAACTCATATCTACCATTGTAAAACTGTCCCCTTGCTCAGGAAGAGATTTTGTTTTGTGTATTAAGTATTGTTTTGAATAGTTCCAATATTAGCGTTGTGAAATATTGGCGGCAGGTTACAAGGGTATAGCACAAACAGTAAAAACAATGCCATATTTAATATACAGTGGAATAAAATATTGCAACTTTAAATGGAGATTTTCAGGGTAAAATGTAACTAAATCTTTGTCATAAACAACTTAGAAATTTAAGAGTCCAATAAAAAATATGTGTTTTGCTTTATTCTCTCTAGACATTGATTTTCAAGGAATCCAATTCAGTGGTAAAAGATAATTAAGACTTTCAAGGAAAGAACAATGATGCCAATAAACAAAGTCAATATTAACTGATGACTAGAGCTAAATCTGTACTTATATTATTGCCCACCATCTCCAGGAAAATGAACCATTATATGCCAGATACTACAGTTAACAGCTTGTAATGTATAAAAAGTGTAGGAGGAATGTGTCTAAGTACAAAGTTAACTTTGCTAGGACTTGATGTGGTTTAATACAAATTTTAATTCAAATGTTGGTTGAACACAGATGCATTCACTTATTGTGCTGTCTTCTCACATGAAAGTGCATGAAAAGCCTCTCTCATTTAGTCCACAGTTCTCTGGAAGGACTTAGCAAAATATTACCTCAAAAATAAATGAAGATAAATCTCTATCCGTAAAAGAGAAAAGGATATCTGTTAATGTTGTTAATCTGTCAGACAGTGTCAGTGTTAATATTATATTGTATAATTATAAATAATTTCACATGTATAGAGGTCAGGTACAGTGAATAGAACTTGTAGTCTTCTACAGTAACTCCACTGTAATCCTCATCAACAACAATCTGGACCATTCACTACACTGTAAAACCATACCTACCATGTAGTGTGGTGATTAATAAACTCACTCAATTGATAGCAAGTCTTGATCTGACCATTCAAAGCCAATTTCTAAGAAATTCAACAACTTCAATGTTCATGATATCAAACATCAAGTTGCTGTTTTTATGTTGCAGACTTCTCAAAGTATTCTGCTAAGTCCTTTCTCTGATTGTATTGGTGGATGCATAGATGGATACAGTACTAGATATTGCTCTGACTGTACAAATCCATTATAGCAGCTAACTCTTACTCAACCAAAACATCAGGTTTACTGGGTCTGATACTTGGAATGCCATCTCCTTCTATTTCCTCTGTCAAGCGTAACTTTATGAACTATTTGTTTAGAGACTATTTGTACTTCCAGATATTGCTGTTCAAGAGTTCTGTATTACCTATATTGTGTTCTTTACGTTATAGTCTATTTATGTTTCTGTGTGTATTTGTTCGTGTTTCTATTATGTAGGTTTGTAAGGTGTTTGTACAAGCTACTGTACTGTTTGTTTGCATGTATGTTTATGGTGTCCCTTTGTATTTGTAGCTACTATTTTGGGGTTCACAAAAGCCAAGCTTACAGTGGCTTGCCAATGAATCTCCTCAACCATTCTGTATGTATCTGTACTTTGTATTTGTCATATTTTACATCATTACTACGGTATGTAGTCCAGTACAGTAGTCTTGTTTTAATATACTGTTATATCTGTTGCAACGTTTGAAAGAAAGTTGAATTTAATTGAATCTAATTGAGTTGAATAGAATGTGTTCTGTGATACTACTAAAATATTATTTGATCTTTTGTCAGTATGAAGGAGTTGCGTAGAAAACAAAACACCACTATAATAAACATAGAAAATGAATTTGAGATTGATTGCGTGGGTGATGATAATGATGTCTAGATTCACTTTCTCTGTGACACAAAAGGCTTGATCTGCATGGACTTAAGATGCTATTATATATGCTATTTATAGTCAGGGCTGTGTAGATTGAGTATGTCGGCGACTCATATCAAGTTATGTGTATGTGCAGCATGGAGACATGTGTTGCCAAGGAACAAGGGAGTCATCTTGACTGCTGCCTATGTATAATGTACTAATAACTTGTAGGATCCACTTGGTAAGAACAACATTGATAGAGATCAGTTCAACAGGTCAAAGCTTGAAAACCTTGTCACCATGATAACTCAAAAAGTAAAAATTTTAGGAACCAGAGCCGTATTGTTTTCTGTTGAGGTCAAAGGTTATTTGAGGTCAATAACTCAGGGAAAGTGAAGGTTGGGATCAATTTCAGACTTGGTTTATGGATCCCTCTTGGTAAGTATAACAAGCTCTGCTGAAATTGGTGGAGGTCAAAGGTTACTTGAGGTCAACTTGTTAATATTTAGAAGATGATTTCTGATGAAAAAACTGGAAATCTCCTTCATGAACCATACTTTGGCAGGGCTTGAACCCAGGGCCTTGCAGATCTGCTAGCCTTCATTGCTTCGTACGCTACTGCCTTTATCTTATAGATCATAGCACTGGTTTACATATGTAACACTTTCTGTTGTTAAATCTGTGCAGATATTGTTAGATTTTTGCGGCTGATACTGACTGTTAGGATTTTTGAAGTATAACAGACTTCATCTGAAGGCTACTAGTGGAATCGATAGCAAAGGATGTTTCTCTCAGAGGACGGGAACATTGTAACATCATCCAGATCTCAAGGGTCTTTACAAAGTTAGCTCCTTGAAAGTTATCTTGGATTCTTTCCGACAGACAGGATTTTCTTTGGCAGATGCTTTTATATGGCAGTCAATGCCAGATAACAATCGAGAATGGACACTTCTGACTCCAGATGATAGATATAAGAGAATGCCAACCTCTCTGTAGATCTCACCAAGGATTTGAGACTTCATTGTACAAGTTTCCTCCCAATCCTTTTCAATGAAGGAACAACAATAGAAACTACAGATGAATCATATCAGCGGTTCACATAGGTCTGGAGGACTATTTAACTTTGGGCCATCATGAAACAGTTATAGTGGGCTCTCAAGAACTGGGACCGAACTAACTGCTTATGGCAAGAATCAGTTACATTTTTTATCGGGAGACATCTTTCTACTGGAAACTATCAATGGATGAGACTAAGTTGTGATGTTAGGGCTCAAGTATGATACCTGAAACAGATAGAGAATGTTGGCATAACTGAAGTGTGTCATTTTCATCCGATTTGAATTGCGGTAGGTGGACCGACAAATCAATCCTTCAGGCATTCCCATCATCACCATCATAAGAGTGCCTCTCAGTGCTGGGAAGTGTTGGCAAGGAAGTGAAGTGAATATTCCAAAATTTACTGGGCTTGGATTTTTCTGAGTGACAAGCTTTGGTCAATGATATCTATTCTCACCTTGCATAACAATGAAGGACAGCACACAGGCCTACAATGAAGGGGTGGCTCCTTTCAGAGACATACAGCCTACATCTCTCTGTTGAGACCCCTTAAGAGACATGAGTTCTGCAAGACTGGCCTTCTAGAGTCTTCACTAGGTTCTTCACTAATATTTCTATTACGTTGAAAATTTTCATCCAGATGTTTTCGACCAAATTTTTTGCCTTGGTAGTTATTAATCAGTTATGATATTAATATATGATGTATGTGCATGCTTATGTTGTAACAATATATCACCATGTATGTATTACCTATGTATGGATTTGGTTACTCACTGGATAAATAATAGATGTATATATAGAGTCTGAAATAATGTAGTCTTCATCCATGTTCCACTTTCTAATCCTTGAAATTTTCATGTGTTCTGTTCGTACAGTAGGTGTAACTATATATATATGTGTTCGTTCACACATTGACTGTCATTGTGTTTATAAGTTAACTCAGATTGCTAAATGCTCATGTGAGCCAGTACTGTAGAACTGTATACGTAATTAAATACATGTATACAAATACAATGTGAAAGTTGATCAAACCATATTAGATTGCATTGTGTTGAACCACTTGCAATGCAATTATGATGTAAATATTTATTACATACTATTATCCTCTAGCTCTTACAGGTTTCCATTTATAGTACCCACTTCATATTTAATTGTTCAGTTTTATTTGCCAGGAGTACCTGCAGGCTTTTATATGACAGATGTCAAGGCTATTGTGAGTCTAATTAAGCAATTAAGTGGCTTAAATTTTGCTATATGAGTGCCATTACAATTGTAATGTTAAAAAAACATTTAGAGATGGAGCCTCTAGTCTCAGATGAAGTCCCTTGACTCTAAAATTTTCATCCTTAATTCATGATCCAGGAGATCCTCAATAGTATCTTTGCTTCTTACCTGTATCTTTATAATATTAATATATTAGTAGTAGTAGTATCCTTTGATCCTTTGCTCCAAGGCTGAAAAGCTGAGAAATTTTCTGAGGTGTCTGATGACATAACCATCGAGTAATCTGACAAGAACAAAAATAAAAAAATGATGTTTTCTATGAAGTTGCTGGAGCTACTTGATACCATTTGAATATTATTTGTCTGTTTTCTTATCTCATATTTTTCATCTGCAGGTTTGTGTTTGATAATCAGAGATGCATGTTGTGTTACTACAGATCTCACGAGTTTCTGGTGCCTATAGGGTGAGTTGTGGCAAGATTTCTGTGTGTATTAATATGTGTTTTACAACAATTTGGTAAAAAACAAAATGTTCAGTGATTTACTCAGGCCCTTCAACCAGACTAGAGCCGGGGGGGGGGGGGAGGAACCGGATCCCTTTCCCCTCCCCCTCTCCAATACAGACTACTATGCATTACATCATGTGTATGAGAACTTCACAAGTTACAGGACACAAGTATTGTGCCACCACTTAAAATTGTCAGTGCCTCTTCTTACATTAGTCAGTGCCTCTTCTTACATTAGTCAGTGCCCCTTCTTATCTTGTCGGTGCCCATTCTTACATTGTCGGTGCCCATTCTTACATTAGTCAGTGCCTCTTCTTACATTGTCAGTGCCCCTTCTTACATTGTCGGTGCCCATTCTTACATTGTCTGTGCCCCCTTCTAATCATGTTGTTGTCCCTCCAGTTTAGAAATCCTGACTGAATATTAAGATGCAGCTCTTTAGAAGTTCAAAGCAAAATAAGTTGACACCAGAAGTAATCAGTTCTGCAAAAATTTGTACTCGGATTTGCTGAAAGAATATAATGATTTAGTTGATGGAACTTCTGATTAGCAGCCAAGTTGGAATGGCATAATGTAGGTATGTTCTTCTTTTAAGTCTGCTCATGGTCTGTTCAAGATTCTGAGGATGTACAAGACAGTGTAAGTTACTGTGAGACAAGGGTTTTGACAAGCTGGGATATATTGTTCATATCATGGTCAGAATTATACAAAAATAAAGGGGGCTATTTGTGACTAAACAACATCCCCATCAAATACCTGTGCAAGGGCTATTGTTTTTGTTTGTGACAGCTATTTTATAGTCATATATTAAATAACATTGTAACTTCCTGCAGACTGCATTCACGAAATATTCGCTTCTAAAAGAGCACAACCCAATTGATCAACAATTTCAATCAACACTTTCAATTTGTATTTAAAATTTGATTTTGGTAACTTATTTTTCTCCTTTTGTACAAGATCATACAGTGTACAATGTGCAATGTTAACAGGTGAGTTACATCCTGTATGCAGCAAGTTACTTGACTTGTGCACTGTGGGTCAATTGTGTGAACAACTTGGATCCATGCTGGCTATGGCTATACCAATGATATACATAGCACATGGCTTGTGTGCTGATGGTGAAGCCACAATGTATGTCTGAAATATGGCAAACATTCCATTTTGTACATACATGTATGAATGATGTGCCTGCAACATATCATGTACATAGATACACTTTGAACGTACTTGTACGTACATTTAGTACACTCACTATTCTGTATGTTGTTTGTACGCGGGAGGTGGAATGCGCTGTTTTCCCAAATATTTCTTTGCGTATTTCGAGTGTGATTGCGTCCCCAATGTCGGCTTGACAGTACGTACAGTATGAAGCTGTGACGTAGTATCGAGCACGTTCGGTACTTTGTATATCATTGGGCTATACTATGACCCAGCCTAGGTCTATGGCGTACGTAAACAATGAATTTGGAATTCGCTGAAATGGACAAACATGCCATTACAAGCATAGGCTTACGGGACCATTTCAGTTGGGGGGGCAGAAATTTTTGTGCCCGAAAGTTCCTGTGACACTATCTAAGCGGAGCACCACCATCGGTTGGCGCGTAGAAAACTTTTGGCAAAAAGTGGCTCTCAGATTGCCGGTGTGACAGGATTTTTTCCCTCCTGAAAATATTCCCCCCCGGGGGGAATATTTCCTAGGAAATTTTCCCCCCGGGTGGAGATTTCCTAGGAAATATACCCCCCGGGTGGGCATTATTCCTAGGAAATATTCCCCCCAACCTGGAAAAATCCCCCCCCCCCACCTTCATGTAATTCTAGTTAATTATATTTTTGTACACCTATCAAGGATATCTCATCATGGAACTATAATAAGGAGATTTTAACATTTTTTGGGCATGAACTTGGAATATATCATTCCTGCAATAAGGATATTCAGAGGAAATGTCTTGGGTTAGGGTTAGGGTTAGGCCATGAATGCAGTGCCATGAATGGAATGGGACTAGCTCTGATGCTCTGATGTTACTGATGTAGTCAAGTATAATCATTGTAAATTGAAACTATTACATTGTGTTGGTATGATGGTTCCACAGGAGGATTCAATGTTTATTGGGAAGGGGTTGACTTATTGATTATTGATTATGAGCTGTGGTGAAGCTCAATGGGATTATCTTAATTCATGGCTTATGAGGGTGAACATCAAAGGGATTGCTGCGCTGAAACCAATTATACATACTGTTACACAGATAGTCCTGATTGATATGGTGTGGGAATGTTGGGTATATAGAGTGGACCCAAATGCCCTGGTCATCACAATTTTTCAATTTACACCATGGAAACTGAAGGAAGTGATAGATTTGCTGATAACGTTCGAAACATATTTGATTACTGCTTGAATCAAGCATATCCATCTTAAATATATATATAATAAATATTATATCGTGACTGACTGATTCATTCTTTTCCCTGTTTGGTACCGACATTCTTAATCAAAATAAATAGTAATAACACGTGGGTTTGAACCCCCAAACCCCCCCCCCCCCCCGTGCGTACACCCCTGTTCCATGTCAATCATGATTTGAGTCTAACCTCAATCAATAGATCACAATTCTCCCCACTTGAACAAGATTGAATCAAATCCCTACACTAACAAGGTTAAAGATTATTATCGACTCCAATCAATGTAGATAGTAAACTTCACTGTGGATAAACTTTATTCCGTGAATGATTTGAAGAAACAAGAAGAAACTGATTGAACACCATTGACTTACTCTTCATGCATCATTAGACAAAGTTACCTGGACTTCCTCGATATGAAATTGGATATTGGGAGTTGGCTACTGATTTTCTCAACTGGCTAAATTGCACCAATCCTTGCAACTAACTGTCCGCTGGCCACTAAAAAAATGTTGAGAATACGTGAAGGATATATTCCTAGCGTTTAATTGCCATGAACAAGCGATCGACCATCTCATCATACACTGAATTTGAGATATCGCCTATTGGAATATAGGAATATTATGAAATTCATTGCAAGCTAAAGGCTTGCAGGTGCTGGCAGGAAAATTGATCATGCTTATGGTGGGGGGGTAAATTTTCAGGGTGGGGGGGACTTTATCCTAGGAAAAATTCCCCCCGGGGGGAAAATTTTCAGGGGGGAAATTTCCTGTTACTCCGGAAACGGCACTTGAGGCCTTGCAAGTTGCATCTATACATTCTATATTTTATAATCTCACATTTGATAAATTTACACTTTCCCAAAAATTTGGTAACATCACTTTGAAGGGAACAATAGGACAGTATATTTTTTTAAGCTCCTATTTAGTTACCGTATTTATATTTTAACACAGTACTCAGCTACCTCCAGAAAAACATACATTGTTCAATGACACATAAATTAGAAGAAGAAAAAATGGTAACATCACTTTGAAGGGAACAATAGGACAGTATATTTTTTTAAGCTCCTATTTAGTTACCGTATTTATTATTTTAACACAGTACTCAGCTACCTCCGGAAAAACATACATTGTTCAACGACACGTAGGCCGGATAATGTCGCTGTGTCGGGTGAGACTGCAATTTGTCTCACAAAAAAGTATAAAATATAACAAAGAATATGATAAACCTGTACTTCTAGGCTTGTAGGCACTCCCCCTCCCACCATCCATGAATAAGAAAATGTTTCTTATATACACTCATGTGGGGGATATCCAGGTATACAGTTGACAAGTTAGAAAAAATTTGATCGTGCGAAAAGCGTGGTAGCCCAGATGAGCTGCGCTTACGGTGGTGTTACACGGAAATATTCGGGCATCATGATGCTAAATAAAGAAAATCATGGAATTGTCGGGCAAAAATTTGAAAAAGATTCAGGCAAGCTACTGCATATTTATATATATATTTATATATTTTTTCTCCTCTTAAGCTGCCCGAATTTTTCAGGACTTTGGCCCAAATTTCTTGGCAATTTACTGTCACAATACAAAGCATAAAAAAGTGTACTTTATCTAATTATCTTCATCTTGACCTTTGTTGTTAAGCAATGACAAATGTTTTCTTTTTATTCCCTGAACAGTTCTATTTCCATTGCTAATGCTACATTCTCTTACAACCCGGCAATGGCCGAGAGGCCTGGTAATTTCAGCATCACGTAAGTATGACTACGTAGCTATTGATTAAAAATGACTATTCATTGTAGAGTAACAGATCACAGAGCATTGTGTTGATTTGAGGTGTCACTACACACATTATGGAGTATCGTTGCACTGATAACCATTATCTGCTTTTACCGATATCTGATAATTTAGATCCCAATATGGTCTGATACAACTGATATTTGAGGAAAAACTTGTATGCAAGAACTGCTTGGTCCCGACCACATGTCCCAGGTCTTGACGTATAATCCGTAGTGAGCTGTGCATGCTAAATGCCGTAATAGTCTTTGGCGTACTGAGCAAAGTTTTCTTTTGCCAAAAGGTTAAGTGCCCGTCGCTGGCATTATGATGTTGGTACCTTACCAGCTAATGTTAGGTAATGCTACTGTAACATTTATTTGAAAAATGATCAATTCAAATTTAGTCATCTAAAAAGTCAGTCCCCCAAATATGATGAAGAGCAAATGTTAAACATGCAACAACATGATTAGAGCGTGATTACTGGACATTTACTCTCTAACCTGTCTCCATCTCTACAAAGTCTGGTAAAAAAACAATCACCAAAAGTCAACATAGTGAGAAACTTGAAAAAAAAGCTTTAGATCAGATCGCATAGTTGCTCTTCTGAATGGCAGATTTGGAAGGGAGAGAGTGTGGGCAGTGCCCAAGAAGTGGGCACGCAGTGTTTAAATGTTCCAATCATTTAGTTGTAGGTAGATAGGAAAGTGCAGATGTAGGATTGGAGACTGGTAATTATCAGCATTCATAAATCCCCAAACCAGTGAGATTTTTTGATTCTGTGGCTAAAACTTCAAATGAACATAAATGTTGATGTTTCTGTCATGGTGACATGTGTTGTATAACATTAACAGTTTGGTCTTAGTAACATTAAGTTTAGCACACTTGGCCAAAGTATGACGTTAGATCGATGATCAACAAATGTATTAATGGGGATCTTCAGTCACACCCTAAATCTACCTAAGCGCTCTCTAGTAGAAACTTGACAAGCTGAAGTCATGGAGAATGCCTTTAAGGAATCTCTTATGGACACTCCTGGACAGAGTACGTGCCCATTCTCGTATTCACACATAGTCTGACATATCCGAACCAGTGTTTGCATTAGGGCGCATGATAATATTCCCGCAATTTATCTTAAGGGTCCCGCAAAAGAAATTTCTAATTGGGGGAATTTCCCGCAACAATTCCTGGTACTTTCCGCAACTTTCCCCATTACTGTAGTCTATACAAAACTTGCCAATGACAAGCCGGATATTATAAAGTTTTGTTGACTTTTGTAAGAGTAATGTGATTGGTCAAAATTTTCCAAAAGCCAACACTGGCTTCGTCGGTTGTGTATTGTGTGTGTTGATCCCAATGGTCGACCACGTGTACTGCACTCCATGTACTATATGTGCGCTAAATCGCAATACAGGCATCTAACTACTAACATGATGAATCCCCCCCCCCACAAAAAAAACAAACATTTCCTTTGAAATTCCCCCTCAGAGTTGGTTACAGTGCTGTACAAAATCTTTGGAGATCTGTAAACAGGATAGATCACGTGTGTTAGGACCCAGAACCATATATAGAGATACCACTCTGTTAGGACTGACATGGCAATATCCTCTGTAGAGATGATGCTAAAGTTCTCCATTGTGATGAACAGACGGCATCTGAGGACTAAATTGAAATCAACAATGATTTTAAACTTCTGGAGTTGAAATCATTATGGATAATGCAGGGCTATCAATAATAAGAATTCCTGAAATCATTATGTAATATGCAGGGCTATCAATAATAAGAATTTTGTTGTTGGAACTTTGATGATTTTCTCCTACTAGAATCGCATTGCTATGTAGTTTCTTCACACATAGAAACCTTCTGGACATAACACAGGCAAATGAATGAAACCATTTTACACGGTTAACCCACATTGATATCGGTTGTTGGAACAAACTTCAGTCTGGCAGTTGAACTTGCTTCAAGTTCACCATGTCACAGCTTTGTCTTGTATTAGATAAAGAATGCTGGGAATGTTTTCTTTTGGGGTAATCTGCCTGAAAAAATTTGCATGTGTTCATCCTAACCCTAATTTATGTTTGCACCTCAAAATGGTGGCTAAACATGAGCATAAATCCTGTCGAATTTCCCTTTCCTTAAGTAATGAATCATGCATGACTGATAAACGTAGCTAGCTACTTACGGGATATTTTCAAAAAACTACTTTGTGGTGTCAGTAGAACTGCTGTTACACATGTCAACAATGTTAGGCTGTGTATGACAGCTGCAGTAGGCTAGCTTAGGTACTGTCAGTTTTGTACTATACTAAACCGAAGCGAGGAAAAGCCAAAGTATTGCATGTTTTTAGGCACCCAAAGCAAAGTTTACGCACAGTTAGAGTGTGTTATCACTCTCCGGCCAAATATATGAAGTTAGCTCAGAAAAATTACAACTTTTTGTAAAACAACATTATGGGGTAGGCAAATAGGGATAGTTGATGCAAATTTTACCGAAACTTTTGTATGCTGAAATTGCCAATATTGGGCGATACCAATATTTCATGCCTAGAATCGGTGCTACACTGTCATGGAGTTGTTTTAACTGACATAGTTTTCATTGTCTCAGTTGACTTTGTGAATTTCATGTAATTGATGTTTTTGACTCTTCCATATTACATGCTTATTTGCTATGAGAGGTTGATTTAAGTTTCTAGAAATGAAAGTTTACTTTATATATAAACCATACCTTAGTTAACTTGTCCTAGATTGCAATACTTGAAATTGACAGATAAAGTCCATCCATAATGTAATGCAAACATTGTTCAAAAAGTTCTAGATAATGTGAACCCTGAGTTTTCCTCCCTAGTCAGAGATGTTTTTGCTCTTTCCTAGCTTTCATTTTCAATACAGTCTTTCAATTACCGGGCCGATGTTCATTGTATTTTCAATGCATTCTTGTGCAAACAATTTTGTTTCCATTACAGATGTTGATTGTCTGTTTGTGGATGTAGCTGTAACAGTTTCCTTCCTGCATTATTCTTATTCCTGTTGCTGTGGTTAAACTTCCATGATATGGTTTATATGTCATTTTTTACACAGTGTTGAAGGAAGAGTGTATCAGCTGCAGGCAGAGGATTATCACACAAAAATGTACTGGCTGCAGGAACTTCAGGTATTGATTTATTGATTGCCAGAGGCTTATAAATCATAAAGGCCAAAATGATATGATGATTGATGAACCAGCAAGAGGTGTATCAGAACATTAAAATTAATGGAAATTGGAAATACCATTAAAAATATCCCCCCTTGCACTCCCATAGACATGAAACAGAGAGATATTTAAAAGGCTAAAGACTGTACTAGCAGATTAAACTCATGAATGTGGGAACTGATTGATGAACATGCAGTCAGTGATGTATGAGAATATTAACCTGATTGGAAATTAGAAATAACCATAAAACTGGAACTAGCATCACCAGACATATCATTCATAATTTCAAAACATGATTGATGAGATAAGATTTCAGTTTTTCAATTAGATATTCTTTTCTGGGAAACTAACTGATCATATTATTATGTGCATAGTTTCTATTTGTCATTAAAATTAAACAACTTTCTCTGTCAGCTAGTGCTAGAATCCTATGTGTTGAGTTTTAAACAACATGTAGAAATCACATGGCTGATGTATACAACTCAAATTAAAAATGATAAAGGTCAGATTACTAATTTGCTTTTGT
Organism: Apostichopus japonicus; assembly: GCF_037975245.1. Lineage (NCBI taxonomy): Eukaryota > Metazoa > Echinodermata > Holothuroidea > Aspidochirotida > Stichopodidae > Apostichopus > Apostichopus japonicus. The sequence goes on from NC_092579.1 coordinate 24,283,615, forward strand.
TTTCATGTGTCAAATGTCCTAAGATTTAAAGGAAAGCTCAGGTAGTCAAGCTGATGACAAGATGCACATAAATGGGTGTGTCCTAAAGCGATTTGTCTGCATGGCCGATTGTTTTAGAGTTCAAATGGAGCTGATAGTTTCAAGTTGTTTTGCATCAGCACTGGTACCATTCAACATGTTAGTATTAATGCTCGTCACATTAATTCCTTATGATGTAGGTCAACAGTAACATAGTTCCTTGCTTTGTCCTTCATCTGAACTATGTCCTATCCTTTGTTGATAATTGCATGAGGACTTTGGTCAGTTTGAAACTACGTACATTGCCATGTAATTGCAAAGCAATGCATTTGTATATTACAAGACATGCCCTCTCCCTTTAAAATACATGGTTGTAGTTGTTGTCAGCTTGTTGCATACCAGGTGACAAATATATATATAAATATGATTTTCATATAGTCCTACTCCAGTTTAGTACTTATGAGGAACTGAGAGCGCAAGCCATGATTTTATAGCGTTGTTTTGTAAGTCCTTCATGGGTCTCGATGCGTAAATGTTTGTTTTGGTGTTGGTATACCAAAATACTTAGTAGCATTTTGTAAATAAAAAAAATGGAAGAATGTTGATAATGTTTGTCGTGTCTAAGTACAGTTGTAGTGCTATTCACCATCTCATACCACCCCATACCCATCTTGAGTGTATCCACAGTACGTGTTTATGGTGCAGTGGGGTGAGGCATAAATAGGCCCCTTCTTATAAGCATAGTCTGTCAGTTTTTCTTTAAATCTCCTCTAAATTACACAGGAAAGGAGAAAATGTTTCAGCCAACTTCGAACTTCCCTGGCACGGGATTCAACAAAGAGAAGTAGTGTGGTAAGTTCTATTAAATCTGACAATCAAATGTGGCTTTTCATATTTAGTCAAATATTTCAGCATCTCATCTGTTATGACACTAGCTAATGAAATGTTTTGAATATGTTTTTAAAGTCCTTCAAAACTCAACCCTAGGTTTTTCTACCCTTCTGTATCGGTTGCTAATTCCAGGATCGTTTTGCTAATTGCAATAAGTTTTGTTTACTCAGTACTCTAGCTAAATTTTATTCTGTTTGTTCAAGCTTCTACAAGCTATTTGCTGGGATGATTTTTAATACGGAAATTGATGGTATGTTTGCAGTGCTACTAAGTGGGAAGCATTTCTTAACTGTTACTGATTATGTGCATTGGCCGTTTTTACTGGTAACGACATCTGTAAGCTGTATCACTCACAACCATACATTCTTGTGTCCGTACATAACATTGTGTAGTATGTGACCTGTACATTACATTCTTGTGTCCCGTACATAACATTGTGTAGTATGTGTCCCATACATTACATTCTTGTGTCCGTATACAATATTGTGTAGTATGTGTCCAATACATTACATTCTTGTGTCTGTACATAACATTGTGTAGTATGTGTCCTGTATATTGCAATCTTGTGTTCTTGAAACAACAATGTGTAGTATGTGTCCCGTACATTACATTCTTGTGTCTGTACATAACATTGTGTAGTATGTGTCCTGTACATAAATACATTCTTGTGTTCTGTACATAACATTGTGTAGTATGTGTTCCATACATTACATTCTTGTGTTCTGTACATAACATTGTGTAGTATGTGCCCTGTACATTACATTCTTGTGTTCTGTACATAACATTGTGTAGTATGTGCCCTGTACATAAATACATTCTTGTGTTCTGTACATAACATTGTGTAGTGTGTGTCCCATACATTGCATTCTTGTGTTCCGTACACAACATTGTGTAGTATGTGTCCTGTACATTGCAATCTTGTGTTCCGTACACAACATTGTGTAGTTTGTGTCCCATACATTACATTCTTGTGTTCCGTAGACAACATTGTGTAGTATGTGACCTGTACATAAATACATTCTTGTGTTCCGTACACAACATTTTGTAGTATGTGTCCCATATATTACATTCTTGTGTTCCGTACATAACATAGTGTAGTATGTGTCAGGTACATTACATTATTGATTGACATTGACTCTGCAGTGTATGCATATGTGATGGTGTAGTATTTATTTGATAGTTTTGATTTGAGTCCCTTGATATCTGCACACAATTATGAAGCTATTGGCAAGGGGCCCTCTTAGAATGTGCTCCTTTTTGGCTCGACCTGATAGCTTCAGATTTTGTTTTACTGTTATATTTTATACTTTTGCTTTATATCAAGTGACTTTTGCAGTTTGCAAAACATCCACATTGTAGCTACCTAACATATGATAAATAAACCTAGTTTATAAGTGAAAGATGGATTCATTGGCATATGAAATGTATACTGCTACTTAATAAGAGACAATTCTGTCTTGAAGCTTTAAGTTTATACTGCATACAACACAATAAAAAAAAAAAAACTTTAGAGTAAAACCGTTTTGCAACTATGCTTATACTATTGGAATCGGTTTTGTTTCTATTGACAGAAACAAAACCGGTTTTCCTCCAGCTTTTGTGTCTGTTTGTTACTCCATTTTCTTGAATATTTCAGGAGCCTAGCACCGGTCTCGTCAGTACCAAGAAGATGAAGGAGAAGGGAGGGGATCCTTGGGCAGGTATGCTTATGTATGCTTAGTGTTGTCTAAACATGAAGCCTGTAAAGTTCAAGGTGGTAGTTTGTCTCCCCTTTGAACCCTGCATCTAGACTCCTGAATGAGCTATATGAGTCAATGAACTAAGTTTATTATGAATATAACTCCATTGGTGCATCTAAAAATAGATTGTGTACCTCAGCCTGTTTTTATAAGTACCTGGGTCTGCAGGAATATGTAATGTATGTGCAAACAAACGCTAGCAATGTACACAGATCTCATGAGATGGATGAATGGTTAATGACTGACTGCAACAAGTGAACAACCTTTAGTCTAAAGGTTTTCTGAAGTGGTCTTATCTTGCAATTAATAAAATGCCAAAGTTACAGATAAATCCTTCAACTTGCTACACTGTTTACAAACTGAAGACTTTTCCTTTGCAATTCTGTCTATATTGATGACTGGAACAGACATGATCAATGAGGCCTAGTAATCGGGAAGTTAAGGGTTCGATCCTTGGCTATTTGTAATAAGGTGGGTTTTTCATCCAATAGAAATCAAAGATTTTCCATCTGAAATGACTTTCTAAATTGAAAAGATTCCAAATTTGCATTAAATTGTTGTATTGGAAGCCACCCGACGTGAAAATTGTAATCCACAAGGCCCGGCTTCTCCTACATTCGCGGTTGCTTTTAAGCGTTGTAAAAATAACTGCCTGATTATTATTATGACCAATAGGTCTACAAAAGGCTTTTAGTGCTGATAGAAACTTTGTAAAGACTAGTAATTGAAACCTAATCTTTTTCAGTATCTCAGCATATATTGATTAAAGTATGCTACTCCTTTCAACAAGCAATGGTTTCATATTTATGAACTGCTTGCTTACATTGATGTATATAGATTCCTATGTCAATAACATCTTTGTTATATTAATTCATAAACTTTGACTACTATCGCACTGTCTGATCATAAAACAATGGCTAATAAATGAAGAACTTCATGGGAATGAGGTTTTGTGAATGACAAATATACAGTGTAAGAAGTATAGGAAACTATAACAGACAGGCTCCAAGAACTTCATGGGAATGAGGTTTTGTGAATGACAAATATATAGTGTAAGAAGTATAGGAAACTATGACAGACAGGCAAGCTGACTCAAAGAACTTCATGGGAAGGATGTTTTGTGAATGATAAATATATAGTGTAAGAAGTATAGGAAACTATAACAGACAGGCAAACTGACTCAAAGAACTTCATGGGAATGAGGTTTTGTGAATGACAAATATATAGTGTAAGAAGTATAGGAAAATATAACAGACAGGCTCCAAGAACTTCATGGGAATGAGGTTTTGTGAATGACAAATATATAGTGTAAGAAGTATAGGAAACTATGACAGACAGGCAAGCTGACTCAAAGAACTTCATGGGAAGGATGTTTTGTGAATGATAAATATATAGTGTAAGAAGTGTAGGAAACTATAACAGACAGGCAAACTGACTCAAAGAACTTCATGGGAATGAGGTTTTGTGAATGACAAATATATAGTGTAAGAAGTATAGGAAACTATAACAGACAGACAAGCTGACTCAAAGAACTTCATGGGAATGAGGTTTTGTGAATGACAAATATATAGTGTAAGAAGTATAGGAAACTATGACAGACAGGCAAGCTGACTCATTAGTACAACATGTTGACTTTCTATTTCAGGTAATTATGAATCTTGTTTATATTAATGATGAATGTTGTTTACATCATATCCAGGCTTGCCCCCACTGCTGCAACCAGTGACTACACCAATACACTCAGTTGGAGAAGAAGCCGCAGTCTCAACAAAGGGAGGAATTTCTTTCAACTCATTAAAAAATCCCATCGAGGGTATAAGGTAACACTTATTAGAAACGTAGTAGTCTATTTTGTGTTTTGCCTGTCTGAAAGAATTGGTTTCCTTTAACAAGAGCGCCAAATGTTAATTGAAGTTAATAGAAGTTATTGTTGTTGACTGTAGTGTTTACTGCATATATCCATATCATATATATGTGTTTATTTGATTTACATCTGAATTGAAGAGAATTAGGAGACCCCACATAATATACTAATGAAGAAAACCTGATCAAATTAGTAGCTATTTTATACTAAATCCAATGCATGGAATTTTTGATTTATGAAGTTTTGTTCAGGGGTTATAGGTTTAGGATGAGGACAACAAGATTCGTCCCGTATTCTTGTTAGAAAGAGAGAGGACCGGAAGAGGGGTCCTGCCTCTCCGGATACCTCTACAATCGCCCACTTTGCCAGCAAGGTTGAAATTTCCCCCTCTAGAGCATTTTTTTGGACGGGTTCCGCGGGTGTTGGGGTCAGTCTTCCTCCATCCCCGAAAGGCGGACTGGAGGTTAATTCTATCTGATACCCTTGTGAACTCGTCTCCAACACCCACTCCAACACTCCAACACCCATAGTTTCCCATTGCTGGGTGAAGTATGCCAATCTCCCCCCCACCTGCAGAATTGCTGCGGTGAGGTGGGTACCCCTAGGGCCGAGCGGCGAATGGTGTTCTAGCAGGGGAGTGGTCGCTGTCCCGTCGAGTCGTCGTCAGGCCTCTGCCTGTGCCTCTCGTTCCCGATGGACGGAGTGGTCGACTGATTGTTCCACGTCCCCTGCCCTGCGTGGCCCTTCTTGCGGGTGTTCTGAGAGAAGTTCCTCTACCTCCTCTGGCCAGCCTGGTCTCTCTTGGAGGGTAGGGTCTTGTTCTAAATCTATCCGATGATTGGAATTCTTTAGCTAGGGTTTCTCTCAGGACACTTCTTCCTTTAATTTCTGTTGGTAGTTTCTCGTGAACAGGTCATCTCCAAGGGACGGTAAGGCCAACATCCTAGCCTTGGCTTCCACCGATGGCCAGCGGATGGAGGATATGACATTATCCCTCTTGGCCTTCACTGATCGTGTGGCGACTCGGGCAAATTGATCGAATGCCAGTCTCATGAGCGGACCCAGGAGTAGTAATAGCTGTCCAGCTTCATTTCTGGAAACATGGTTGTCGTCTTGAGGGAGCTATTGGTGGTGCCTCATAAGTACCTCTGTGGGAAGCATGAGGTCGGAGGTAAACTTCATACCTGAACGTGCTGCTACGTCCACTTCGACCAGTAGCTCCTATAATTTTCTCTGATTAGGGTTTCTGAAAATTTGTGACGATAAGGACCCCTGTTCCGATCTCAGTTTTTCTTTAGCCTCCTGCGGGATGGATGGGCACTGAAACAGAGCTTTCCAAGCGTCGTCTGGTACTCTGATGGATCGTTCTGCCTTTGCAGGGAATGCAGTCCATCTCTATTTATCTGCAATTGCCTAGAACCTATCGTAGCACGAGGCGTCGACTGGCATGGTGGATCTTGGTCGGTTTGCGACCTCCCCTGTAGCCGTCAGTTTTGAGACCGAGTTGGTGTGGATGGCATGTCAGGTGACTCTTCGAAACCCAGGTGTTTCCGGAAGATGTCCGCCGCCCGCATCCTGAGTTCTGGAGGCAATGTTCCTCTTGCCATGGGGATGTCCTCCTCCTCGAGGCTACATGCAAATTCGTCCTCTAGGGACTTGAACTCTGGGGGTTCGTCAATTCCGTCTTCCAAACCCGAGAGGTTTACAGAGGCCCTGCAGTCTTGGGTGTCCTCTCCGAGGACGACTTCCTCTGGTTCAGGGGTCGGTGGTGGCACCGGGACCACAGCCGGACTGGTCACAGCTGCGACCCTCCGGCTCTCAACTTCTCCCTCTACTAGGGAGCCGCTGGGGTTGGGATGCAAGTCTAACTTGTCCTGCAGCTTCATCCTTTGTCCTGCTAGCCAGGCATCGATCTCTAGCCATTGACTGGGGGTGAACTGGATCCACACCAGACACAGGTCCCTTCTGGTGCAAGTACGGCACATAGGACAAAGGTCATGTTTGTCCCAAGCCCTCCCTGGATGGAACATGGAGCAATTTACACACTTCAGTTGACTCCGAGACATGACTGATAGACCCCAAGTTAAGGAATAAAACTTCTTAACAAATAATAACAAGAGATGGGAGAACAGAGGAGGGGAAATAAGCTATCAAAGGAAGAGATATATAACAGTACCTTAACAACGTTCCTCGGCTAGAGGCCCGCGGCTTACAAGGTATACAAAAATTAGGCCTAAAAGCCACCCCAGACAAGGTGAGGAAAAACCAGGGATGAAACCTGGAGAGAAATACTAAAGGAAACAAGAGCAGTACTAAGGGAACAATATAAACAAGGGAAAAACGAACTATCACATATAGCATGTGTGTAGGAAAAAAGGCGGGAAAACTAGCGAAACTAAGGTAAACAATTCGCAGAACTGCTACCCGCACTAGTGTTTGCATAGAAAACACGGAGCGAAGCCACTCCACCAAAGCAGCCCTAAAAGCCCCTTTAATAATAAGAAAAAGGATACTTATTGGGCTGCAAACTGCTGCAAACTCTTCCAAAAGAAGTGGATGGGCAACATCTGATCCTAGAAAACCAAAAGTGGACAAAATCGGATGGAAAAAATCCGCTCGAAATAACGATCTAGACACTTTGGATGGTTGAATGAGAAGGGAGGGCGGTGACCGGAGGAGCCAGTCGTAGAGGGTGCACAGTGTTAAAAGGTTACCTGGATATTCTAGGCATGGTACAATGAGGGTGCTAAGGTTGTGGGGAGACAGGTAAGCGAGGAACGAAGTAAATATAACCTTTTTCATGAAATATAAGAGTGCATACATGGTAAGATATCTTACATCTGTTATCTACTGGCCACGAAAAATTTCTTTAAAAAGATTTCTTTACTAGATAGTAACCATTCTATGTTCCCAAAACTTCTAATTACTATATGTCTTCACTAGCCGTCGGCCATATTGGCAGTGTATCGCTATTTGACTGAATATGAGATCTTTTCTAATTCCCCATCTTTGCATCCAATTCAAAGAACTGGGAGGAATATCCTGTTAAGTAACTGTCGTTGTGATTCTTGAGGTAACTTCATTTGATGAACAGAGCATCCCTGCCACGATACGGTTTCTGTACATGGAATGTTTGTTTATTAGTGTTCTCCATTTCTTCTTTTAGACGATGGAAGTCTCTCCACCAAGATACCATTCCAACCAGTCACACTCAGGTACAAACAGCTGATCCTGGCAATCAACCCTCCCAACCAGCACCACCGATTCCAAAACCCAGAAGGTAATGTTGATAACATTGTAACAATTATATCAAGTGATTGATTAAACAATTTTGACTTTCCTCTTACACTGAAGACCTGGACTTCTCAAGATCGAAAGGGCAACTTGGATTGTTCTCTAATTCTTGTGACATGTTGATGCCTCGTTTGGTGAAGGTTTAATCTCATTTGTTGCTTAGCAAAGGTAAAAAATTGAAGCTTTTGTAAACTTGGTGTTTCAAGGAGGGTATCATGGATAGACGTAAGATGTCTAACATTGTTAGTCGACATGAAAGGTTGTCTACCGAGATGTTTAGTTTGGCATCATAATGACTCAGCCCATCGGTAATACATATGTACATATAATAAATATATATATATATGTGATTTTGGTGTTTTAGTTTAGGGTCATTTGATTTCTCTTTGTAAGATATCCACCAGTGATCCTTGTCTCTTTTTAAACATCTCATAAGTCACCTGCATATTTTCACAAAGTCAGTAGTCACATGGCTCTGCTGGTTTGTCTACTTTGTGGGAATATTAAATTTGCAAACAGAATTATGAGAATAAATTCCTATTTGGTTACTTGCCATACGCAGGCAAGTAACCTATGCAGTCAAGTTCGTATGTGTATGCGTGTGTGTGTGTGACACCCTAGCTTGTAAACATAATATCCCATGATAGGTTACATCCGCAGTTTTCATATTTGGAATGTGGGTTCCCCATAATCAGTATAAGATTTAGATTGAGGTCAAAGGTCATTTGGGGTCAGCAGAGGGCAAACTGAAAATCTCAAAAATACTGTACCTCAAGGACCTGAACATCAAAGGAGCTAATGTATGCATGGTAGGATAACATTATGTAGTGTAAAGTTTTTACACAATTTCGTGTAGGTGAGAGTTCATTTTAGGTCAAAATGTGAAATCCTTGTAAACATGATCTCCAGATTGGAAACTTTACTGGCTCTCATATTTTTCCATGATGAGTACAAGAACTCTATGGTTTTGGGTTGAGGTCAAAGGTCGCTTGGGTTCAGCAGAGGGCAAAATGTGAAAGTCTCAAACATGCTGTATCCCCAGAACCTGCACAACAATGGAGCTCATATATTCATGGTATCATCACCTTATGTAGTGTAAAGATTTTGCAAGATTTGATGTAGGTTAAAGTTCATCAGAGGTCAAACCCTGAAACATTGTAAGCACAATATCTCAAGATAGGAGACTTCATGAGAACTCATATTTGACATATGGCTTCCTTTCATGAGTACAAGATCCCTTATGTTAATGGTGGAGGTCAAAGGTTACTTAAGGTCAGCAGTTGCCAAAATGTGAAAACTCTACATATCTCTCAAAGACCAAAATTTGGTCAAGGTGTATCTGTGCATGGAAGAAGACATGGTAAGTTTACATATTTTTATGCAGGTCAAACGTCATATGAAGTGATCAGAGGCGAAAACCTAAGAAGTCAAAGATTATCTGCAATGTACCATTGAAAGGTGATTTCCATGTGACCATTAAATACAGTCTATCAGTTTTCACCACATGACATTCACACAGGTCAACCATTATCTGATGCATCTGTCGATGCAGTGACAGAAATTGTCACAATATTTTCTTACTGGTAGAAGTGGGAGTGAATTCTGGTGACAGACTTCTTATGTTAGCCGATTCTAACAAATTTGACAAAACTGCTATGATCTCTAGGGAGTTAACTGGTTCCTTTAGAGCAATTGGATAACTGATAATGAAACTTGTTGACAGTTTTGTGCTTATAATCCTTCACCTACAGATGATTTAGAAGAATTTATGAACAGTTAGTTCCCAAGTATCAGTTACTTGATATAACATTCTGCAAGACATACCAGAATAAGAAGACCATTTGAAAGCTTGTTCTGCATATATAATGTCATGGCAATTAACCAATGGAGAGGTCTTCACTCTATTTTCTTATAGTAAAACATCACACAAACTGTACATGCATTAAATCTGACTTGAATATAGGTCAGATTGGTTTCCTCCATCTCAAAATATGTTTTAGCATTTCTGGTCTATGTTTTTTTTTTTTTTTTTTCTAAAGGAAACACCAAGTTCAGCCAGAAGGTCTGTCTAAACGACCTACCTCAATTCTGCAGAGATTTTCCAGCAGTGCCTCTGAGCATGCATCAGAAAGATGTCCTAAGTGTAAAGAGGTAAGATTTCATAGGATGGGATGGTTAGTGGAACCGGTATATGACCATATATTACACTGTAATGTAACAAAAGCAGTATGGCAAACAATTACTCATTGACATTGGTGAAGAAACTGGACAGATTAGCAATGGGAAGTTGGATTTACACCGTATTTCATAATTTTCCATTCCTGTGCTTTGCAACGGGTGGATGGTGATCCTGTTGAAAGAAGATACATACCCAACCGATAATATTTTAATCATTTCTGTTGAAATATCCATCCTTCCTGTTTTCGCCGGGCTGTATGGAATTGTACTGGTGTAATTCCTTATGACACAGTCTTCTGCAGGGTCTTCTGGTTTCTGACTTGGTTTCCTAGGGAGAAAACGATCATTTGGATCACCACCAATGTCGAGTTAGATAGCTTAGACCAGAGCATGATGAAAATTTAGAGCATGACACTAACAATACTAAGCTCACTGTTCCAAACATGTTCCGATCAATAAAAGCCTTTGTTCTTTTAATTTGTTTTTATTTGTAATTTCCTAGATAAAATTTCTGTTTGTGATATCCTTGTTCACACCAGTTGTATTCCACTTAAAATTTAGCAGATATTCAAAAACACACTGTTAGCAGACTGCTTATGTTTATTTTAAAATATGACAAGATTAAGGAGAATTTCTTCTTTGATAGTCAGGTCAGATTAAGTTTATTTCAAGAGAAATGTACACAATCATTTTGCAGAATAAATCGTGCATCAAAAATTTTAAAATATAAAATGTATGACAGGTTTAACATATATGTAAGAGACTCACAGTGCTAACCATAAATGTCTTAAAAAAATCACATTCTCATTTTAGGCACCAAAGACTGATCAAATTATTGAACCCAAAGTAAAAATCCTCTTTGTGATAATACTAATATCCCTCTACTTACTCTCTAGGCTAATGGTTAATGTATGTTGATCATGTTTGCTAATTTAACTATGATTATTAAATTTGAAGATTTTAAGAAATCTCACTACACCTGTAGGGTGTAGGCTAGGGTCAAAAAGAATAACGATTAAAAAACCTTTCAAAACATCATTGTAGAGCAGTGTGACATAATTTTCAATATTTATATTTATATATTAATTTTATTTCAGATGCTCTCTCAAATCATTTCACTTAAGGAAGAACTAGAGCTGGTAGACAGTGAAGCTAAGGCCAGCCAAGAAGTCACACAAATACTACACAAGCAGTTAACAGAAGTCAAGATTCAACAAAGCACAAAGTAAGAATATAAACAATCCACTTTCCCAAGGTGGGGTTATATAGTTGACAGGAATGGCACATGACTTTACATCCCACATTATTATGGTGGATCATAACTTTACCCAGAGGTAGATATTTGCCTGCTATATATAAACAATCCACTTTCCCAGGTGGGTTATATAGTTGACAGGAATGGCACATGACTTTACATCCCACATTATTATAGTGGATCATTACTTTACCGAGAGGTAGATATTTGCCTGCTATATACTAACAATCAACTTTCCCAGGTGGGTTATATAGTTGACAGGAATGGCACATGACTTTACATCCCACATTATTATAGTGGATCATTACTTTACCGAGAGGTAGATATTTGCCTGCTATATACTAACAATCAACTTTCCCAGGTGGGTTATATAGTTGACAGGAATGGCACATGACTTTACATCCCACATTATTATAGTGGATCATTACTTTACCGAGAGGTAGATATTTGCCTGCTATATACTAACAATCAACTTTCCCAGGTTGGTTATATAGTTGACAGGAATGGCACATGACTTTACATCCCACATTATTATAGTGGATCATTACTTTACCGAGAGGTAGATAATTGCCTGCTTGGCAGGGCATACATGCTCTCTTCATATCACACATTATTATGATACACCTTTACATTATCTCAGCTTGGAGGGACACCTATGCATTTGTAACCCTTAACCATAAGATACATTAGAGCACAAGCTAATCCAATTTAATTATGGCCTACCACTTCTCTCTATATCCAGGTTAGGCAGGTAATGATACATACACCTCATATCTACCATAGACCCCCCCCCCCCTATATTGACCTTTGAGTTCAATTCCATGCAATACTTTAGGTCACAAGCTTACATAATTGACTTTAAAAAAACTGTAGTATATTGATGGAAAGTCCCAAAGTTGTTAGTTGAGATACTGTGAATAAAGTTCAAATAATTTGTCCTCATTCCCATTGTGTAGTAATAGCAGCTCTCACTTTGCCTCCATTTACATTAAACTAAGACTTTTCAGCCCATTCCAAACCAAGATGTATGATCCCTCTATTCACATGGTGCTTTAAGGTTCAGGTGTATCTTTGCATCCTTCAAGTACACACAGGGGGTATTTGACATCTGTTTAAAATGCATTGAAGTCTTTCCTTCTGTCAAAATCTGCACAAGAATTTTTTAATTACACTTTTTAGGGAACAGCTTTTTACTAAAATTCTTCAACGATAGTGTAAGAAAGCCCTATAATATAGTTAATATTTTGAAGAGACAAAAAAAGTTTGCTCTGGGGACCTTATGTCAGCAGCATGAAGGGAAGCATAAAGTCACCACTAGGCAGTGCTGCATAGAATAAGCTTAAATAAGTCTGTTACTATTTGTATAGAGAGAGTTAATATTAGGGGCATTCATACAGTCACCAACCCATGTAAAACAGAGGTTATAATGTTTTCCATGGATATTCATGGATTTTTGGATATTCATGAATATTCATGAGAAATTTGATCACTTTTGAATAGCTTTAAGAAAAGTCTAGTAATTTGCAAGCAATGACCTCATCTGGCCAAATGTCTGGAGAAGTTGGCTGAATGGAGCTTTCTCACAGATGCACATTTGTATTAGCAAAATACCTGGTTATCTCTACCTTGAAGACAGCCCTGCTAATGGTCCATGGATGCATTCTTGTATTCAAAAAGATTCTTGTCAGACAATTACAATCTCATTTTATTCTTTCAATAGTTTGAAATTCTTGGACAGCAAGACAGACCAGGAGAAACTTTCTCTGCTTAATCGGAAAGATAAACAACTAGTTCAGCTAGAACAACTCTTACAAGAGGTCAAATATGATAGAGAGGTGATGAAGAAAGAACTAAGGTAAGAGAAAACAAGTTATGAGAGAGAGGTGATGAAGAAAGAACTAAGGTAAGAGAAAACAAATTATGAGAGAGAGTTGATGAACTAAGGTAAGAGAAACAAATTATGAGAGAGACGTGATGAAAATAGAACTAAGGTAAGAGAAAACAAATTATGAGAGAGAGGTGATGAAGAAAGAACTAAAGTAAGAGAAAACAAATTATGAGAGGGAGGTGATGAAACTAGAACTAAGGTAAGAGAAAACAAATTATGAGAGAGAGGTGATGAAGAAAGAACTAAAGTAAGAGAAACAAATTATGAGAGAGAGGTGATGAAGAAAGAACTAAAGTAAGAGAAAACAAATTATGAGAGAGAGGTGATGAAGAAAGAACTAAAGTAAGAGAAAACAAATTATGAGAGAGAGGTGATGAAAATTGAACTAAGGTGAGAGAAACAAATTATGAGAGAGGTGATGAAGAAAGAGCTTAGGTAAGAGAAAACAAATTGTGTGAGAGGTGATGAAAATAGAACTAAGGTAAGATTAAAAAAATTGTGAGAGAGGTGATGAAGAAAGAACTAAGGTAAGAGAAAACAAATTATGATAGAGAGGTGATGAAGAAAGAACTAAAGTAAGAGAAAACAAATTGTGTGAGAGGTGATGAAAATAGAACTAAGGTAAGATTAAAAAAATTGTGAGAGAGGTGATGAAGAAAGAACTAAGGTAAGAGAAAACAAATTATGATAGAGAGGTGATGAAGAAAGAACTAAGGTAAGAGAAAACAAATTATGAGATGGAGGTGATGAAGAAAGAACTAAAGTAAGAGAAAACAAATTATTTTAGAGAGGTGATGAAGAAAGAACTAAGGTAAGAGAAAAAAAATTGTGTGAGAGGTGATGAAAATAGAACTAAGGTAAGATTAAAAAAATTGTGAGAGAGAGGTGATGAAGAAAGAACTAAGGTGAGAGAAACAAATTATGAGAGAGAGGTGATGAAGAAAGAACTAAGGTAAGAGAAAACAAATTGTGTGAGAGGTGATGAAAATAGAACTAAGGTAACATTAAAAAAATTGTGAGAGAGGTGATGAAGAAAGAACTAAGGTAAGAGAAAAAAAATTGTGAGAGAGAGGTGATGAAGAAATAACTAAGGTAAGAGAAAACAAATTATGAGAGAGAGGTGATGAAGAAAGAACTAAGGTAAGAGAAAACAAATTATGAGAGAGAGTTGATGAAAATAGAACTAAGGTAAGAGAAACAAATTATGAGAGAGACGTGATGAAAATAGAACTAAGGTAAGAGAAACAAATTATGAGAGAGAGTTGATGAAAATAGAACTAAGGTAAGAGAACACAAATTATGAGAGGGAGGTGATGAAGAAAGAACTATGGTAAGAGAAAACAAATTATTTTAGAGAGGTGATGAAGAAAGAACTAAGGTAAGAGAAAACAAATTATGAAAGAGAGAGAGGTGATGAAAATAGAACTAAGGTAAGAGAAACAAATTATGAGAGAGAGTTGATGAAAATAGAACTAAGGTAAGAGAACACAAATTATGAGAGGGAGGTGATGAAGAAAGAACTATGGTAAGAGAAAAATTATTTTAGAGAGGTGATGAAGAAAGAACTAAGGTAAGAGAAAACAAATTATGAAAGAGAGAGAGGTGATGAAAATAGAACTAAGGTAAGAGAAAACAAATTATGAGAGAGAGGTGGTGAAGAAAGAACTAAGGTAAGAGAAAACAAATTATGAAAGAGAGAGAGGTGATGAAAATAGAACTAAGGTAAGAGAAAACAAATTATGAGAGAGAGGTGATGAAGAAAGAACTAAGGTAAGAGAAAACAAATTATGAGAGAGAGGTGATAAAAATAGAACTAAGGTAAAAGAAACAAATTATGAGAGAGAGGTGATGAAAATAGAACTAAGGTAAGAGAAAACAAATTATGAGAGAGAGGTGATGAAGAAAGAACTAAGGTAAGAGAAAACAAATTATGAGAGAGAGGTGATAAAAATAGAACTAAGGTAAAAGAAAGAAATTATGAGAGAGAGGTGATGAAAATAGAACTAAGGTAAGAGAAACAAATTATGAGAGAGAGGTGATGAAAATAGAACTAAGGTAAAAGAAACAAATTATGAGAGAGAGTTGATGAAAATAGAACTAAGGTAAGAGAAAACAAATTATGAGAGAGAGGAAATGAAATAGAACTAAAGTAAGAGAAAACAAATTATGAGAGAGAGGTGATGAAACTAGAACTAAGGTAAGAGAAAAATTATGAGAGAGAGGTGATGAAACTAGAACTAAAGTAAGAGAAAACAAATTATGAGAGAAAGGTGATAAAAATAGAACTAAGGTAAAAGAAACAAATTATGAGAGAGAGGTGATGAAAATAGAACTAAGGTAAGAGAAACAAATTATGAGAGAGAGGTGATGAAAATAGAACTAAGGTAAAAGAAACAAATTATGAGAGAGAGTTGATGAAAATAGAACTAAGGTAAGAGAAAACAAATTATGAGAGAGAGGAAATGAAATAGAACTAAAGTAAGAGAAAACAAATTATGAGAGAGAGGTGATGAAACTAGAACTAAGGTAAGAGAAAAATTATGAGAGAGAGGTGATGAAACTAGAACTAAGGTAAGAGAAAAATTATGAGAGAGAGGTGATGAAACTAGAACTAAGGTAAGAGAAAACAAATTATGAGAGAGAGGTGATGAAATAGAACTAAAGTAAGAGAAAACAAATTATGAGAGAAAGAAAGAGGTGAAGTTGGAAAGATCATAGATAGATAAGCTTTGACTGATTGTGCATGATAGCAAATATAGTATCTTAGGTGGATGAAAAGATATTAATGTAACAAATTAAATGAAATTATGGTTTAGAGAGGGGTCTTAAACATAATAGAGAAACTTGTGGTTAAAGAATTTTGATAAAATTGGCACCTTGGAAGAGATGAAAGAAAAGCTATGTGTTGTCTCATTTGTGAATGTCTTAAATTGCAGATTTATAATATCATAGTTTAGAGAAGAGACTTATTTATGACATAGAAACTTGTTATTAAAGGCCTTAGGTAGCAGAGAAGAGATGAAATAAAAGTCATGTTAGGTCCAATTAGTTAAAGTGTTAAAATGCTTATATATGAACTTAAAATTACATTTTCATCCATTTTCATTTTCTATTACCAGAACTTGCAACTCAAAAATTGCAGAACTTGAGGAGCAGTTATCTATGTTTCGTGAGATGCTGGTGGCTAAGGATGAGGTCGTTATGGATCTAACAATCAAGGTAAAGGAAATTCAAATATTAGTGACTTAAGGCTCAATGTTTGGTGTATACATTAGCCTAAGTTTTCTGTGTAAGTTAGGCCTTAGTCTTTTCCACAGTAGAAGTAGTGTTAATAGTGGTCAAAATGCCCCAGTCTCTGAATTGTTACATGTTCTATGATGACAAAAAAATGGTAACAAGCAGTTAATGTTGTGTATGTTTTATATTGTTTAATAATGAGGTTTCTAAACTGAAGTATTTACAATTGATTCAATCCATTTTGTACACAAGTAAAGAAAGGTTTTGCTTATTAACAGAGTGCAGTTTTTTTTACAGTATAACAATATCTGACACTTAGTTTCCAAAAATTATACAAGAGCTAAGAATTTATATAATACCATCTGAAGGGTACACTGGTCATGTAAATGCTGCTATATGGACCTTACTGATCAGGCAAGTAAATTCAGCCCTCCTGACCTATTTGTTTTATTGTCGTCAATATTTTGTGAAATTATTTAATTCAATGCAGGTCGGGAAATTGAAGAAGAAAAGGCACTATCTAACACCAGTTAGTTAACTATTGAAAAAGTGATTTTCTTGTTGGTGGCATGAATACTGTACCAGTCAGCATAGCTTTGCAGTGGGTAGAAGGCAGGGCAGCAATCTATTGATAGAATTGCCACAAGTTTGATATGAACTAACTGCAGACATGGCAAGTTACATACAACCATCTGTACATGCTGTGTTGGCTGAGCCTATTTGTTATTAGTGCTGCATTTATCTGTCGGTCTATCTGGCAATATGACAAGTCAAAAGTGTGCAAGAAATTTGTGATAACTTGTCCGTACATGTGTTCCGACAATTTGCAAAAAAAGGCCTTGTTGTCCTTTCAAACTTTGAAAATTGCCTTGTGCCACCGTCTTGAAAGCTGGCTGAAAACGTTCTATGTTGCCCTGAAATTTCAATGGACTCCAAGGCATCTTCTAACTTGCCCTTAAACAAATTGTTTTGCCCCTCTTGATCCTCTTTTATTATTTTATAATTTCTTGACTTGTTTGTTTCTCTCATTTGACCTCAGATCAGTGATCTTGAGAAGGTACCACCTATTACAGCTGACAATTCTTCATCTACCAGCTCACTTCCTGATGGTCAAAGGTCACCCAACTCTTTTGGAGGTCCTCCTGATGACTCTTTTCCAGAACTATCTCGTACTCATAACCCAAATCTTTATGGGGAAAGAAGCGACTATGAGAAAATGAGGGTAACATGAGTTCTTACTTTTTCGATAGCTGAAATTTGGATGTTAACATTTTTCATGTATGAACTGCATATAACAGTTGTCAAAAGCACAAAGCCCTAAAGAAAACATAGTTTACAAAATTGCAAAAGTAAAAATATTCTTACTTGTTTTTCTTTCCATGGGATGGGAATAGGAAGGGATGTTTAATATGAAAACCAATTTTTAACCTCAGAGAGTATCAAGCAATTTTAAATTATTTCACTTCCAGGATTCTTGCCAAGCGTTTGAAACACAGAACAAATTTCTCAACAAAGAAATATTAGAACTGAACGAACTTCGGATACAGGGTCAACTGAGGGAAAACACCTTTGAAGAGTAAGTGTATCTATACTTCGTTGGAAATCAGTGGCAGTGCCAACATTATAAACCCTTAGAATGAGTAGTTGGGGAGCAGGGGGGTTGGGGTTTTGGAGGGGTGAAAGTTTGGGGCAAATTAACATTTTCTTGTTTGAAGCAGATTGACTAAGCCACATGGCTCATGACACTTATTAAAACACAAATTTTAAGATGTGTAAACTTTGCTAACCCTAGTGAGCAAACGGTAAACACCCTGGTTGGTAATGTCAGAAACTATAACAAATACAAACTAGTGTGCAAATACAAACTAGTGTGCAAATACAAACTAGTACAAACTAACATACATCGGGAACTCCTTACATCGGCGCTCAACTCACAAAAAAAAACCTACCACCAACTATACCGTAGTCTGCCAAGGGCAGCCAGTCTAGCCAGCTCCGTCTGGCTAGTTCCGGTGCCTAGGCCTGGTCATTCTTTCCCTGTGACTTGCTTTGTTCAGTTGCAAGTCTACATCAAAGGTTGTTTTTGGGTGGGTATTGAATGATGTTAATGGAGACTATGAATTATATACAAATTTTAAGATGTGTAAACTTTGCTAACCCTAGTGAGCAAATGGTAAACACCCTGGTTGGTAATGCCAGAAACTATAACAAATACAAACTAGTGTGCAAATACAAACTAGTGTGCAAATACAAACTAGTACAAACTCACTTACTTCTGGAACTCTTTACCTTCTGGACAATTTACTTATGCATTTTCCCACGCCATCGGCGCTCAACTCACACAAAATAAACTACCACCAACTATACCATAGTCTGCCAAGGGCAGCCAGTCTAGCCAGCTCTGTCTGGCTAGTTCCGGTGCCTAGGCCTGGTCATTCTTTCCCTGTGACTTGCTTTGTTCAGTTGCAAGTCTACATCAAAGGTTGTTTTTGGGTGGGTATTGAATGATGTTAATGGAGACTATGAATTATATACATGGCAAAAGGAGGTTTAATTTTTTATTCCTTGCCAGAGGCAAAGGAATCTCTGTGATGGTGTGCGTGTGTATGTATGTGACACTTGCTTGTACACATGGTAACTCAAAAGTTAATGGTGGATTATCTTCATACTTTTTGGTGTGTGAATCCTATCGTCTTTTGTGAAGTTCAGCAGTCATTTGGGGTCAACAGACATCTCTTGAACTCTTAACTTAGTATGTGGATCCAGCTTGGTGAGGTCAAAGGTCACATGAGGTCAACAGGCATCAAACTAAAGCTGCAATTAATCTGTGAATTCTCCATTGCTATAATTTTCTTTTGGTGATCATAGTTCAAATTCAGTTCAGTTTAACAGTGCACTTAAACCTCCCATCATTTTTCAACCTCTGAGCTTCAAGGGATCAATAGGTTATCTTCAATGGGCAAAAACTAGCTCAAAGGGTCAAAAGGTTATCTCAAATGGTGAAAAAATTGGCCATTTTATCAAAAAATATTTCACAGTACATAAACAATGTCATGTAACTCTTAACAATTATTAAAGGGATTTGCTAGCTCAAAGTTGGTGAAATTTGTCTATATTTCACATAGGAAGACTGTTATTTCTGGATAGTTAAACATTTTGGTTTAAAATTCTATTCTGTAAAATCCTTATAAGTGAATGACATGGTTGATGCGCAAAAGGGACTTCTACAAATCTTTTCTGGTTCTCACTTAATTCTTGGACAAATTTAACTCACTTGCACTACATAAGTCAGATAGTTAGTTTGAATTTTCATTGAGCAAATTGTATGGCAAGGAATCACAAAGCCAACTGGCTTTGCTTTCTGGTTAGCTCATCTAGTTGGAGCTGTTGTCATGGGAATGCATCTGTCTGTCTGTCTGTCTTTCCATCTGTCTAACAAGAGTTGAAGGCTGCTTGCTGTCAGGTCCTTTGCTGCTGAATTTTAACCAAACCTGGTGAAGTTGTAAAATATATGGGGATGGAGGGTGGGGGGAGATAACAATTTCATAAGAAAAATAGGATGACATAGGTCATTTGGGGTCAAGAGAGGTCGAAACAAGAAGAATCATGTTAAAGCCTACTTCTCTTTCGACTTTTTGTGTGATTGAAACCTGGTTACAATGATCAGCAGATTAAATTGCAGTGTTGATGTGGTTAATTGTTAGGTCAAAGGTCATGTCTGGTCCCCTTGGTCAGCTAAGACATCACTTGCAACCCAGTGACAGAATTTGTCCAAATCTAACAGATACCATTAGTGTATAGTACTACAAATTGATCAGGAAAGATGTCTCACCAGCCGGAGTTTCATCTTGAATATACTATATGTGTTTATGCGTTAGTGGTTACATTGTTTCAGATTTGAGCTATAGCATCAGTGATAGTTCAATGAACCATTCAACAGAAAGCATCTTTAGTCCTTTGTATCCAAGCTGTAATTAATGGCATTGGACAGAATAAACATGAATATGAAAAGTAGGGTTGTTTAATTATCAAAATGACATAGAACAATCACACATGATCAAACAACATCTATAGAGTGACAACTTTCGAGTACCTTTAATTAGCAAGGTGTCAACAGTTTAAAAAATGGTGAATTATGGTACCGGATTCAATGCCAAATTGGTCTGTACGAAAAACATCTATGAGAGGTCTTAACCCTTTTATTGCTCTGTTGTGACACTTTCAGTTTCAAGATAATGTTTCTGTTTCCACTTATGTTTACCACCTACTATTTGGGCCATAAAAAGAGCTTTGATAAAAGTTGTACAGTTCTGGAAATTATGAGTGTTAGTTTCAGTTTGACGTTCTTCCGTGTAACAACATCGAAAATCTGTTCTAGCATCCAACTTGATTTTGGCTTTAATGGAGTTCAATTCTTTGTTCATTTGGAAGCTACAAATATTCAGAGATATGCGTATCATCGTAAATGTTTTCGAAACCTTGAAATCCATGAATTAGCAAGCTTTCTGATCTTAACTAATTTGACAGGAAACTAGACGAACTGGAGGCTGAGTTATATAAACTGAATTCCAAGCACTTACTTCTGTTGAATAATCTAAAGGCACCAAAGAGAGGTAAGTAGTAGATTCTCTGTCAAAGAATCAGGAAATGATATCAGGCCTTAACTCCTTATGAAGCACACCGTGCTATTGGTCTGTTGTGACTCTGTTCGGATAGTCCTGGGTTGCGGTGTTAATGGGTGCACAAGACACGGTATTATCTGTCCAACAGCTAAAAGTGTCACTGGTATCCCGCTGTTTGTCTAACATGACAGTGTTTCAATAGTCCTGCAGTAGGGTGTGAATGAAAGCAGTAGAGTTTAAAGTGAAACAGAGTTTAATTTAAAACAGTAGAATTAAATTAAAACAGTAGAGTTTAAAATGGAAACTTGTGTCTTCAGAGGTGTGGGTTGATAAACACGTTTGTTTGTCTTACATGTTTGAACTACATCTGCATTTCTGTGTTTGATCAGTTCAACAGAGGAGTATTAAGGAATACTCCAGTTTGTCCAAAATAACAGTGTTTCATTGGTTCTAAAAGGAACATGTTAATGAACACTTTGTCCTGCTTTACAGTGTTTCATTAGTACAACACTTAGGTTACAATGAATGTTGTGTTTTGTCCATACATAATACAGTGTTCCATTTAGTCCAACAGTGAAATGGTAATGACAAATTTTGTTTGTCCTCCTTGATCATATTTGTTTTTGTCGAACAGAAGTGTGTTAATAAAACCAGTTGCTTGCATAACATTGGTTCATTTACTCCAGTAATGAAGTATAAATGAACACCTTTATCTTGTTCCAACATTATAGGTCTTTGATTAGTCCTATTGTGAAGTATAATTTTCATTGTTGTTTGTCCAACACAAGTTTTTTTTACTTTTAATTTAGTCTGACAGTGACATGGTTGATGAACACGTTTGTGTATCCAACAATGGTGTTTCATTAATTCTAACAATAAAGTGTTGTCCATTCCTAGACTAGCAGTGTCATTAATGAGCATCATATATATGTGTCACTTGAATTGAGTGCTAACAAAAGAGTTTTTTGTAGAATTTAGCAGTCACATAGGGACAGAAATGTCACCTGTCATTGTTGATGTGAAAAAGTGCTCAGATAAGAATATGGCAACAATATTAAATTGATACAAAACATATTAATGTATTCTCATTGTGTTCACCGTGCTCATTAACCTGTCTGTATTCTGTGCGTGTTTTTGTCCCCTCTGTTACTGTAACTTGTCATTTAGCCTCTGAAGAAGATCCTGCTAGGATCGAAACGTCAGGCCAACTTACTTTTACACATTCTATTACACAGGCTCTCTAGTGGATAAGCAGTTTGCTAACAGTTTTATTTTATTTTAATGTATTATTTAACGGTTTTATCAGTGATTCAAAATTCACCGTGAAGTGGATTCAAAAGTTGATTTAAGTATTGACTGCATTCCAGTCATTAGAAGTCATTCTCTTAAATTAAAACTGTTTGAACTTAAGAATGTGATTCTTGAAAGACAGGCCATGTATGTGCACTCACAATACTGAAATTCCAGAATCAGCTTGCTATGGTAGCTGTGGTACTGTAACAGTTCATGAGCTGTAACATCCATGCTTTGGTTGGTCACATATTTCTTGCATCGTTTTCAAGTATTGAATATATTGTTATAAAGTAAATTTACAAGAACATTTTCCATGTAACTTCCCTTTACTGTCAGCAAGAAAAGAGCTTCTTTTCCTCTTTTACACCTAAACATGGTTTCAGATATCTCATCTTAGGAAACACTATTTGATGTGTTTTATCAAACTCTTCTTGAAATCATACATTCCATGAAAACAAAGTTATCATCACTTTGTGGAAATCAATTATTTACAAGTCATGTGAGTGTGTGTGCTTGTTATGTTTGTCTCGTAGAGGTGACATCCATGGAAGACCAAGATGACTTGGTAAGTCAGCTCATAGACGAGGCAATAAAGTCAGGTGACGGAAATGAACAGAACCCAACAGTCAGCGAAAGTGGAAGGTAAGTAATAACAGAGCATAAACTTATCAAGGAAGAGGAGCTGTGTGGGTATTTAGTCACATACTGCACAGTTATGATCGGGGCATGCCTAGAACCTGCAATGGCACTCTATGGGAAACTCCATGAAATTCTGAAAACCTTAACATATTTTGTCGAAAGCCCAATGTCTTGCATGCTCATAGTAGCAGGAAATATATTTGAGTATGTTAAGAGACCATTAAAGATCAGAAGTTGCAGGGTTGTTTATGACTGGCATTCACCTCTTTTTTGTGTATCACAGAGAACTTTATGACAAGTATGGATTCTCAGAGAACATGGAGGAAGAGGATGGGAAAGAGACAGAAGATCCTTTGGTAACCATGGCAGCAGAATTTACCAGGAAAGTGGATCAAATCCAGGTGAGTAGTGTACTATTTGGAACCTTAGCAGTTTTTCAGTGTTTGTGTTACAGGTGAAGTGCTTAATACACTTTGCTCTGGTAAATCGATCATAACCTGAGGATTATTATTTCTACAATATTTCATTTCATTTATTTTTCCATTTCCTCACAATGTTTATATAATAATATGACGGTGAAGACAATACCATGCCAAGAAAATAATAAGTAATAAATCATGTAAAAGAAAAATAATGGAAATTACGGAGAGAAAATGGTGGAAGGGCTTGGAAGCCGTAGCTTGTACAAGAAGCCCACCAAAACTAAAGATAACATGTATAAAGGATATCATGGGCATGATAATAAAGCCCCTTACCAAGAAGACCTATACCCCCACCCCTAAACATTATTATTACTTCAATTATTACTTCAATATTACTTCAACAGGATATATATTTGTGTGTGATGTTATATTCCTTGTTGCTAGGTAACAGACTTGAGCTACAAAGTTCTGTAAGAAAATGGTTGCAGTTTTGAGTTACATTACACAAAGTACAATGTAGTTGTTGCATTCATGATACCTAAACATCATAGACTTAGTCTAAATACATATCAAACTGCAAATTGAACTTGTGTATGATATCAAGTGACTCTCTACCTGTTAATTTTGAGAGAGATGATACCTAATTCATATTGTTTACGTACATCAATGTATGTACGGTTGCCCTAACTAATGATAGTCCTATTTAGGCATGTATTATGTTCATGTCCGGTACATGATAGCCATGTGTAATTATTTTGGTATGTAACAGAGCTTGACTATAATGTTAGTGCATGTAATATTTATATCTGATATGTAATATTTATCCCTATTTTCATGTAATATTTATGAATATAATGCTGATTCTCTCTAGCTCAAACAGCAAGCTGATGAACATGTCTCTCAGTCTGTGAAATGGGAAAATTTCCTGATATCTTCCAGAAACAGAGGCTTTGTGAGAACAGTAAGTCTGCACTGTCCTTTAATGTCAAGTTAGTAGTAAACCAAACAACAAGACTAACTGACATAAACATATCTTGAGCAGATGCAAACATGACTTTATTGGCCTTAATTAACATTCCTTGAGCAGATTCAACAGGACATGATATTAAGTAATATATTCGTTCATCATGGAAATTAAATTTCATTTCGTTTTTGGATTTTTTTACTTACTTTTTCCACTGTTAGATTTAGTACCCTTAGACTATTTGAAACTTTCAAAACACTTCACAATAGCTCTCATAACCTGATTAAAGTGGCCAATAAATGGATCATTAAAAGAAAAAAGTGAAAGAGAAAGATTTAGTCGTAAAAGGCATTTTATTTTCACCTGCTGCTGTCACTATAAAATTACATTGAAAGAGTGAATCTATCCATAGAATGTACTGGTAGATGTTAGACCCATCAATTGGAAGTTAAATTTAACTCTTGAGTTCATGGTGAAAGTATGTTAATAATCTCAAGAGGAGTTTCAGCTCTTTTAATAAGTTGTCAAAAGTTCAAATTTTATTTTTTATGATTTATCACTATAACTAAGCTAAGCTATGGTCAAGAGCCTTTTGTGTGAACTATTATAACAAGATTTCAATATCAAACAGGCACTTCAAATTATCATTCAACTAGTATAATTTAGCACTCTGATACAGTATGATATTCTTCTCTTGCATGGATCACTATAGGTGGTCTGTGATATCATAACAGTAAATATTCCTTGAAAGCTTTCTTTCCTTTGATATTTTTGTTTTTGTTGATTTATCCTTGAAATGGTGAAACATTTGGAATGTTTGTTTAGCTTTCAATGTTCTCTGTGGTTAGATTTTCACCAAAGAGCAGACTTTTCTTTTGCTGACTGAACGCAAACGAAGCGTACGTGTGTTGGTAATCGCCTGTTGGTAATCGCCTGTTTGTGTATGTCTGTGTGTGCATGTGTGTGTATGTATTTGCATGTGATGCCTTGGCTTGTAAACTCTGTTATAAACGGCAGAACATTAGCAGCTATATTGCTATAACGATATCATTCACTCTTCTATTGTCAGAGGCATTCCCAAAGTATTTGTTTCTGACCAACAGAAAAATTGTGCAGTTTACTACTTAAAAGCAATCAATTTCTGCTACTGGAATATTCCTATAACTGCTTCTTGTACTGTAAACTTTCTCTTCTCGTCCACAGCCGGAGCTGAAATCTCTAGTGAGGTTGGGAGTTCCTCATGAGCACAGACCAAAAATATGGAAAGAGTAAGATGGAATCTATAAAGTTTGAAGTTATATGCCAAGTTGTTTGTCATGGCCAAGTTTATATGTTTTGTAACCCAAGGAAACTCTGTGCAATGCACAGGTCTAAATACGGCTATGTGACTTCCGCATACTGATTTGTATAGTGATTTTCAAAGTTAAATAAAAAATAACAATGTATTGTGGCCTATGTACATTTCATTAAAGTTTAATTCAGATGTTTTTTTGGTAAGTACAAATACAAGTGTTCACAGTAATAAGAAACTAAGAATCCGCAGTTTTATGTCAAATAATATAAAATTTAACAAAGTCTCAAAAAAAAAGAGAAAACAAATTGGCAAACTTCACTGTGAACCGCTCAACAAATTTATGATTGATTTAATTACAGCTGTATTAGAAGTAGCAGTGTGTTGATGTTGCAATATTGACAGGAGATGAAAGTATGAAACACATCCAGAGAAGTTTGTAAAATGCTTTAACTTTTATTTATTACACCTGTCTGTTCAGATGCATTGAGAGGCGGGTCAAGATGGAAAAGGAGGATTTCGGACCTTGTTACTATCAGAAGCTTACTGTCCAGGTCAGTTCTATGGGGTCATTAATTAGTGTAAAGACCTCGTTAATATAAAAAAAAAACTTTCTGGGGCAGTAACATGCGGTAACTTATCATGTTATGTTATTATGTGTCAGGTTCTGCCAATTTATCATTATTCACTAGAAAGTATAACAAACTACTCTGGCACAGATGCAATCTTTAGTTTACACCAGTGAAGGTTTCATCTAGCTTATCTCTATATTTACACAATGTGACAAATATGATGCTATATTTTGGTTTTGGTATTTGTCTTTCATATCCGACTAGAATGTTTACCTTCATGTTCATCGCTACTTCTGTCTCAGTGTGCTAAGCTGTAAGTTCTCTATTACAATGCTGCTGAGTCGATCCTTACCTCATACTGTACATTACTGTGTAACTGCATTTGCTTCATGAAACTTACTAGAGTCTGGTCAGAGCAAGTCTTGGATAGCTGATATAAGTTTGATTTAAGGTAAACACAATATATATTGATTGGGAAGATGTTTTTTTTTATCTCCACTACACACAGTGGCACAAATGTAATAAACCTGAGAAACAGGCACCGAAAAAGATAAATAAGATTCCAAGAAAACTGTTTTCTTTTACAGAAGTATAATACATCGAATCCAGCAGTAAAGCAGATTGAGCTGGACCTGTTGAGAACCTTACCAAATAACAAACACTACGACAAGATTACATCCTCTGGAGTAAGTATTCTCTTCAAGTAGCTTTCTAAGTTTTTAACTGGCAAGCTAACGACAGAAAGTATGTGCAGGTCTGTTATTTCTGTAACTTAAGCAGAATGGCACCTGTCTTTATCAGTGCAAGTTTAAATGAGGACCCTGTCCTTATGTCAGCATCAAGAGATTAGTAAAAGAGGTACACATAACAATGGCAGTGTGTGAAAAGAAATACAGAACTCTTGAAAAACAAGTGAAAAAGTCAAACATAACAATGGAGGCAGTGTGTCAAAAGAAATACAGAACTCTTGAAAAACAAGTGCAAAAGTCAAACATAACAATGGCAGTGTGTCAAAAGAAATACAGAACTCTTGAAAAACAAGTGCAAAAGTCAAACATAACAATGGAGGCAGTGTGTCAAAAGAAATACAGAACTCTTGAAAAACAAGTGCAAAAGTCAAACATAACAATGGCAGTGTGTCAAAAGAAATACAGAACTCTTGAAAAACAAGTGCAAAAGTCAAACATAACAATGGCAGTGTGTCAAAAGAAATACAGAACTCTTGAAAAACAAGTGCAAAAGTCAAACATAACAATGGCAGTGTGTTAAAAGAAATACAGAACTCTTGAACAACGGGTGCAAAAGTCAAACATAAAAATGGCAGTGTGTCAAATTAAATACAGAACTTTTGCAAAACAATGCAAAAGTCAAACATAACAATGGCAGTGTGTCAAAGGAAATACAGAACTCTTGAACAACGAGTGCAAAAGTCAATCATAAAAATGGGGGCAGTGTGTCAAAAGAAATACAGAACTCTTGAAAAACAAGTGCAAAAGTCAAACATAACAATGGCAGTGTGTTAAAAGAAATACAGAACTCTTGAACAACAAATGCAAAAGTCAAACATAACAATGGCAGTGTGTCAAAAGAAATACAGAACTCTTGAAAAACAAGTGCAAAAGTCAAACATAACAATGGCAGTGTGTTAAAAGAAATACAGAACTCTTGAACAACAAATGCAAAAGTCAAACATAACAATGGAGGCAGTGTGTCAAATTAAATACAGAACTCTTGAACAACGAGTGCAAAAGTCAATCATAAAAATGGGGGCAGTGTTTCAAAAGAAATACAGAACTCTTGAACAACAAATGCAAAAGTCAAACATAACAATGGAGGCAGTGTGTCAAATTAAATACAGAACTCTTGAACAACGAGTGCAAAAGTCAATCATAAAAATGGGGGCAGTGTTTCAAAAGAAATACAGAACTCTTGAACAACAAATGCAAAAGTCAAACATAACAATGGAGGCAGTGTGTCAAATTAAATACAGAACTCTTGAACAACGAGTGCAAAAGTCAATCATAAAAATGGGGGCAGTGTTTCAAAAGAAATACAGACAAGGAAGTTCTGACAGGACGTTAGTCACATACATTATTTGATATTTTATTGGTGGTTTTGTACAATTGAACAAATGGTAGATGGTGTGATTTATTGGTTAATCCTTATAATATTAGATTATATTAATAACATTATACGTATTACAATACATTACGTTGCATTACCTTGAATTACAAATAGTTCTCCAGTCAAGAAAAGGGAGAAACTTCACATAGTTCTTCCAGCCATTTCACTTTTGAAGATGTGAACCTCAACTCCTGTCAGATTTTAACTCTGCTATGGTATGCAATGTTAGATGGAATAGAAATACCATTAAGTTATAACATGCTAAGCTTACATTTTGCTTGAATTTGTTTGTTGTGTTCCCTTTCAGATCCCCAAATTACGAAATGTGCTACTAGCTTACAGTGTGCATAATCCAGTTATCGGTTACTGTCAGGTATGCTGTTCACCATTTTCTGAATTATTCTTCAACATTTTGCTCATGTGACTGCCAACATTTTTTGAAAATGTTAGCCATCTGTGAATCTTGTAGAAATAATTATAAAAATCTTATTATTAATAATGATCTCATTGTGACCTAGATGAGAGAGGTCCAAGATTAGAATATATTAGAATATGGGGTTACTCTTCACATTTTGGACAGCAATTTTGAGATTAGTGAGAAGTTGTTTATCAGAAAATAGTAACATTACTGTATGGCTCTGTGTACTAAAAGTTGCTACCTATTCTTTTTTATGAAATGAATCTGGCAACTTGGCCATAGCGTTGAGCAAGTTTGCCATCATGTTTAACATTTTGCTTTGTATTAGATATATGATTACCTAAATGACCTGAATGATTAAACTGTTAAACTCTCAATCGGAGGCACAACAGGGGGGAGTTGTAGATTTGAAGTAGCATGTATCTAGAGTCATGGTAGCATGTATCTACAGTTGTGGTAGCAGGTATCTGCAGTTGTAGTAACATGTATATTTGTAGTGGTAACATGTATATGTAGCCGTGGTAACATGTATATGTAGCCGTGGTAACATGTATATGTAGTTGTGGCAAACATGTATATTTGTAGTGGTAACATGTATATGTAGTCATGGTAACATGTATATTTGTAGTGGTAACATGTATATGTAGTCATGGTAACATGTACATGTAGTCGTGGTAACATGTATCTATAAAGCTCTCCTGTAGTTGACACAGACGTGTTTTCACTTTCAGGGTTTAAATCGTCTGGCAGCGATTGCTCTTCTCTACTTGGAGGAGGAGGATGTCTTCTGGTGCCTGGTGTGTATCATAGAGCATATCATGCCAATGGATTATTACAGCAAGACATTAGTAGGCTCGCAGACTGACCAAAAGGTCCTAAAAGACCTACTGGCTGACAAACTGCCTCGACTTAATGCTCACTTGGATCTGCACAAGTAGGTTACAGAACAAAGAAATATCATACAGTGTTTGGGCACTGTACTTCTGGAAGGGGAAGATCTGTGTGAAATAGTTCTTTACAATTTACTGATACCAATGCTTATCTTAAGGGTGTCTTCATTGAGAATTAGGGTGTTATGCCTACCCCCAATCCCCCACCCCCCTCTCCCTCCTGCACCCCTTCTTCTTTTCCTATTAATGAGTAGTACCATATGACCATTGTTGTATCTTCTTGCATTGCTTGAATGTTGTTGTTTTGTTTTGTTTAATGTCTCCAAGTTGTTTCTTACAATAAACAATGTTGATATCTTGTTGTATGACATACCAAGTTACTTTGAGATATGAGGCTTTTACTTCAATTGTCTATTTGCAGGAAAAATGTGTGATCTTGAGAGGTGGTGATAGATATTATGCTTTAGTAATAATAAAGAGACGTCCTTGATTTCTTGTTGTGTATTGTTTATTCATATTCTTCTTCCTTTGTTTTCCAGTATTGATTTGTCACTGGTCACCTTTAACTGGTTCATCACAATATTCTGTGACAACATTCCAGCTGAGGTAAACATAACAGCATCATGTATATCTCCATTGATTGGTCAATGAGTAGACTTAATGCAGGAATTGCTGCTTAATTCTAGTGTTACATTGAGAAGCAACTGTTGTACTGAAATAGCAAGAGCTTTACAAATATGTGAAACATTCAAAGAGGTTGCACATTTGACATTGTGGCTTGTTTACTGTTATCTGTGGGAAAAGGGGAGGGGGTGTGCGGGCATTGGGTTAACATTAATATGCAACTCTACAATATCAAACTGATCATCAATTAAGCATTCCAGAAATTTCAGTATATTTCAAACCTGAATGAATATCGTGAAAACCAAAACAGCTATGTAAGATTACTAGCACAGACTTGTTTACTTGGACTGTTACATATCAAGATTAGAATTCTACCTTATTTCTTCCTTTAAGGTATTTTCCAGCCTTTGGTTGATTCAATAATAATAGTAATTAACAATGTTGGTTTCTTTAGTTTCCATAGCTCTAAGACTTTGTTATATAACCACCACTCTGCCCCTTCCCCTTCAGTGGTTTCCTACCATCACCCTGTTTTTGATATCGGCCTAAGGGTATGTTATGTATACGATCACACATTTTGTTGTGTTTTTTGTGAACTTGAAATATGGTCAGTAGGTTTTGACATCTGTTGAACAAATTAGAAAACCTTTTGTCAAGGGAGTATCTGTCCTCAATAGGATATTTCCATTTCGCTCTGAATCAATTTTTGTCTACAGATGATGTTGAGAATCTGGGATACATTTCTCTTTGAGGGTGATAAGGTGATGTTTCGGTATGCGTTGGCTTTCTTCAAAGTGGCTGAGGAGAAGTTACTTGCTCAGAAGGACTATTTGTCGATATTCTCAACATTAAGACAGTTACCAACCATGATGAAAGATGTCAAGAAAATATCCCAGGTTAGGAAGTAAAAGATGTGTTGATTGCTTACAATCTGAGTTGGTCTAAGTCAAAGTTGGTAAATAAATGTGATGGTGAATGCTGGGTAGGTTTGAGAAACATGCTTGTAAATATAACTCAAAAGTACATCTTAGTAAACTTGATATGCCCTAATGAAACTGGTGGAAGTTGAACGGTCATCAGAAGCCAAAGTCTGAAAAACCTTCTAAACATGATTAATTCAAAACATGCAGCCTGGTTGAACTTCTTACTTTAATGTGTATACACTCCTTGGTAAGTACGAAAGCCCTGTTGCTATTAGTCGCGGTCAAAGTTCATCATATTTGAAAGCAGTCTCGTAGTCAAGTTCACTTTTTCTGAGTACTTCCTAGTACTTTGAGGTCCCAAGTACTAAGTAATAGTGTCAGAGTACTCCTTTTTAGGATCGATCTGAGTACCAAGTACCAGTGTCCGAGTACAGCATTTTAGAATCTTAGTACTGAGTACAAGTACTCTTTCATCTGGGTACTGTTGGGTACCTTGTATATAAGAAATATAAAAGATCCATATGCTTGCTCCCTGATGATCATAACACAGTTGTATGTGATGACATTGCAATTGGTTTGCATGCTGTTCACAATGCCTCAATTTGATAAGAATTGATTGGAATGACAAAGTGGCAGTAGCAATCAACTTCATGTCATGTACACAGATGTGTTGGACTGTCAGTAATACTGCAACCATGTACAGAGATGTGTTAGACATTGTACATAAGTAGTTTTAATGTCAGAACTCATAAAGTTCCTTTTAATTACTCTTCCTGAGTGGTTACCTACTACTAGTACTTAAGCATCCATTTAGCATCCATACACTTTTTATGGAAAGCGAGTACAGAGTACTTGGAAAATAGTACTCAAGTACGACTTAAGGTTCAAGTACTCTTTGAGTACTACAACCTGAAAACAATGTAAATACTTTTAACTCCAAATGTATAGCTTGGATGAATTTCATATTATTTTTGGTATATATACATTCAACTAAGTGAGTACAAAGAACACTTTTGACTTTTGATTTTATCTGGGATAGAACATGGCTCTCTGTGCAAATTCAAACTCACATATGTACCTAACCCTCAACATTTGCATAAGATTACCACAGACTCGAACAAGAAGCTTTCTAGACATTCTTGTTTTCGAGATAGGGTTGATGTGGTTGTTTGTGTTATTATCTTCAACAGATTGCTTTCCATGATCTGAATCCATTCCCAAGGAAGAACATTATGGTCAAGAGAACACTACATAGACAACAAGTCACAGTAAGTTACTCGTTAAAGTGTTGGATGTAATTAGCCAATTCAAGCATAAAACATCTGCTTGCAATGTTAGGATCTTTTACCAAAGATGCACAGTATACTTGAAAGTATCAAGCAAAGAGACACCCTCCTAGATGTTTGCACCAGATGAATATTGTTGATTTCATGAGCTTACAAACAAACAACATGAGGCAATGATAGACCAACTGTAGCAACACTGAAGAAATCAAGAAACCTCATTTACACTATCATATTACAAAACATTTGAATTTTTCTTTTACCACAGCAACAACTGGAAGAATTGGAAGCCATTCGCAGAGAATTTGTACCTAGACATTCCCGGGATAATATGATTGGAAGTGACGATGATGACGAGGAATTTGAGACTTTGGATGTCATAGATGGCAATTGTACATAACTCTAACACTTAACATATGTCTATGGCAATGTCTCAATAGGATGAACGCAACCTAAGCTGGTTGCTAAGGAGATTATGATAGCTATCTACAAGATTGTCTGCTAAAAATATCTACTCATCCTTAGAATTTCAAGTGTGCTTTTCATTTACTAAGGGTTTCTTGTGGAATCTTGGCATATATATAGGCAGTATATAACATCATCTGCTAGGTGATGTCATTACTGATCTGTCTCTGATACAAGTCTGTTTGATTTGAAAGAACTCTTACAAAGTTAGAGATTAACAGTTATAAAGAAGAGGAAGAGTGACAGCTGGAGAGAACATGAAGCTGGTATGTGCCTTATTCTTGACTTGTAGTATGGAATATTCTGTATGATAAAGTATTTGTGTCATTCTAAGCTGCTAGTGAACATTACTGAAGCAACTATTGGTGTTATTCTGAACTGATAGTTTACTTTGTTGCATGGTAAAGTATTTGTGTCATCTGAGCAACAAGTATGAAGGTTGCCCATGCAACTATTGATGTTATTCTGAACTGATAGTTTACTCTGCTGCATTATTTGTGTCTTCTGAGCCACTAGCATGAAGGTTGTCGTGCAAATATTGGTTTCATTCTGAACTCATAGTTTACTTTGCTGTATGGTAAAGTATTTTGTGTCATCTGAGCAAGAAGTATGAAGGTTGCCCATGCAAATATTGGTTTCATTCTGAACTGATAGTTTACTTTGCTGTATGGTAAAGTATTTGTGTCATCTGAGCTGCCAGTCTGAATGTTGCCGATGCAGCTATTGGTGTCATTCTAAATTGTAAAATATCCAGTTAGTTCTGAACAGTAAGATGGAAGACGTCATTGCAGAATTTGGAAGCAGTCTAGACACAATTAAAATTTGTTATATATATTCCATATTGCATTTCAATAGTTATTGCTCCTTAGAAGTATAAATCAGGAGAACATACTGTAATAATATCTGCTGAGGAAATGTTTATTTAACAATGGAAATAGAATCCAGCTGAAAAGAGTATCTTACAGCACACACAGGAGAGTGATCTCCTCAATCATATGTAATGTTACCATATATGACAGAATCTGTACACTTTAGGTATATAAAATGATGTCATATATGTAAGTTGTAGCCTACGAACACAATCATGAACAATGAATCAAGCTCACATAAGAAACGGTTCTTTCTTGAGACAGCGATGAAATATGACATGTGGATATATATTTCCTAAGAATAATGTTTCTCATATCTTTAATACCCATGATATATTTCGATGCGGTTAAACTTTAAATTTAATTAACTATAAGTATTCCATCGTTTTTCATGTCTTTAATATATCATATCTTTAATACTCATGATGTATTTCAATGTGGTTATACTGTAAATTTAATTAACTATAAGAATTCCATTGTTTTTCATCTCTGTAATATATACCCAGATGATAGAAATGTGAAAAATGATAGAAATGTGGAAAAGTTAAACCATGAACCTGTCATTTTGACATTTTATCTGCCACAGAAACTGTACGATGTTTTCGGTAGTCTTTTCTCTATTGCAATCGTAAATTAATTTGAGCTTGTATCATATATAACTACTGTACCAATGGAATATCTATTTTTATGGCAGATTGTAAAGTTGTAAGCTTGTGTGAAGTAAAGCAGTTTTGAGTTCATCCAAGTATTTCTGTGTATGAAATGAAGGTTTTCTTATTTCAATATATGGTAGTTATCTTTAAAAACCCAGACACCAAGCTTTCATTCTCACCTATACAGTTAGTGTTCTTTGTATCTGTGTCTATATGTTTGTGTGTCTTAGTACTTACACTTCACACCTTGTGCAACGTGATATTCAAATAAACACAAACCGCAGGTAAACGGATTACTATGAAACAAGTACAGTTAAGTCGGTAAACACATTTTGTTTTACCCTGAACCTAATTTACAAGAACATCTTTGGCAGCATCACCAATACCAGCTTACAATAGTGATATGGATGCATAATTATATTATAATTATATTAATGTATACACAAATATCTCTCTCCTTTATTTCATCTTTTCATCTATCAGTAAGTAGTAATCTTTGCTGATCCCTCTAATCCTGAGCCAGTTCTTTCAGTAAGTAGTAATCTTTGCTGATCCCTCTAATCCTGAGCCAGTTCTCTCAGTAAGTAGTAATCTTTGCTGTTTCCTCTAATCCTGAGCCAGTTCTCACAGTAAGTAATTTTTGCTGATTCCTCTAATCCTGAGCCAGTTCTTTCATTTATTAGTTATCTTTGGTCTTTCCTCTTATCCTGAATACATTATTATAGATAATCACTTTATCTGTCATCCAGAGAAGAGTTTCCTCTTGAAGTCCGCTATTTGGTCAAAGTAGTACCCATCGAAACAAAGCTGTTTATTTTCAGAGTTATTAATTTGTAGATTTGCCCAAATACATTTTTCCAATAATTCGGGACCCTTTTTTTCATCCCAAATCTTTTGTACCCAAGAAAACAATTTTTCAGACCCCAATATTTTTGTGACTTAAACTTGTTTGGACCAACATTTTTTTGGACCGACATTTTTTTGGATCAAATTTTTTGGACCAACATTTTTGTGGACTCAGTTTTTTGTGACCAACATTTCATCGGACCAATTTCTTCGGACCAAAATAGTTTTCGAAAATATTTTGAAAAAAAAATGTGACCCAAATTTGTTGTGACCCAATCAGTGCTTATGACCAAATATTGCCCAAAAAATTGTCCAAAAAATATTGGGGTCACAAAACTAGCTTTCTTGGTACAAACAAATTTTTGGATAAAAAAAAAGCTCTGAATTTGTTCTTTTTGTCGGAACATAGAGACATCGGAACATAGAGACGTCGGAACATAGGTGTGTCACCGTTAGTTTATAGTGTATATTAGGGATGTTGATTTCAGGCTGCATTGCATGTGGAGGGATGTTGATACTAATTTGGTGTATGTTGAGGGTAGTAGATTTCAGTCTGGTGTATGTTGAGGGATGTTGATATCAGTATGGTGTATATTGAAGCCTGTGGATTTCTGTGTAGTGTAGTGTTGAGGAATGTTGTAGTTTTGTGGTGTATATTAAGGGATGTTAATTTCAGTCTGTTGTATGTTGAGGATTGTTGTTTTAGGGCATTTGGCTTTCAGTCGGTGGTATATTTTCATGGGTGCTTCTCTCTCTTATATACCGTGGGATGAAGTTAAAAACTGCTGTTACTCTTTTAAGCATTATGCCAATATATGAAGTTTTACTATGATGGTCCTGTAAAGACTTTAACAATGTTTCCATAACATTTCACCTGTTTCTTCTCTTTTGGAAAGTCACCTCCATTACTGTGAAAGTTAGATCCATTTTATCTATTAGTTTATAAATAGGGTGTTAGTCAGTGACATCACTGGATTTAGTAGTTAAGCTAGTTTCTGATTAGTCTCTATTGTCTGATAACATTTTAGTCTGATTCATTCAACATAGAATTAAATAGAATTTAATATTTAAATTAGCTAGTTTCCTTTCATTTTACATGACCACATTCCAACTCCGACCAGATTCATCCAAATAACTACTGCAAACACCAAAATGCTCTCTGGTAACAAAGTTTGTTCATAATTGGAGTTAGCTGGTATTAACCTGAACAATTCATATCAACATTTCTACCGTGGCACTGATGTACACCATAGGTTAGGCATATCTACTGTATATGTGCTATATACTAAAGTGCTATTATTTCAACTTTCATCAAGAGTTTACAAAGCAAGAAACATAAGTATACTGGCTACTTTAAACATGTGACTAACTCCACTGGTTCAACTAGATTCATAGAATCATTCCGTGTAGAAACTGACTAATGTAAATGATTGTACTATAAGGCAGTTACTTAATTTCAGATTGTTGGTTGTGGTACCATATGTAAATTTTTTTAACATGGACATCCAGGTAGATTTCCAACATTTTGAACAAATTTAGGATTGTTCAGCTAGTTAAGATAATTTTAACGAAAGAGTTTCTTAGCGGGGATTTGGCGATTTGGAAATTATTATTAATGACTATATTCATGTTGGTAACATTCAAAATCATTAATCAGAAAGGAGAAGTGGACACCCTTCAGCTGGAGTTTCTCCTCCAGGCCACAATTACTTGTCTTTCTCTCCTTAGATAAAGTATTGTAACCCTAGTTGTAGTCAATAGCCATTAGCTCTGTCATAATACTAACAGCACATGGGCAAAACTGATATCAGCAGGTCCTTTAACACTGGTGATTTCAAAATATTGGTATGTATAATGTAAGTGTTGAAAATGATAAGATATTCATTTATCCGGTGTTGGTGAGTGAATATTTATTAAGTGAACTGTTCACAAAAGAAAGAGGACATATGTAAATTGGTTATATATCTTTCAGGCCATTACTAGATTGACTGCATTGTAAACTAAATATATAAGCTGTTTCCTAAGGTATCTAAGTGAGGTGGAGTAAATGTAAACAATTTTTTTTTTAAATTACAAGAAATAAATATCACATGAAGAAATTCAAGATTTTATATGGTAGTTTTCATTTTTATATTACCAGGGTAAATAGAGCATTCGACTATTAGAAAAGAAAAGCTGTATGCAAAATTCTTTGCATTCATTTGGATTGTTTCTGTCCAAGGTCTTGGGGATGGTGTTGGGAGGTGGGGTAGAGGGGGGTGGGGGTGTCTTCCAACATTGATACAAATAAAGTTTAACCTTAAGTTGCCAATAACAAAATCGTGAACAAACGTGAAAGAGCAACACACACATTGATTAGGATGGGCTCCCAACCATTGACCTAAAAAAGAATACCTAGATAGGAGAGATATGTATCAATATACATTTAACTCCATCGGTATTGTGGAAGATAAGCTCCAAGTGCGTGTTCAATCATCCTTTATGCTCTGAGAACTAGCTCCTGTTTCTTAGGGTATTGCCTGTTGCTCTGTCAGAGTGCATCAGAGAAGAAGAAGAAATCAGAGAGTAGCCAATATGTGTGAAGTTGCGCGTGTGTGTTTGATATAAGGCTGTAGTGATAGGGAGGAGTGGGGGGACTTAATTTGTCTATACAGAAAATCTTACTGTTTGTTGTTTGAAGGGATAATATGATAGCTCAAAACTTGCTAAATATATTACAATTGCTAATATTCGGTAACACGTAACACACAAATAGGGCACTCCTCTGGTTTTAGAGTAACTATCTCCATGATGTTTGAAGCCTTGGGAGCAGTGGCGTAGCCAGGATTTTTTCAGTTGGGGGGAGAGCATTGGGGGGCTTGAACATTTCCTGGGGGGGCTTGACCATTTTCTTGTTACTATCTAAGCGGAGCGCCACCATGGGTTGGCGCGCAGCGTAGCAAAATTTTTTAGCTAAAAGGCCTCCTAGATCGTTGGAAATGACACTTCCCAGGCCTTCTAAGCTGCTCTAAAGTTTTCTCAACATCCTTTATTTTGAGATCCCATGTTTTGATATGGTCATCAAGTAGTTTAGTGAAATAAAAAAAGATAAAAACAATCTGGTAAGTTACTTTGATATATCATGACATATCTTTTGTGAGTTTCACACCGGCATTGACATTTTTCGACAAATCTGCAAATTGTGCGTGAAAAATAACACTGGCGGATCCAGGGCTATTGTTTGGGAGGGGCCAAAGTGGCATTAGAGTGATATGGGGGAGGGGTCTAAGGGGAGGGGGTGACCCCCTCCCCTTTGGAAAATTTTCTATTTCTGAATGCCCTCAGATGCAATTTGGTGCGACAAAAGTGTACAATGGTGATGTTAATTTACTTGTAAAAAAAATGTTTCCCAGGTGTAATTTTCTAAAATATTTATAAAACAAAGTTGAGATCATCTTTCTCAAGAAATTTGATTTCTCATAGGTTATAAATTTCTTACAACCAGCCTGTAACTGCAAAATGGTGTTAAACTGTAAATCCTCATGCTCATACATTTACATAGCTTCCAACTCTTGAGAAGGCAAATGCTGGTCCATGCCACGAATCGCCGTCCTGGGGGTGTCCCCCTCCCCTTTTGAATTTTTTTTGGAATCCTGGTGATGCCTACATGTAAAATGGTGGCACTTAGAAAGGCTTTTGTCACCCAAAATTTTCTGAGAAATATGCATTTTTTTGTGTGTAACATCAATAAATTGAATAGTATACAAATAATGAATGGTTATGAGTGCAATAGTGCAAATATTTCATGAGTTGAAAGATGGAATGTTCCATTCAACGAGGCGCAGCCGAGTTGAATGGAACAAATTACCATTCATTATTTGTTTTATACAACACCTTCAAATTTGGATATAATTGGATGTAAAATGCACTCATGCAACAGATTGTTTTGAACAGACAGGTTTCTCTGCTCTCTTACCATTGAAAAAAGTGCTACCAAAAAAGTATAACGCATGGTTCTATCATCATAGCGTGCAATAGAGCGGATTTTGCATGCAATCGACGAGCAATTGACCAATCAAATCGTCCCCGTTCTGGCGTAGTGACGAATGTTCAAAATGTGAGTTTTGAGAAAACGCGCTCTAAAGATTTTCATATTTTGACTTTAGTATAGCGTAACTAAAAGAGGATCTTTTTTTTACCGAAAGTTGTCAATATTTTAAATATAACAAAAAGAACTTTGAGTTCTCATGTTTGTTGCTGAAATTTCTTACATAGTAGTAATTTTAGTGTAAACATTTTCGTCGTTATGTCATGTCATTTTCAGTTAATTTTAGACATTCGCCACACATTGATCTGTGCTAGAACTAAATTTTGAGGTTTCGTCCTGTCACAGACTTGTATTCGTCACTTTTGTGTGTAGTAGCCATAGGGTACACCGTGAATGTTCACTGTCACATGGGGAGAGGAAGGGGGGTTAGGTGGAATAACCTTACGATAGAAGAAAATAATCGAAGGGGTGGTACATTGGTCTTATTAATTTTAAAAAGAATGTCCACGGTTTACTTTAATGTATAAAATAGACAAGGAATGGGTTATACGCAGGTATCAACATACGTGTTTTAGTATGTTTTTCTTGAGTGACATGGATGGAGTCGGATATGACGAAGGGAGGTGGTATATAGGGCAAGGCGAACCGGCTGTTGAAATGGTGGTATATTGGTCTTATTAATTTAAAAAGAACGCCCACGTTTTGTTGCAATGTATAAAATAGACAAGGAATTTGTATGGGTTATAGGCGGATGTAAGTGTTTTAGTATGTGTTTCTTGGGTGAAATGTAGGGTGTCGGATAGAGAGATGTTGAGGTAGGGAGGGCAAGGAGAGCCGGCTGCTGAAAGGGTTATATATTGGTCCTATTTATTTTAAAGAACCCCCACCATTTTCTATAATGTATAAAATAGACAAGGTATATGATGAAATGTGAACACATGCAGTTGCAAAAATAATAGTTCCAGTGGCGTAATCTGTTAAGTCGGAACTCTTATAAAGCACACAGACTACGGAAAATTGTGTGCAATTCTTCATTTTCAAGTTAGTGTATTACGTGAAATGTCTCTGACGATAGTTTCTAAGTATCCTTCAAACGCTTTGGGAAGCTATTCCACTATACTATCCCCTTAAACGGAATGTGAAATTTTATTACGCTCACAGGCACATTCATAATAACCAACCCAACAACTGTGCAATTGTTCAAGTGTTTCCAAGTTGTACTATAGTATGTTGTTCCTTCTTTTTATTTCCTTCCAGTATACATATAAACAAATTCTTACGCTCACAGGCACATTCATAATATCCAACCCAACCTCGTGTGAATCCTCAGATTTAAAGAAGGAAATAACTGTGCCATTGTTCAAGTGTTTCCAAGATGTACTGTGGTATGTTGTTCCTTCTTTATATTTCCTTCCAGTATACATATAAAAACTATAGAGAGGAGTCATATAACACCTCAACAAGAAGAATAACTCATATATAAGTTTTTTTTTTTTAAGATGATAGGATACCAAACAGTCCAAGAAGAACTAATATAAAAAGGGAGAAAATGTCAAGATGATAGGATATCATATAAAATACATCTACTAATACAAAAGTTATTACATAAAACGATATAACAAACAAACTATAACAAACATTCTAAGTGCTCGAATGGAATGTATAAAGCAGCACGGTAAATAAATGAGTTGCTGTAAACTTGCGTTCGGTATTTTGTGTGGATTTCTTAGATTTCTGCTGGATTTGTGCAGGAGAGTTTTCAGTACAGTATACAAAGGGTTATTCTGATCACTGTAAATCTTATTAGCCATTCTTGTAAACTCAGGTCTTGCAGCAGCATTTACTTTTTCTAAAAGTATATTGTATTCTAAATTAATAT
Organism: Apostichopus japonicus; assembly: GCF_037975245.1. Classification (NCBI taxonomy): domain Eukaryota; kingdom Metazoa; phylum Echinodermata; class Holothuroidea; order Aspidochirotida; family Stichopodidae; genus Apostichopus; species Apostichopus japonicus. The sequence goes on from NC_092579.1 coordinate 24,324,783, forward strand.
AGATGATGTGTATTTAAGAAACTTCATTCTTCTTTTCTTTGCTTTTTTTTTGCAATATAAAATGGTACCAGGCAGGCACTGTATAGATCACATGTGCCAGGGTAGAATAATAGTATTGAAAACATTTTCCTTAGCATTTTGGTTAAAGAAAGACACAACGTAAGCCACACTAGATACTATATAATATACTTTTTTAATACCTTAATGCTTTGCAAGAAAAGGTCAAACTGTCGTCACTGTATACTCCCAGTACTCAGTTTTGGAGGTTCTAGCCACATCAGATCCCTCAATAATAATAATAATACGTTGCGACCTTGATAGAATGAGACCTTCATGTTTTATGGTTTATTTTCAAAAACAAATTTCCCTTATTTTTTTTGGGGGGGGGGGGGGGTGGGAGTTACGCAATAAAGTCTTGCGGTCACATGTTGGAACTATGTCATTTACAGAACACTGAAAATTTCATTGGTCAGTTTCAACAGAGCTCTTATGAATTGTACATGATACAGCAGTATCATCGGCATATTTTGTTATAGAAATGTGTGAGTTTGACCTAATTTCATCAGTATATATAGTAAATAATATAGCATATAATGGACCCCCCCCCCTCCCACCCCAAGGCACACCAACCTTTATTTCCAATATTTCCGATAACCCTTTATCCAACCTTACTTGTCTGGGCCATCCTTGAAGAAATTGTGTCAGCCAATGAATAAGCCATGTTTCTTTGATAAATCGTAAAAGATCCTTCATTAATTGAAGCATTTGGCAAGACAGTATTAAAGGTTGCTATACAGATTTTCTAGTAATTCGGTCTAAACGTCCCCCCCCCTTCCTCGTCCTTTGTAGCAAAGTAACTACTTAAGTATAAACTATGCTAGTACCTTCCAAAGTTTCATGTAAAAGTATGTGACCTTCAATTATGTAACTAGGTATTACTTAGCTAGAAAAGGGTAGTTTTAAGTTAGGCTAGAGTAATGCTCGTGATGAGCAAAGCCGCCAACAGCTAAGAGAAACCGAACTTCTTTAGGGAGATGTTACATTTGTAACGATTTGACGATTTGTATCTCGGCAAAACGTCAATTTTCAGATTGTTCTCATTTTGACGAGTTGTCGTATCTCAACAAAACGTCAATTTTCAGATTTTTTTCATTTTGGCGACTCAGCTAAACGTTAACATTCAGATTTTATTCATTTTGACGACTTGCTGTATCTCAGCAAAACGTCAATTTTCAATATTTTGTCATTTTGACGACATGCTGTATCTCGGCAAAACGTCAATTTTCAGATTTTTGTCAGTTTGACGACTTGTTGTATCTCGGCAAAACGTTGAGATTCAAAATTTTGTCATTTTGACGACTTGTTGCATCTCGGCAAATTTAATAATTTTGTCGTTTTGACGAGTTGTTAAACTCGGCAAAACGTCTTTTTCCGAATTTTGTCATTTTGACGAGTTTGTTTCTCTTTCATCACCATGTCCCTTCTACGCTTCCGTAGTATATGAATACTGTATTAATCAATTAAATGACGAGGTGAACTAATAAAGATATTACCTTCCCATAATCCTGGGTGTTTTCAAATGGCAGTTAGTTGGTTCTCAAGTCAGTATGGCATGGTTGTTATCAGGCGCGGCGGAACGGGAAAATTATTGGGGGGGCTAATGTGTAGAGACTATCAAAGCCTCTGTATATAAGGCTCTGGAGACTATCTAAGCGGAGCGCCACCATCGGTTGGCGCGGAGCGTACAAGAAAATTTTGGGTTTTTAAAACCTCCAGATGGCCGGAAACGGCACTTCCCGAGTGTTTTATGCTGCGAATACCTAGCCCTAAAATATGGGTCTCAAGCCTGCAATTTTTTTCAGATTGCACGTAAAAATCTGTAAAAACATTGTAATTTGTATATTCGATGGTGTTTCAAGAGGGTGGCTATTACTCGTAGTGTACTCGCAAAGACGTTTTTGAGTGTAGTAAATTACTACCAATTAAATGCAATAATTAAATAAATGTCTTAAGAAATAACAGAAAGCATTTCTTAATGTCAACAAATGGGGTAATTCCAAAACCATGTGCAGTTGCCAACAAATTTCTATGAACCAAGCACTGTGACGAATGCATGTACCCCCAGCATTTACTAAAATTATTACACCTATATAGTATACGTGTGCATCGGACAGATCAACAAGTATGCATTGAAAAATGAGCAGATGCACGTTTCGGAGCCTTGGTAAATATTGGGGGGGCTTATCATGCATTTGCCCCCTCAACTTTTTCATTGGGGGGGGCTGAGCCCCCCCAAGCCCCCCCGGTTCCGCCGCCACTGGTTGTTATGTTCGGCTTGTTCCAAAGGGTAATATTCGTCGATATGCAAAAATGCATGGACCTTAGACAAATAGTGTTACTGAGTGGTTGTAATGATGACTAAAGTATTCGTCAGTATGTAAAAACGAGAGTGGGTCTTAGGTGGACATTCGTCAAAAATGAGTCAGAAAAAACGAAAAAATAGACAGTTTTAAAACTTCTAACCCGGCTCAACCGATTCTTCACCCTCGAAGTAGGTAAGAACAATATTTAACTCAATTTCGCCAAAAGTGCACGTTCGCCACTACGCGAAAACGGGGACGAAATGGCCGGAATATAATTAGGTGTTGTATAATAGGTGATAATTCATTCTTTCCCGTGGCATGAAAATGTTCGCTGCTCGCCCCAATGAAAAGAAATATAGGCTAATTTGAGGTTCAAATGATGCTGTAAAGGAGGTTTTATACTCTATTATGCTAAATGCTAAAGAAATGATGGTTGCTAAGTCAAGATTTGATGCAAATTTTTTTATGTATACTTGACAATTACAATGCGGTTTTTTCGGACGCTTGTGAGGGTCAGCGGGTTTGGGTGTTAGAATGCGGGTCTAATTCCCGCGAATTGCGGGTCAGTTGGGAGCTCTGCATTTAATTTTAAACCAGAAAACGAAAAGGTTTAGACTATTAGTATTAGTATTTATTTGTATGTTAGGGATTATGGATATTTTAAAAAAGAGTGACAAAGGCAAGTTTGCCTGAACAGTCGAACACACAGATTCAGTAGTAAACATTATGTGTGTTGTAGTCTTGTAGAGCAGGAATTATATTATTCGACGGTCGTTAACATGCGTTTTCAGTACAGTGCGACTACTGTAGACTTCTCGACCTATGCGCTATGTCACGTCAGGTTTTTCAGCAACTATAGCCTACTGCCGGTCAGCGGTCGAAGGGTCGTTCATGAGTGGTCATCATGGAGATTCGAGACCATTCAGACCAATGATATATTTTTCGCACATGTAATTTTTTTTCGACACCCAAAATCCCAGTGAGGGGGCGACTGGGGGCGACAAGCTTTCATGGGGGGGGGGGGGGCTGTCGCCCCCACGCCCCCCGTAGCTACACCACTGCTTGGGAGAGTCTTATGTTCCAAATGTTGTTAAAAAAGACATAAATTAATTTCGGTACCATAAAGCCAATTGATGCTTCCTCCTTTTTGCATCAGTTCGTAGTGCCCTTAAACGATAAAGTACGTAGCAAAAGCCTGTTGCGTTTTAAGAGAGTACATTATTATCCAAAATTAGTTTTGTCTTCATTGTCTGCAGGTTCATCCTTTCGTTCTTATAGTAAACCATTGGAAAGGTTTCTTAAACTTTAATATCATAAAGATCTATGTGATTTCATAAGTAGGCTATATCTTAGAAAACTGTCCTTTTCTTTTTGCGCTGGCGTGATTTCGCTTTCTCAAAAAGCAAATCGTTGTCCCTGAATGTGTGCGAGGCTACTACGAACCAACACATAAACCATTATCCATCGTAATGAGACATCTGTATATGAAACAGTAGAGTCGCATATGACAGTTCCTTATAGTACTAGTAGAAAGCAGTATACAGAGATTCCCCTCCTTGTGCGACAGCGAAGTACATGACTGGTACTGAAGTCGGCGCTCTAAAACAATATAAACATATTCCAATACCCAGCAAAATGGGATTTAAAAGAAATCATGTCTTCAATAGAGGAGGCCCGAGAGCTGAGTGTCACATCCGGCGGGCGTCTAGATGTGTCAAATACAAAATATTGCTCACCCAAGCCCAAACCATGATTGGGCTTAGGATAATTGGTGTATAGTATTTAAATGGTCTGGCTCCACAGTACCTTGTGGACATGTTCCGTCACACGAATAATATACACAACCACTCCCTAAGGTCTACCACACAAAATAATTTATTCATACAGTGTTGAAATAGCCAGAATCATCAGAAAACATTTTCATATGTTGCTGCTAAGGAGTGGAACGAGTTCAAGTATCAAAGGAGTGTAAGAATACCGACTCCCGACTTTTTTAAACAAACAGTTTATCAAGGACTTTAACTATACTTTCTTCTGCCCTTAATTTCTTTCATTGATTGTTCCATGTTGTATTTTATGCTGTTGTCAATTGTTCATGTATTTTTTCTTTTTCCATTGAAATCTTGTTATTCACGTTTGTATTCTTATTGTTGTTATTATGATCATTTTAATTGTATTCTACTTATTCGCCCTAGAAAGAAAGAAAGAACTTATCATTAGGGCATATACGCCTCTATCGCCTATATCTATATCTATTACATGACAAAATTTGCGTGAATGGCCACCCATAAAGCACGAAGAAACCCCCGCAATGGGGAAATTCCGGTGTGTGACGCAAGGCTAGCTAGGGTTGGAATTCCCAGAGTTATCTTTGAACCAAACAGTATATTTACAAATCGCAGACTTTGTACTAAATGAGTAATTCCTAAGAATACTACTTCTAACTTTAGTCCTACTGAGATTGAAACTGATAACAATGTCTTATAAAATGATGCACGAACGTACTCGAGAGTACCAGGAAAACAACGTTTCTTCGTTCAATAGGACGGGTAATTTTGCATTTTCTATTCAACTTTCAATCTAAATGAATATGTCGTTAGGCACCGTATAGGCTAGGCCTTATGTTCATTAATCATTTAGCCTATTCTCGTTACCGTAGCCTTGTATTTTATGAAGTGTTTGGTATGTACAATATATTGCAACTTAAGCATTAGCAACATTCAACTTCTAGGTTTCGGTCTAAAGGAGGGGCGCATGGGTCCACTTCCGGTGCCAAACAAGGATGTAGAATTGTATGTATGTATGTATGTATATGTGATCTTCCCGCAAGCAGGAACTCGCGAAAGAAGCCATGAAGGCTTATAGACTCGCAAGCTGACGGAAGCCAATCTCTCGGCACACATCCATTTAACGTCCATGTCGGGAAGTTGTTATTGAACAACACCCTTGCCAGACGACACACCTTGCTGTCGGCGGGGAATCGAACCAGGGATCTCATGACTGGGAGACGCCGGCGTTAACCACTAGGCTATACACTCCGAATTAAAATGGGGATTTATAGTTCCATCAGAACAGAAAACTAGCTCAACAAATAATAGGGTTGCCAGATATTAGCACAGGCGCGTAGCCAGGAATTTGCCAAGGGAGAGGCGAAACTGTAGATTCGGCATTGCAAACTATCTTAGCGTAGCGCCACCATGGTTGGCGCGAAAATTGACTGAAAATGCCTCCCAGATTGCTGGAAATGGCACTTCCCAGGCCTTGTAAGTTGCATCTAAGCATTTTCTCTTTTGAAAATACTAGCGTTATCATAAAAACGTTTAAATTTTTTTTTTAAATATGCTCAAGGGGGGGGTGGCTGCCCCCTTCGCCCCTCCCCTTGGCTACGCGCCTGTTTTAGCACAGGATGAAATATTGGTCTGCCTCCATGGGTACAGCTTCGGATGATGAACTTTAATTAAATATGAAATTATCAATGGAAAACAGTTCCAGGTGTTTACGTAAAATAAAATATCTATTTGTAAACCAAGCGCCAGGTATAAATAACTTCTCTGAAAACTCCACAGGTAAATAGCTTCAAGTGTCCACTTAACTTTTCATTAATTTAATACTGGTCCTCTACTCTATTACTGGTGAAGTTAGTCTAAGAAAATAATTATGATCTTGTGCCCAACCATCTCAAACCTTATCCTTCCTCTTCTCTTCTCTCACTATTCCAAGCTCGGCTTCAGTATCTTTTCTTGACTTTTTTCCCCGTACCATCATACCTTAGATACATTCCATCCCATAATTCCTAAAATACATCCCATAATCATAAGAATACAGACCACCTTAAACCAATCAAACACAAAGGTTGGTTCATTGAATATTCATAATTTAGCCTTGTCTCAACTTTCCCGCTCCAATTCTAGTCCAGCTTGCCCTCCACTTCCAAAATGTTCTCCTGTTGCTTTTCGGCACATTTCCTGAAGGAGAAAACTTGGGCCGATTGATACAGACTCTATATGGAGTATTTGACTTATAGTATAGCCTAACATTGAAACAGCACAATACGAAGTATAGCGGATCAAATTTACTGTGACTCAAGATGAACAAAAAACAACTTCACCACAATAATCATGTTCGTTTTGTTACTTTCTTGTATCCACCTGTTACTCTTTCCCCACCACTGCCTTGTTAGACCTGAGTCTGGACAAAAGATTGGACACTAGATTTAGCATAGTCCTTATGTTTTGGAAGGTATCTAAGGTTAGAAAACCCAAGAAGACCATCACTGAAGTAATAACTGTGACTCAATAGGTCCATTACAAAAAGAATTCCTTAGACCAAACATATGACAGTTGGTAGCACAGTGGTTCCGAGTAATGATGCACTTAAATCTTAAACCAAAAAGTAGGACATGTTTGTCTGAGGGACAACCAGAATAGTTCCTTCAAAATTTGGCATAGGTATGGTTTCCTACCTTCCATATAATATGCCTATGAGATATATGTGGATAGAACTATTTGACTGACTCTAATGAGTAAGTACATACCAGTGGTGTAGATCAGAATTAACCTGGGAAGCCCTCTATTGTTAGTAGCCAAAATAGGCTACTTATAGTACACCCCAGCATATATACATTTTTACTGGAATTGACCAATTTGGAATGGAATGGTGCTGCCGCTTTGTGTGGCCACTCTCTGGCTAAGTTCACTCTCTAATTTCTGTCATTTTTCTCAGCCACCATTTTGTTATTTGCTAGTTAGTAAATCTTTTGCTATAGTGGTTACTGTATGCAGTGTCTTTCTTCTATGGACAATCCTGACTATTTTATTTGCACCAAAGAGGGAGTGCGCCAAAATATCTGTAAGCTTGTGCCATGTAAGTCTCCTTGGCCAGACAATATCTCACCATGATCAGCTATGCAGTAATTTTAGTATTATTTTTAACTACTCATTCACCAATCAGACTGTCTCCAGTATTTAGAAAACATTATGTATCGTCCCAGTCCCCATGAAACCCAAAACATCATACATGAATGACCACCGGCCTGTGGCTTTGACCTCGGTAGTTTTCAAATCATGTGATTGTCTAGTATTATCACAAGAGTGAAGGACTTTATGGATCCTTGTCAGCTTCCTCACAGGAGTGACAGAAGTTGTGAAGAAATGGTTATTGACAATGTAACTTCCCACCTAGACCCTAAAGCAGTTGCTGTGAAACACAAGGTGGAAGACCTGTGTGAACGGAAAGAGTAGTAACTCAACAAGATATAATGCTCTTTGACTTTTTGTCAGCCTTCCACACAATCCAACCTTCTATGTTGGTGAATAGGCTATATGGCCATGGGTGTCTCCAATCCTGTGACCTCCTGTATCCTGAATAACCGAACCTCTCTTTCGACTGCAATCAATGTTCTCGAACATTGTGAGTTTCTGCACAGTAGCACCCCAAGGTACAGTTTTAGTGCCTTACCTGTTCATCCTATACACATCAGACTGTAGGTCTGGGACGGATTCATGCCTGATTGTGAAGGTTTTGGATGACACTGCAATGATTGGACTGATCACTAATGATGATTCTACTCAGTATGTAAATGAGATATATAAATTTATTGACTACTGCAAGCCTGCAAGGGTTATTTTCTCCAACCAGCCGTTCGCCAGTTAAACTAAGGAAATGTTTTTTTATTTCAGAACCAACAGTTGCCGTCTTGACTCTATTGTAAATTCTGATTCTCCAGTTGAATGGGTTCATTCTTATTAGTACTTGGTGGGGGAGGGGAGGGGGTCATTATAAACAACAAACTTAGTAGGTCAGATAACGTTGATCTAATCATGTCAAAGGAGGAAATTAATGTCATTTCATGTCAATCATACTCTTTGATCACTATTTTATTGTTCGGTTATTACTAGTTTCACAAACTGTATTGTGTGTTGGTGTGGCAGCGTTGCTTTGGAACAGGATTAAAAGAAGTCTGAGTATCTGATCGGGAATCACCAACTGCCCAGGCTGGACTAATTCTATCACTCATGCCTCAAACATAAACATAGCTAAGGCCTGATGATTGGGGGGGGGGGGGGGTGAAGTGGCTGAAATTCCAACTGGATGGGTTTTGAAGCCAGAAAATTCCGACTGCTGCCTTGTACCCCCCCCCTGCTACTCGTCAACGATAGAGTCAGTGTCAGTCACACACACCATATTTCGCGACTGCACTTTTATTCCGAACTTTTTTGATACATTTGTACCCACTGGCCCTCACTTCACAAACTTATTAATCACTCTGGTTAAGCAAGTAAGCAACTGAGTATAAGTTATCTGCTTGATGGCTACATAGACTACTAACTACAAAAGCTATGTTAATGTAACAAAGGGGAAAAAACTGTTTTTTTACTTCAACAAATTATATTCGACGCCATTGTGAATTACCAAATAATACAGTGCAAATTTTTGCAACATTCTTTAATATGTAGCCGGCTTTATAAAGCAATTGTTTGCAAAGAGATATGTAATTCTATAGGCTGCCCTCATATTTTAAGTTTTGTAAAACTAACCCTGTTTGTGAGTGTTTTGTCACTGTAATATTCTTGATGATAAAGGTACACTACATTATTCAAAGAGGAGTTGTTTTTGCTTTGACTTCTGTATTCAGAGCGTCTCATTTTAACACACTCATTGTTCTTAACTACATCTACTAACAGATGACATATAAAAACATACCTAAGAGTGACCACGGCCCCAGGCTTATAATAGGGTAGGTTGGTGGTTACAATAACAGCACATATTGGGAATGAGTACAATATACATCTCCCTTTTTTCAGTTAAAATAAATTTAAGGACTTGGATGAGAAACAATTAACTTATTCAGAAATATGCTTAGATGATAATGACCTAAACACTGCATAACTATAAAATCAAAGATTTGACTACTGGTTCTAGGTTTACTACCTCTTCACTACAAACAATAAATAACTTCCTTTGGTCACATTTCAAAATCACTGTGCCAACGTATTTTGTATTTGCTCGAATACTTCTTTGAATTTCAGTGTTGGTGGTTTGTTCCTCTGGAGAGGTTTGTTAGAATTGTCAGAATTAACTATGTCATTGTCGTCATGTCTGTCATAACTAAACATTTCTCCAGTTTTACGTAAATGTCTATACTGTACACCTTCAGCTGTCTCTACATAGTATGATCTGGGCTGGTCAGCTTTAGATGCAATAGTGGCTGGTTTCCAACCTTTGTCAGTCTGTAGGCGAACATTATATCCTGGTTGCAGTTCTGGTAATTTCTTTGTCTGTCGGTCATAATATGTTTTTTTTGTTTGTCTCTTTACAAGTCTTTTGTGTACTGTCTCTGGCATCAGTATTTTTGGCTTGAGTAATGTTCAGTTGTTGGAAGTAGGGTCTTTGTCCTTCGTCCAAACAGTCGTTGATCAGGTGATCCGAGAATATTATCTCTTGGTGTATTCCTGTAGTCCAATAAAGCTAGATATATGGATCTTGTTCACTCTCCATTGCCTTCATTAGCAAAGCCTTTGCAATCTGCACCCCTTTCACTGCCATGCCATTAGACTGAGGATAGTATGGATTAGACGTATTGTGATGAAATTTATAAAGTTTCGAAAAACTGTCAAATTGCCAACTTTTGGATTGGTGTCCATTATCTGTGACATCTGGATACCATGGTATGTAATTGTGATTTACAATATACTATAACAGTTTCACTCTTAGCATTAGATAAATGTGAAATTTCAAAGTCTAACTCAAGTTTAACTCAAAACGACTGCAACATGATTAATTTTTCCACAGTTTCTACATGATAGTCCTTTAGCTGGACAATCATGCTTCTGAGCCCACGCCCTGCCACATTTAAAACATGACTGTGTCTGCTTCTGAGACTATTTGTTTCTTAGCTGATTAGAATTCGCAAAAGTTCTTCCTGTTTGTAAGTTCTTTTCTGTGTCCACTGTGAACGACTTCATTTGGTGCGTTGTAGCTTCACTTGCACGGCAAATGTCAACAGCTTTCTTTAACTTCGAGTCCTCTTCTCGGGAAGATGTCGACGGATCTGGTCATCACTGACCCCGAACACGATCCTGTCACGAATTAGTCCTTCAGTTAGGTTTCCAAATTCGCAACATTTTGCTTTATTGCATAATTCCGTCACATAATGGTCAATGGTCTCAATGTGGCTTTTGGTTTCTTGTATTCAATGTGGCGTTTAATTTTCTCCATTACTTTATTAAGTTTATTTTCATCTCCTGCTTCCTGCCATTGGGATAATGGTAGATCTCAACTGCATCCTCCCCGGCAATACGAAGTAGCGCTCATTTTTTTGACAGTCTTTTGCTATATAGTAACACTAGTTGTAGCTTCACTTGCACGGCAAATGTCAACAGCTTTCTTTAACTTCGAGTCCTCTTCTCGGGAAGATGTCGACGGATCTGGTCATCACTGACCCCGAACACGATCCTGTCACGAATTAGTCCTTCAGTTAGGTTTCCAAATTCGCAACATTTTGCTTTATTGCATAATTCCGTCACATAATGGTCAATGGTCTCAATGTGGCTTTTGGTTTCTTGTATTCAATGTGGCGTTTAATTTTCTCCATTACTTTATTAAGTTTATTTTCATCTCCTGCTTCCTGCCATTGGGATAATGGTAGATCTCAACTGCATCCTCCCCGGCAATACGAAGTAGCGCTCATTTTTTTGACAGTCTTTTGCTATATAGTAACACTAGTCAGTATGGTGTTAAGTATCATAAATGGCATTGGCAGTCAGGGATGTAGCTAAGGCCTGATGATTGGGGGGGGGGGGTAGTGGCTGAAATTCCAACTGGATGGGTTTTGGAGCCAGAAAATTCCGACTGCTACCTTGTACCCCCCCCACCCCCGCACTACTCGTCAACGATACGGTCAATGTTAGTCAGACACCCAATATTTGGCGACTGCACTTTTGTTCTGAACTTGTTTTGGTACATTTGTACCACTGGCCCTCACTTCACAAACTTATTAATCACTCTGGTTAAGAAGCAACTGAGTATAAGTTATCTGCTTGATAGGTTACATAGACTACTAACTACAAAAGCTACAGTATGTTAATGTAACAAAGGGGAAAACTTTTTTTTTTTCAACAAATTATATTCGACGACATAGTGAATTACCAAAATTATAGTGCTTTTCCCTAGCGCGCTTAATATTATTTTCTTGGGGTAGGGGGGGGTGGGGCTATTTATCACTCACATGCAAAAAATTTCAATTGTTCACTTCATTCCAACTGAGCATTTGGAATGAAGTGAACAATTAAACATTTTGCAGAAAAATGTTGAGTTGACGATCGAGATACGATAAGTTGTCAATTAAACATTTTGCAGAAAATTTTTCAATTGCTCAGTTGGAATGAAGTGAACAATTGAAAATTTTGCCCAAAAATGTCCAATTCATGATAAGTTGTCAATTAAACATTTTTCAGAAAATTGTTCAATTGCTCAGTTAAAGCATCTGAGCAATCCAACATTTTTCTGTTTTTTGATAAGATTTTATCTTGTTATCTAAACAATTTACTGAAAAATTTCACCTTATGGGGCAAAGTTTTTCTTATGTTGATGCCACTTTTAAGCTTCCGTAGATTAGAATTGAGCGTTTCTAGCGTAGTTCGAGTAGGCATTTTTTTTTTTAGAGTATTCACAATCATACAAAGTTTTGTATGGTGGAGTATAAGGATTGCAAGATACAATTTATTAATGTGACAAGGAAAACGTGGTAAATTTGACTGATTAAAGATCAAGTTTGACTGAAACTTTAGGTCACTCACAAATTACAAGAATATATGAAAATTAGAGTGCGACAGTCGGAAAAATTAGAGTGCGACAGTTGGAAATTCCGACTGTCGCACTCAAATTTTCCAACTATCGTCAGTTTTACCAAGATTTCTCACCCCCCCACAGCCCCCCTCTAGCGACGTCCCTGTTGGCAGTACGCTACTAGAGTATGAAGTCCTTACTGTAGTGTTCTGTACAAAATGATGTAAAGCATGCAACAAAACTTCATGCTCCATTTCCAAAGTGAATCTAATTTAATGCTGTGCTCTGGCCAGCCTACTGTACATTGATATTTGTTGTAAAGGGTATTACTTCACAGATGTGATTATTTCTCTCCATACACACACTCATGCTATATATAGCCTATAGTATATATATTGAAATGTAACAGACATTAAAATGTTTAAATGGCCACAGAATATCCTAAAACCAATACATTGTTTTTCAACTTACTTATAAAATGATGGCCCAGCTTTATTTTACAATTTGCTTATTTATGATTTAGTCATCCAGCAATTAAGGCCATGGACTGCTATAGGTATTCAATCATTGTATTGCATCATAAACTGAAAAGTTTGAACTTTGAAAGAAAGAAATCCTGATCAACTACTGTAATCGATGGCTGACTGACTGACTGTATCACTGTATGCTGCCATGATCCTCTTTAAAAATCCATTCAAAGAGCATTTGCCTTCCATTAGTAGTCTTATGTATGGCTTCTCAATATATATATTAAAAAAAATTAATGTTTAGAATCTACAGAATAATACTTTTGGGTACCTAAGCATACTGTATTGTCCTGTAATAAAATATTATGATTAAAACGATGACCTTTATTAAATGCATGACTTTGCTTTCAGAATGTCTCTCAGAGTGGTTGCATTCAAACCCACTCAGGAATGCCATAGTTCTGTTTACTAAACCTATTCAGTTTGTTCAGTGATAAGGTCCTGCAAATTGTTTGCTTCAGTTTTCTTACTGCGGTTTTAACATAGTCAAAATATGTACAAGTATACAGTCTATATACGTACACTGATAGTTGCGACCTGTTTAGTCTTGGTTGAGTCTGGTGGAGCATATTCTGTGAGTTTCATCTTTTACTTGGATCTTTATTTTACTTTAATTTGGATTATTTGATACAATTCATACTGTTGCACACTACAGTACTGATAACAACTACCAAAAGGAACTTATTTTTATAAATAGCTTGATTTTCTTTTGTACAGTATGAGTCATTTGGTTTCATAAGTACTTCCTTCTCCACTACAGTTTACGTTTTTGCATATGGGTGTTTATTTTTTTATGGGTACCAATGCTGTTTAAGGCACCACTTTCCTTGTGTACTAATCCTTTCTCACTACTAAGTTGCAATGAATTATTCATGTGGTAAATATTTATGTGCATTAATATGTCTTTGTTATGGTACCAACACAAAAAAATAAATGTGTTGACAACCATGTTTTTTTTGTAGATTTTTTAATGGTGTCCCATCATTTTTTGCTGTTTATCTGTGACATTTCAACAGTTGTTATTAAATATGCTGTATTTTATCATTACAGGGTAAATTCGTCGATTATTTGTTCGAAGTAAATAATAACCTAGGTCTCCTTCACGTTATTCGAAATTTCGCTTTATATTGGTTCGTGTTCGTTATGCAGTGAATTGATCACTTTGCAACTTACGACGTAAGTTTTCGTGTCCTTAACACTTACGTAGGGAACATCAGTTTTCCACCATGTATATTTGAAAATAAAAGGCATGTACTACATTGTTTTATCTGCTTAAGAGTTAATGATGACAAACAATACTATAAATGAAAACAATGTTACGGTATTGCTAAAAGTGTCTCGAAAATAAACAGGTGAAACTTTTAGTCTTTCATTTCGTGTCCTAAAAATATTTTACGTTGTTATAAACTTCAGTGATCAGTATTTACTAACACATTGCGTAAAGCTTACTATCGTCTGCTAATTCAATGTCCCGGATGTAGATGAGGGAATTCCCGCTTTTACGTAGACACAAATGGTAGCAGACGAAAACAAATGCTGAAGTTTTATTTCGTGTCCTAACTTTTACGATGTAGCTAATTTTACGTTGTGACAACTTTCTGTGGCAGAAAAACAAGTGAGAATTATTTTTTGGAGCTTAAACTATGCAAAACATTTAGATCGAGGTTAATACTGAAGTCAAAGTCCCTCACGTAATCGTTTATCTCGGAGGTATCCTAAGGTTACTTTCACAATGTAGTGTTGCTGTTAAATGTGACACTATGGTGTTCGTGTCCTGAACTTACGATGTAAACAAAACTGTTAATTACTGCAAGCGTATATTAAAATGCAACGTTCGAAGCGCGGCTGAGTTGGATAATGTGTAGGATATTTTCCGCGAAGTAGCTTCAAACACATTTTAAGCTGATTAAAACGCTTTGTCGTTCATTATAATTGAATTGATGGAATAATACTGGTAACAACGTAACGTTCGTTGCAGGACACCAAAATGTTGTGTAGGCTAGGCCTAGGTCCGAGCCTATATAACGTTGTTACGATGAGACACTCTCGTTGATTTTAGGCATCTTTTGTGAAGCGAACAGTATGGAATTCGGTCTGTTTGGTGTTATAGCTCAGTATTCTTTGCTTAAATCTTTTTAATACCTTTATTTTCACTTCATAGACGTATAAGCCTAGCCTAACGTTATTAAGCCCAGTGTTAAGATACACATAGCTATAAGTATAACATTAGGCTATGATTAGGATAGCATAGTTAAGTGCCCTGGCAGAAATGAGCAGGTTGAGAAAGGATGAGCTCAACAAACAGGCATCGAGGATCTAACCAGAGAACTGTCTATGACATGGGCTATCATAGGTTCCTCCCCACCCCCCCCCCCCCTCCTCACCTTGAAAAATAATAAAAGGCCTAATAAAAATAGTACAACTGTCAAGTGTTGATTATTTGAAGCTGATCTTTTTCAAGTCTATACAGTATTGCTCTACCCCCCCCCCCCATTTTATTTTTTTATCCCCTTGCCCAGGAAGCAATCTCAGTTTTTTGTGATCTTTTTTGATTTTTTTCATGATGTAATAAGGACTTTATTTGATCTGCTACATTTTTTTAGCATAGTTAAGTGCCCTGGCAGAAATGAGCAGGTTGAGAAAGTCTATACAGTATTGCTCTACCCCCCCCCCCCATTTTATTTTTTTTATCCCCCAGCTGCCCAGGAAGCAATCCTCTCAGTTTTTTGTGATCTTTTTTGATTTTTTTTATGATGTAATAAGGACTTTATTCTAGTAAGGAATTAATACAATATACCAAACTTACCTGACTTATGGTCAGCATGACTTCCTTTTCGGATTTCAGTGCAGTATACAGTGTGTTCCAGTTATATTAATTCTGGATATCAAGTTCAGACTTGTATCTAGTTACCATGTAGACACTGCTAATGAATTGTTTCTTGTTACTGCTAGTGATATTTAATATCGTGTTGGATGTTATGCAAATATACACTTGATCGATGGTAGTTGTTCCATATGTAAGCAGGACACCAAATATTTTGTGTCCCACTTACACGGGGAATCTTGATAGTTGGTCTTATCTGCTGAAAGATTCTTGTAGATGGTTCTATGAAATGGATATATGTAGTGAAAGAACTTCTTTGCAATGTACAAAAGTGTTTTTCATTGAACTGAAGGCTATTGTTTACTCAAAATGAAATAAATATTTATAACGTATGGGGAAAACCACATTATTGCCAATTTCAATTTCGTTATCATCACTAATTTGTTTTTCACATTCAAGCAAGAACTGTCAAGTGCTGATTTATTCAAGCGGTATTCATTACAAAGTTCAATAGTGATAAAAGTTTCAGAAGTGCAACCTGCTTGTAACTACTAACAGGAATTTCAAGTCACTTTGGTGTCCCACTTACACGTGGAACCATATCCGAAACGTCAAATTTAAAGTTGTGACTGTGCACATAAGGTTGACCTGAACTCAAAAATTGCTTGTAAATTATCAATTGCACATACTGAACTCTAGAATGAATCACTATTTTATGGAATCAACTTATTTTGAAATTTTGGTATCAATGTCACAAGTTGGTACCCATAAAAAAATAAACACCCATATATACTTGTATTGTTCCTTATATAACAAAGTTTACAGACTGTCTCCAAATGATATTTGAGCCGGTATAATCAGTAGTTATTGTTTTAAGGTTTCAGATGACAAGAAATGTTTTAAGGTAGCCAAATTAACAGAACATTCCATGGGTGTGGTTGTTCCACCATTTTCACATGCAGTACTAATAGAATTATTGCATTATAATGAATTGTTCTGTAACCGTGTCTCATTCTGAGATCAAGATGTGAGATATTCACACATAATCTCTCTTAGTCTAAGTCTTAGTCTAAGAACTCTCTCCATAGTTATTTGGCTACTTCTAGCAAGTTACTGATTATTACAATATCTCATATGTTTAGTGTAGTATGTCTCTGCTATATGTGCCAATGCCTCATAGTTTTATATGCCTAAGGCTATGGTGATATTTTCTGGTGGGATGTTGGTTTGTGCTTTCAGGTACCTTCCTTTGGTAGTGTGAATTGCAACCACAACCTGATTGCAGCTTTCAAATGATACATTGAATGGGACATTCTAACTTTAAGAAATCTTTCAATTAAGTTAGTTATAGTCAATCTCACATAGTAATCTTTTTCTTAAAAATGATTGAATTTTTATATTTTGCAGGGGAAAATGTGCAGAATTCAGGATACGTGAAGTTTGGAATGGCAATGAAGCTGCTATTTTTTTTCTGGAATATTCTATTTTTTTATCAAATAGTAAGTGTGTGTGTTTTAATATATTCAGTATTGGAAAAGAAATACTTAAGAGGAAAATCAGAGTGAAGCATTTACAGGTGGGAATGATGTCTTTAAGAGAAGGGGAGCTAGGAGAAGCAGTTTGACAAGTTGACTTTGGCATAGTCTACTTAACATATATTTAAAGTCACATTGTTATAGTCATTAACTGACCATCAGGACAACTACATAGATATATGTTAGTACCTCCTCTCTTTGATCATTTAACCCAGTAGAAATACATTGAAGCATTTGTATGGAGTATTGCAGGAGTTACTTAAGTCAATCTGATAGGAAGTACAGTATTGTTGTGTGGAGTATTGCAGGAGTTACTTTAGTCAATCTGATAGGAAGTACAGTATTGTTGTGTGGAGTATTGCAGGAGTTACTTTAGTCAATATGATAGGAATTACAGTATGGTTGTGTGGAGTATTGCAGGAGTTACTTTAGTCAATCTGATAGGAAGTACAGTATTGTTGTGTGGAGTATTGCAGGAGTTACTTTAGTCAATCTGATAGGAAGTACAGTATTGTTGTGTGGAGTATTGCAGGAGTTACTTTAGTCAATCTGATAGGAAGTACAGTATTGTTGTGTGGAGTATTGCTGGAGTTACTTTAGTCAATCTGATAGGAAGTACAGTATTTTTGTGTGGAGTATTGCAGGAGTTACTTTAGTCAATCTGATAGGAAGTACAGTATTGTTGTGTGGAGTATTGCAGGAGTTACTTTAGTCAATATGATAGGAATTACAGTATGGTTGTGTGGAGTATTGCAGGAGTTACTTTAGTCAATCTGATAGGAAGTACAGTATTGTTGTGTGGAGTATTGCAGGAGTTACTTTAGTCAATCTGATAGGAAGTACAGTATTGTTGTATGGAGTATTGCAGGAGTTACTTACGTCAATATGATAGGAAGTACATTATTGTTGTCTGGAGTATTGCTGGAGTTACTTCAGTCAATATGATAGGAAGTACAGTATGGTTGTATGGAGTATTGCTGGAGTTACTTTAGTCAATATGATAGGAAGTACAGTATTGTTGTGTGGAGTATTGCAGGAGTTACTTTAGTCAATATGATAGGAAGTACAGTATTGTTGTGTGGTGTATTGCTGGAGTTACTTACGTCAATATGATAGGAAGTACATTATTGTTGTCTGGAGTATTGCTGGAGTTACTTCAGTCAATCTGATAGGAAGTACAGTATGGTTGTGTGGAGTATTGCAGGAGTTACTTTAGTCAATATGATAGGAAGTACATTATTGTTGTCTGGAGTATTGCAGGAGTTACTTACGTCAATATGATAGGAAGTACATTATTGTTGTCTGGAGTATTGCTGGAGTTACTTCAGTCAATCTGATAGGAAGTACAGTATGGTTGTGTGGAGTATTGCAGGAGTTACTTAAGTCAATATGATAGGAAGTACAGTATTGTTGTGTGGAGTATTGCAGGAGTTACTTCAGTCAATATGATAGGAAGTACAGTATTGTTGTGTGGAGTTTTGCATGAGTTACTTAAGTCAATATGATAGGAAGTACAGTATTGTTGTGTGGAGTATTGCAGGAGTTACTTAAGTCAATATGATAGGAAGTACAGTATGGTTGTGTGGAGTTTTGCATGAGTTACTTAAGTCAATATGATAGGAAGTACAGTATTGTTGTGTGGTGTATTGCAGGAGTTACTTCAGTCAATATGATAGGAAGTACAGTATTGTTGTGTGGAGTTTTGCAGGAGTTACTTAAGTCAATATGATAGGAAGTACAGTATTGTTGTGTGGAGTATTGCAGGAGTTACTTTAGTCAATATGATAGGAAGTACAGTATTGTTGTGTGGAGTATTGCAGGAGTTACTTTAGTCAATATGATAGGAAGTACAGTATTGTTGTGTGGAGTATTGCAGGAGTTACTTTAGTCAATCTGATAGGAAGTACAGTATTGTTGTGTGGAGTATTGCAGGAGTTACTTTAGTCAATATGATAGGAAGTACAGTATTGTTGTGTGGAGTATTGCAGGAGTTACTTTAGTCAATATGATAGGAAGTACTGTATTGTTGTGTGGTGTATTGCAGGAGTTACTTTAGTCAATCTGATAGGAAGTACATTATTGTTGTCTGGAGTATTGCAGGAGTTACTTACGTCAATATGATAGGAAGTACATTATTGTTGTGTAGAGTATTGCAGGAGTTACTTCAGTCAATCTGATAGGAAGTACAGTATGGTTGTATGGTGTATTGCAGGAGTTACTTTAGTCAATATGATAGGAAGTACAGTATTGTTGTGTGGAGTATTGCAGGAGTTACTTAAGTCAATATGATAGGAAGTACAGTATTGTTGTGTGGAGTATTGCAGGAGTTACTTTAGTCAATATGATAGGAAGTACAGTATTGTTGTGTGGAGTATTGCAGGAGTTACTTTAGTCAATCTGATAGGAAGTACAGTATTGTTGTGTGGAGTATTGCAGGAGTTACTTTAGTCAATCTGATAGGAAGTACAGTATTGTTGTGTGGAGTATTGCAGGAGTTACTTTAGTCAATCTGATAGGAAGTACAGTATGGTTGTGTGGAGTATTGCTGGAGTTACTTCAGTCAATATGATAGGAAGTACAGTATTGTTGTGTGGAGTTTTGCATGAGTTACTTAAGTCAATATGATAGGAAGTACAGTATTGTTGTGTGGAGTATTGCAGGAGTATTGCAGGAGTTACTTAAGTCAATATGATAGGAAGTACAGTATTGTTGTGTGGAGTATTGCAGGAGTTACTTTAGTCAATATGATAGGAAGTACAGTATTGTTGTGTGGAGTATTGCAGGAGTTACTTTAGTCAATATGATAGGAAGTACAGTATTGTTGTGTGGAGTATTGCAGGAGTTACTTTAGTCAATCTGATAGGAAGTACAGTATTGTTGTGTGGAGTATTGCAGGAGTTACTTTAGTCAATATGATAGGAAGTACAGTATTGTTGTGTGGAGTATTGCAGGAGTTACTTTAGTCAATATGATAGGAAGTACAGTATTGTTGTGTGGAGTATTGCAGGAGTTACTTTAGTCAATCTGATAGGAAGTACAGTATGGTTGTGTGGAGTATTGCAGGAGTTACTTTAGTCAATATGATAGGAAGTACAGTATTGTTGTGTGGAGTATTGCAGGAGTTACTTTAGTCAATATGATAGGAAGTACAGTATTGTTGTGTGGTGTATTGCAGGAGTTACTTCAGTCAATCTGATAGGAAGTACAGTATGGTTGTATGGTGTATTGCAGGAGTTACTTTAGTCAATATGATAGGAAGTACAGTATTGTTGTGTGGAGTATTGCAGGAGTTACTTTAGTCAATATGATAGGAAGTACATTATTGTTGTCTGGAGTATTGCAGGAGTTACTTTAGTCAATATGATAGGAAGTACAGTATTGTTGTATGGAGTATTGCAGGAGTTACTTTAGTCAATATGATAGGAAGTACAGTATGGATGTATGGTGTATTGCAGGAGTTACTTCAGTAAATATGATAGGAAGTACATTATTGTTGTCTGGAGTATTGCTGGAGTTACTTCAGTCAATATGATAGGAAGTACAGTATGGTTGTGTGGAGTATTGCAGGAGTTACTTTAGTCAATATGATAGGAAGTACAGTATTGTTGTGTGGAGTATTGCAGAAGTTACTTCAGTCAATATGATAGGAAGTACAGTATTGTTGTGTGGAGTATTGCAGGAGTTACTTTAGTCAATATGATAGGAAGTACAGTATTGTTGTGTGGAGTATTGCAGGAGTTACTTTAGTCAATATGATAGGAAGTACAGTATTGTTGTGTGGAGTATTGCAGGAGTTACTTCAGTCAATCTGATAGGAAGTACAGTATGGTTGTATGGTTGTATGGTGTATTGCAGGAGTTACTTTAGTCAATCTGATAGGAAGTACAGTATGGTTGTGTGGAGTATTGCAGGAGTTACTTCAGTCAATCTGATAGGAAGTACAGTATGGTTGTATGGTGTATTGCAGGAGTTACTTTAGTCAATCTGATAGGAAGTACAGTATTGTTGTGTGGAGTATTGCAGGAGTTACTTCAGTCAATCTGATAGGAAGTACAGTATGGTTGTATGGTGTATTGCAGGAGTTACTTTAGTCAATCTGATAGGAAGTACAGTATTGTTGTGTGGAGTATTGCAGGAGTTACTTCAGTCAATCTGATAGGAAGTACAGTATGGTTGTATGGTGTATTGCAGGAGTTACTTTAGTCAATCTGATAGGAAGTACAGTATTGTTGTGTGGAGTATTGCAGGAGTTACTTTAGTCAATATGATAGGAAGTACAGTATGGTTGTATGGTGTATTGCAGGAGTTACTTTAGTCAATCTGATAGGAAGTACAGTATAGTTGTGTGGAGTATTGCAGGAGTTACTTCAGTCAATCTGATAGGAAGTACAGTATGGTTGTATGGTGTATTGCAGGAGTTACTTTAGTCAATCTGATAGGAAGTACAGTATTGTTGTGTGGAGTATTGCAGGAGTTACTTCAGTCAATCTGATAGGAAGTACAGTATGGTTGTATGGTGTATTGCAGGAGTTACTTTAGTCAATCTGATAGGAAGTACAGTATGGTTGTGTGGAGTATTGCAGGAGTTACTTAAGTCAATCTGATAGGAAGTACAGTATGGTTGTATGGTGTATTGCAGGAGTTACTTTAGTCAATCTGATAAGAAGTACAGTATGGTTGTGTGGAGTATTGCAGGAGTTACTTAAGTCAATCTGATAGGAAGTACAGTATGGTTGTATGGTGTATTGCAGGAGTTACTTTAGTCAATCTGATAGGAAGTACAGTATGGTTGTGTGGAGTATTGCAGGAGTTACTTTAGTCAATATGATAGGAAGTACAGTATTGTTGTGTGGAGTATTGCAGGAGTTACTTTAGTCAATCTGATAGGAAGTACAGTATGGTTGTGTGGAGTATTGCAGGAGTTACTTTAGTCAATATGATAGAAAGTACAGTATGGTTGTGTGGAGTATTGCAGGAGTTACTTAAGTCAATCTGATAGGAAGTACAGTATGGTTGTATGGTGTATTGCAGGAGTTACTTCAGTCAATCTGATAGGAAGTACAGTATGGTTGTGTGGAGTATTGCAGGAGTTACTTAAAAGTCAATATGATAGGAAGTACAGTATGGTTGTGTGGAGTATTGCAGGAGTTACTTCAGTCAATCTGATAGGAAGTACAGTATGGTTGTGTGGAGTATTGCAGGAGTTACTTTAGTCAATATGATAGGAAGTACAGTATGGTTGTGTGGAGTATTGCAGGAGTTACTTTAGTCAATATGATAGGAAGTACAGTATTGTTGTGTGGAGTATTGCAGGAGTTACTTTAGTCAATATGATAGGAAGTACAGTATTGTGGTGTGGTTATACCTTGAATTGAAAGATTTATCTATCTTTTAACTTTAATATCAGGTTTATATTGAATTTTGTTTTCTGTTTTAAGGTACAAACTGGTGGGGCTATACCAACTCGTTTCGATGCTATTGATTCACAGTGTCCAAGAGAGTGAGTACATTTCATCACTGAATGTTAAAAATTCATGATTACAGAACCATCAAAAAGTTGCTATCGTAACATTGTGATGTATGCTTAGAGTGATGGTCCACAAACCATGGTACACCACCCAAAATAAGGAGAATTGGAAAATTTTTGTAAGCTTATCGCGGGTATACTGTATTATGTTAACTGCCAAAACTCAACTGGATAGTATATCAAAGAGCATTAGTACAATCTTGTGTGAGGGACTTGTGATACAGTTACACTGTAGATAAGCGCACCTTCCCCGACTTTGAATAGTGTTGAATCCAACGATCTATATTTTTCCCCGTTGTGGTTGTGGTTAATCAAATCCGCTGAAATATACAAGCCTTTTAAGCTTCCTTTCAATTAAATTGTGACTTTATTGATTTGATTCAGTCAAGAGGATCACCTGTATCCATTTGGGGGATATGATGTTAGGGAAGGGGAGAGGGGAGGAATCGGAGGGAGGCAAGTTAAAAATTCTTTTGGAGCAAGACGATTAAGAAATTTGTATGTTGTGTTCACTGTAGAAAACAACTTAAATAGCAGATTTACTTGTCCTGACTTTCATGCAAAATATCCCTACTCCCACCCCTACCCCCCTCCCCCCTCCCCCATCCCAAAAAGCATTACAAAAGCATTGTCTGCAAGGTCGATATAGTAATAAAGGCGAGTAAACTACTAACCAAATGAGTTAACATGAGGCACACACAGATATTCAGAGAGCTTAATACAAACTTTGTCAGGTTTGACAAATGTTCTACACAGCATAGCAACTGTGCCAGCTTCCAATAGGAGGCTTGAGTTTTATGGCAGTTCTATTTCAGTCAGTACAAAGTCCATGTGTAAGTCATATTCACTGTTTATTAACTTTACCTGTTGGTGATAAACATGGACTATACGTCACTTGTATGCAAATAGAGGACTTTATAACGAAAGGGGTGCATTCTAAGGCACACTTAAACTATAAATTAGGTATATGTGCTCTAAATGCAAGATTGTGATAATAATGATGATAAACTCAACATTTTCTCGACTGATTTAGGGAGGGGCACCTTTATGGTAAGTCCAGAGGTGAATGAAGGATTTTATAAAGTAGTAGGGGCTGCCCTGTGGTCATTTAAGCTGGCTCCCATTTAGGATTCCTACCCCAGTAAAAATATTAAAATTTAGACACTAAATTTCATTTTTATTAATTTATATTTGTTCTATCACAACATAGGTATGACATATGACATAGAAGGAGATAAGAAACAAAAAATTTGAAAGGAAGTGTACTAGTGACACTCCCTGAAAAAAAAAAGAACTTTACAATTAGAAAAAAAAAAACAGAACCACCCCTTCCCTCACCCCCCCTTCCCCCCCTCAGTTTCAAATGGTGCATACTGAGGCATATTTCGACTTTAACATTAGGGATATATATAATAATAATAATTAATATTTATATAGAGCATAATCAGCATAGGGATATATAAGTAGCTCTTAATGCAAGGTTGTGTTATTAGACTATAGCATTAGGGATATATAAGTAGCTCTTAATGCAAGGTTGTGTTATTAGACTATAGCATTAGGGATATATAAGTAGCTCTTAATGCAAGGTTGTGTTATTAGACTATAGCATTAGGGATATATAAGTAGCTCTTAATGCAAGGTTGTGTTATTAGGCTATAGCATTAGGGATATATAAGTAGCTCTTAATGCAAGGTTGTGTTATTAGACTATAGCATTAGGGATATATAAGTAGCTCTTTATGCAAGGTTGTGTTATTAGACTATAGCATGAGGGATATATAAGTAGCTCTTAATGCAAGGTTGTGTTATTAGACTATAGCATTAGGGATATATAAGTAGCTCTTAATGCAAGGTTGTGTTATTAGGCTATAGCATTAGGGATATATAAGTAGCTCTTAATGCAAGGTTGTGTTATTAGACTAGCATTAGGGATATATAAGTAGCTCTAAATGCAAGGTTGTGTTATTAAATACTCTGTGTGAAGTTGGAAATGAGGAGGTGGTTGAGTACCTACGTAGAAGTGGTCTAATTCTTGTCCAGCTTTCAATGCAAGCATCCCCCGCCTGAATCTTTTCCCCCGACTGACAATGTCGATGATTTCATTCGCATCGATAACATATTGGATACTGGACCATCTGTGATGTTCTGGTCTGAATTTGAGGCTACTTCAGGGGCCAACCACTTTATTCCAAGTGACGTCCTGGAAAGGCTAGCCCTTATATGTTTGTTTTAGTGTACTAACCCTGGTAAAGGTAGTGTTCAAACTTTTGAAAAATTTATCAAACTCAACTCAAAAAGCTGCTTCAAACACCTTCAGTTCTTGCTGACATCATCAGTAGTGTAATATGTACTGTTGGTTCACTTTCACAATGGCGCACCTGTTGGTGATTTGTTCAATACTCCAATTACAGTATGGTGTAGTATGTTAACAACCCAACAAAAACGTTATACTTTAGCCACTCTGACTGGGAATGCTGGACTAATTTATATAGAATGATTTCTCAAAAACTAAAGGTTGGTGTTAAAATTCAACCTGCGCTGGTAGTAGTCCATTCGCTTAATCTGTAACACATCAGAATAATTTGTTTGCTTATTCCTTGCTGGAGGCGAAAGGAATCAAGGCGATGGTGATGGTGTTCATTTTAGGTAAACTTCATACTTGGTATGTACTGTAGATTTGTCTTATTGAGGTAAAAGAACTATTCTTTCCTGTGAAGTTCAATGATCATTTGAGTCAACAGAGGTCAAAGTCTGAAATCATGATACTCAAAACGTAGATCTTTGTTGAACTTCATACTTTATACATAGATCCAGCTTGGTGAGTACAAGAACCCTATTGAAATTGTTGGAGGTCAAAGGTAACTTTAAGGCAACATTTAAGTGAAAGTCCGAAAATCTTGTAGACACAATAACACAAGAAGTACAGTACATCTTTCTTGAACTCCATACTTCGTTTGTAGATCCACCTTGGTTAGTGCAAGAACCTTCTTGAAATTGGTAGAGGTCAAATGAGGTCAACAGGCACCAAAGTCTGAAAACCATTTAAAGCATGATAACTCCAAAATTAAAGCTACAATTACTCTGTGAATTCTCCAGTGCTATGATTTTCTTTTGGTCAACATAGGTTGGTCAATGTCAGTTCAGTTTAGTGAACAGGCCCAATTGAAAAACATTCTGAACTGATTTTCAAAAAATATTTAGAATATAGTCATGCAGGAAAAGAATCCTGCTCCAGAGAGTTGGTATTCTCGTGTTGGGTGCTTTAAGCAAACTCAAGTGACCCTTCTCAGTTTCTCTACTCAAGTGCCTTCCAGCTTAAATGTCTTGTTATTCAAACATCTATGTGTCTGTATTTCACAATAATAGGAAGACTGTTGTTTCTGAATATTGAAACATTTTGGAATAAAATTCTTTACTGTAAATCCTTACCATTGAACTAATTGGTTGATGCCCACAAGTGATTGCTACATGTAAGAGATGGAAATCTAGATCTTTTCTGGTTCTCACTTAATTCTTGGACAAATTTAACTCACTTGCTCTACAATTTTGAGTAAATTATATGGCAAGGAATCACAAACTGGTTCTCTGGTCTAACGTCTTGTTTTGGTACTGTTATGATAATGTTGAACCATCTATTAGAACTTCACGGTACTGTCTTCAATGACAACTATAATATGTCAACCTGTTTCATCCCCCACCCCCTTCCCCTTTTTTTGTTGTCTTTTCAGGTTCTACTACCAATGGAGTCAGTGTTATGCATGTGGCAGATGTTCTGTTGATGAAATTCCCAATGAAGTCATATCGGGTTGTAGAAATTTTCCCTACTTGTGTGCCACAGAGAATGTTGATGAGCCGAAAGCAAATAAATTTCATCCTCACAACTGTGAGTAATATATTACGATTATATAGACTTACAAGTCAATGGTGACAACAGTTAGGGAGCACAGAAGTAAATCATTAAAATAATCACCTTTAGAACCTTCTAAAAAAAAAAAAAAAAAAAATTTAAATTTTTAAATTTTCAGAACAATACGTCTCAGCAATGTCTGTCAGTCCAGATGTTGGTGTCTATGATTGTGCTTTTATATACGTTAATATCTATTTATATAAAGGATGTTTCTTGCACTTTAAGTATCTCTGGTGTTCATAGCTACAATCAGTGAGACAATCAATTTTTAAGTATAGTCAAGATGATAATTAAAACTGTTGAACAAACCTAATACTCATCTGGTATAACACACCAGTATAAACTCAACTCATGTGTTTTCATTGGCTAGTGTGCTAAGCATATATATACTAATATGCAATGTGGGTTTATATTTTGTTGCGTTCTTGATTGTGTTGAAGCTCTATGGAATTATGTCATCAGTTTTTTCCTTTCAAACTTCCTAAAAATTCATTAATTTGTGCCACCTTTTTTTCCTGCCCAGGGCCACAATTGCTTGGAAGTTTTTCAGAGAATACAAGTGCTTGGCTCGTATTTTTCTTCCATGAGGTATGTTATTGCATCTTCACTAAGATATAAATCAATAATCTCTTTAGAACATAGAAATTTAGAGTTAATATTGGTAATAGTCAGAGCTCGATGACGATTCTGTTTTAAAACAGCTCATTCGGCTTTACTCTTGCTTCTATTTTTGGTATCCTGCTTTTACATCGTTCTGAGACTTTTGACTATAATAAAAGTAAAGAAAAACAGGGTACCCTTTCGAGACAATTGTTGGTTATTTTCTTTTAATGTTTCTATGAAATTGTAACATTCTGAGATGAATATTAATGCTTATTTAGTGCTTTGTATGAATGAACAGGGTTAATTAATGATCAACTTCCATTTATCGCAGGATAAGTCACTCACGGGGGGGGGGGGGGTTATAGCCCCATGGCTGGATGCACTCGGCCTTCGGCCTTGTGCATCCCATGAGTTATACCCCTGTATGTGCATTACCCTGTGATAAACGCACATTAGACCATTGATTAAACCCTAACTATACTCATGTATTTCCAACTTTTTCTGTTTTCTGCATAAGAAAGGCATTGAAATATCAGCATGCACTACATCTATCTCCTTTCACAATTTGAATTCTTTTACGAGCCCTGTCCGCATTCCCTCCCCGTATTCATTGGTATACTTGTTTGGAATATTGTATTTCAGGAAAGGGATTAATCCTAATCTGAGTGTAGCAGCTGATTAATCTTCAGCCTTACTTTTATTCTGAACACTTTGCTTTCCCATTCATATCTTCATTTCTAGTAATGTCAGTACTATTTTAAATTTAAAAGATGTATGAACAATTGTTGATATGAGACAGCGCCAGATCAAAACAGTGTATTTATTGTATCATCTTGAATAATGAAATGACATTTGGTTCTAGTGACAAACTAATTACATTCCATTATCGGATAATTTCTTCCAGGATGGTCAACCAATAATTGGAAAGATCTGCATGAAGGAATCCCAGTATTCTCAACATGATTGGAGATCCTATCAAAAAGCATTCTTGCAACCTAACAGTTCATCAGATGGAATCAAGTATACACACTTGGGTTAGTATTGTCTGTTCAGACAGTCCATATATAGGTCCCATTACAAAAAAATTAAAGCAAATCCAAAAAGGATTTCTCCCAGAGGTTTTGCTGTTTTACAAATATTAATCATATGAAAACGTGAAGTCAAAACATTGAATGACAAGGTTTTGTTTCCGAACAGCCTGCCGTTGTATTTGGATGCAACACAAGATGCAAGGTAGGGTGCATCGGTATATCGATACACCAGGTATACCTGGTACTTCATTCATACCCATACCAATGGTATTGAAATCTGTCATAAACCAATATTCCAAAAATACCAGGTATATCTGAAACAAACCTTGAATAACTGGTACAAATATTACCGCTGCTACTGTTTATCGTGTATAACTTACCACTCCCCGTAGTCCCCAACTGTAACATTCTTGTTGCACAATCTTAGCCATTGCATCTGTTGCTTAACTTGCTTGTACTGTACCAGACAAAAGATCAACGAACGGACACACTGATATGTTTCTTGCATTTTAACAGGTACTTATTACCTAATACTGGAGTATGGTACCACCACATTGTTAATATTCATTGTAAGATACAGCTGTAAGATATGTAGACAGGCTACCTCAGATCATGATATTTAACTTCCGATTAAAATATTTCTTACACAGAGGCTGTCCAGCTTTACGATTTCAGTCTACCCCCCAACATGTCCATGTATTTTGCAATCTTTTCAAATGCTGGGTAAGAAATATTCCTAACATTTACACTTGACTTGATGTCATGTATAAGTCTGCGATAGTATAAAGAGCAATAGAATGGTTAAAGAGAAAGAATTGTTTTTTTTGTATGCAAGATGTTTAGGAGGCACTTCATTAATGGAAATGATTGATTTGATTAATTTTATACATAATGATGAGCTAAGTGATAATCATGTATGATGATGAGTGCAGCCATAGTTTGAACAATTCAATATAAATGTTCAAACTACATAGTGGATGAGTTCATGATTGTTATGAATAATCATGAGTTGACTCATCATATATAAAATGATGAGCTGAGTGATTATCGTGTATGATGATGAGTACAGCCATAGTTTGAACTAATCAATATGAGTGTTCAAAATACATAGTGATGAGTTCATGATTGTTATGAATAATCATGAGTTGACTCATCGTATACATAATGATGAGCTAAGTGACTATCTTATATGATGATGAGTACACCATTGTTTGAAATATTCAATATAAATGTTCAAACTACATAGTGGATGAGTTCATGATTGTTATGAATAATCATGAGTTGACTCATCGTATACATAATGATGAGCTAAGTGACTACCTTATATGATGATGAGTACAGCCATAGTTTGAACTATTCAATAGAAATGTTCAAACTACTTAATGGATGAGTTCATGATTGTTATGAATAATCATGAGTTGACTCATCGTATACATTATGATGAGCTGAGTGATTATCGTGTATGATGATGAGTACAGCCATAGTTTGAACTATTCAATATGAGTGTTCAAAATACATAGTGATGAGTTCATGATTGTTATGAATAATCATGAGTTGACTCATCGTATACATAATAATGAGCTGAGTGATTATCGTGTATGATGATGAGTACAGCCATAGTTTGAACTATTCAATAAGAGTGTTTAAAATACATAGTGATGAGTTCATGATTGTTATGAATAATCATGAGTTGACTCATCGTATACATTATGATGAGCTAAGTGACTATCGTGTATGATGATGAGTACAGCCATAGTTTGAACTATTCAATATAAGTGTTCAAAATGCATATTGGATGAGTTCGTGATTGTTATGAATAATCATGAGTTGACTCATCTTATACATAATGATGAGCTAAGTGACTATCGTGTTCAATGATGAGTACAGCCACAGCAAGTAGGTTCTTTTATTCCTGGAAGTGCCTTTCTATGAGATACATTCTTACAATTAAGCCTATAAACCGTGATAGTAAGGTGCAACCTAAGTGATCATCATGCATAAAAGTGTGTTCCCCAATTATTAAGCATAAAAATATTTAGAGTGACCAAAGACTTTTGCAATTATCATATATAGCAATGAACTCAGCATTTGTCATATTTCTATTTTGCGTATATACTGAAGACAACCATTTCCTCTGTATCAACTATCAAGCCTTCTGAAGTTGTGTCTTTGCTTCTGTTATCAAATAAAAGCAATGGATATAACTGATAATGTTGTCTTGTTTCTCTTGGTGCTAGGAGTGAGATGGCTAAAAGTAGTGCAGTATGTATGATTGAATCCAAGGATATTCGGGAGGTCTTTTACAGCCAAAAATTTAGAAATGAGACTACTGGAGCAGTAATTGAGAAAAGAGAATTGCCTTGGCCTCTGGGAACTGCATCTGGACGTGTGAGTTGTTTCTTCAATCAAAGTACATACATTGTGCAATTTAGTCCATTTATATCAGGTTTTAAAGCGAACCTTTATTTTGCTGTATTTTGAATTCTTGTTAGGGAGTTGTGGATTTGTATGGGCTTGTTGTTACTGGTACAGCAGGACACTAAATAGTCCAAACCAAAAACCATTGCAAGGTGGTACTATTAAATGTGAAAGCCAAGGGAGGCAACATTATCTGGAATAAGTGAATAGTATGAAAGCCATTGAATATTGGAGAGCAGCTTGCAGGCTACCCTACATGTATTATTCCAGCATCATGGTGTTGTCTTTGCCATTCTCCATTTATTTCTCTAGCTTTTATGAACCAGTTTAAAGGGACAATTTGTATTCATTGTCCTCTGTATCGGTGATCAAGTGCATTTTTAATTATTGGTGACTATGGCCAGGTAGGTTGAAGAATCCTGCCTTGATTTTCCATTACCGTGATTGTAATGATGCGTTTTTGGTTACGATAACCCTAATGTTTGCATTCATGATGGCTTATGTGTGTGCGTTTGCGGTTGTGCATTGAATATGTATAAGTACCAAATTGAGTAGAAGAAGCCTATAGTTTAAGGTGGAGGTCAAGGTCAATAGGGGTCACCATGGTTCAAATTGTGAAAACCTTGTAAACATGATATCTTAAGAAGGGAAGCTTGGACAGATCGCATATTTGGTATGTAATTGTATCACTTTGAGCACAAGAAGCATTATGTTATGGGCAGTCTAGTTATTATTCTTTGATAAAGTTTGGGTTATTCATCGTCTATAAAAGGTCAGATGTCTCGCTATGGTCACTTTACTGATATTCACTCTCCATAACACGTGTCTGGTTTTATTGTCTATTTGTCTGTTTATATTTGGTCTAGTGTGGCTTTATAAGCGAGGATAGTGAATGGTTACAGGATCATCCCCTCATGTCTGATCAGGTGGATTGTACAGCAACGTTTGAATATGAAGGAAGGTTTCTTGCCTTAGAGACATTGGAGAAACTGGGCCCAGATGGTGTCCTCCACAAGGTTATATTTATCGGAACAGGTTGGTTGGAAACAGCACTAGGCTCTATCGAACAGTCTGTTAACAGTATTTTTAATTTGTGCTGAAGGTATAGACTTCCTTATTTAGAGAACCCTCAATTGGAGTTTCACTTCATAATTGTATAGATTTTTCTTGCATTTAATTACAGCACTATGTTTTTCATCAGAATTTTTGGCTCCATTATAAAAGTGCAACTTTTTGGCTGAAACAGTGAATTCTCTCTTCCTTGTTTTCAATCTGTATTGATTTGGTCTTCCATGACCCTATTTATTGATAAGCACCTTAAAAAGCACCTTATGTATTTGTGTGAATGGAATTAAAATTTTAAAATTGACCATTAACAGTCCCTCATAGTTTTCAGATTGTAGTGTGTGACTATAGTGTTATTGGTATGTTTGGTAAAGTTGGGGTGCAAACTGCTCTTTCTAAATTCCATCTTTGCTGGTCCATTTGACTTTATTATAATCCATATTTTGACATGTGTTTGACATTGATACACATACTTAATCCTATCAAATACAACAGTTTGTCATCACGGATGCTGTGAAATATATAAAAAGATAGCTTTAAGAAAGTGTTGATTCTAATTTAGCTTTATTTTGTCTGCTTTTCTTAGCCTGTTCTATTTATTACTCTCTCTCTTATCAATTCACAGAGGATGGACGACTCTTAAAGTTCACCTTGGATGGTGAATCTTTTACTTTCCTCATGGAGGAGTATTTCACAAACGATTCTACAATAGGCATAACAAACTTAAAAGTAAATTTTATGTACGATGAGCGGATACTAAATGTATCCACATCAGATGGATTACACCACCAACTTGGTCTTCAGAATTGCAACAAGATCAGTAATCAGTGGTGAGTTAAAATGCCGGATAGTTTATTTAATGGCGCATTCTATTTAACTGATTGTGAATAAGTTTGTGCATAATTTTTGAATTTTTAATGAAATCTGTCTTTTAACTTTTCAAACAATGTTTATTATTAAAAATTATATCATGGAGTATTTTACTGGGTAAAGGTATCTACAACAAACTTAGAATGGATTTAATATATAATAATACTCTGGCAATTATATGAATTGCTTGTGCTAATGGGCCACACATTCTAACCTAGAACACTACACACAAACATATCCACCATGCTATATCTCATACTTTAAGAAAGAAATTAGCTATTGTATGACATAGGAGCAGCTGGGTTAGGGGTGTCTACTATGACTATCGTGGTCAGCTAGTATAGGGACGGAAGCTTGGAAATAAATGAAACATACACAAATCAGTACGCAAAAACATTGGAATGAGGGTAACGACTGGCTCTTATATTCAGTAGGCCCTCCCACCCAAGTATTTTACTGCTGAGTGACATGGGCGGCGATCCTGGGGGGGAAGGGGGGATATATCCCCCCATGAAAATGGGTGGAGGGGATGTAATACACCATATCCCCCCCCCCCCACCAAATGCCAGGGATAAGTATTATTATATGCCTACATTTATGCATCATCGTGAATGTACGGCTCTCTTTTAGCTTCATTTCTCGCCTACCATAGACGCAGTGCGATCTTTTAAAAAAAAAAAAGTCTTTATCTTTATCACAATATTGATATAGTACATATATGCACCCTCATAGTATTCATATAGGCCCTATAGTAGGCCTACACACGTACATGTTCCCTCGAACAGCTGAGAATCTCATGTTACCAGGGTAATGCTTAATACACGTTTCACCTGGATGCCCTAGCAATCGGTACCTAGGAATGTAACTATGTGTTATTGTGTATTGCATGTGTATAGGCCTATAATAGCCTGCATGAGGCCATTTTCTTCATCGAATAATATAAAAGAGCTCTCGAACATTCTAATGTAGCGCCTGAAACAAGATTGACAGGGGCAATTTTCCCAAAATAACACCCGAAATAAGTATTTTGGATCCTGATTATGAGATATTTCGGACATGATATCCCTATTTTAAAGTTGGGTATATGCCACTTGGAAACCTTGGGAAGTGCCGTTTCCGGCCATCTAGAGGGTTTGTAAATCCCATAATTTTCTTGTACGCTTCGCGCCAACTCATGGTGGCGCTATGCTTAGATAGTCAACAAGATCTTATCCCCCCCCCACTCGGAAGTACGGATCGCCGCCCATGCTGAGTGATATGAAACATACATAATAGTGTGAAATTACCAAGCGAGGTATTAGTGTGGTCACAGCTTGACTTGAATTTACAATAAACATACAAACAATACACAATAACTACATCAAGACAGGGCAGGAGATACGGTGTGTAACCATGGCTACGGTAATACAGTATGACATCACACAGCCTTCAGCTGGTACTCTCCAAGGATCCTGGCTGGCTTCCAGGTGGTAACCTCAGTATGCCCTCGTAGGGTAGCACCCAGTCCCAGGCCCAAGGTATCTGGTCAAGACCAAGTAATGTCTCCGTCCATTTAGTTTGCCCTCATGGACCCCTCGACTGGCACCATCAGAAAATTAAGACCTGAATGATCAGAATATAAAGCAAGTTGAATGTGAAGACTACTGAACAGTCTTCCACTCTCTCAGAAAGCGGTGAAGGTGTTGCCTCAGTTTGTATGCATCTATTGGAGGTGGCTAGGTTTTAAACTTTTAACATCTTAACTCCACCCTTAGAACTATAGGGTGGCCAATGACCACCAACAAAGAGGAGTTGTTTTGACTTTACAGTTGAGAGAAGCCAGATGCTGTATAACATAAGGGGTGTTACCACAGAGCACACATTGGGAGCGCAGAAATGCTTCAGGGGGCAAAACAGGAAGCACAGAAGTTATCGGAGCCAAGATGATTAATAACGGGGAGCAAAGAAAGAAGAGGGGATTCAAGATAAACAGTCAGGCCGGGTATAGACTCCTTGTGTCTCTCTAGTCAACCCCTACTTACTCCCAACAGACTTCCATTGAGGTACATGACATAGTTAACAATACAAGTGAAGGAATTTGACAACATGAGGAAGAAAATAGTAGCAGGGGCTAAAATAGCAGCCTGCTACAGATGCTTAGTTCCTAAGGTATATGACACTGGGCATAAAACGCAGTGGTGCACTATGCTCAATACCTGCTTACTATCCCATTGTGCCCTGTCAACATATTGGACCCTTCCATTATAAACCAGGGAGAAAGTAACATACACAACACATTCAAGAAACAGAGTTGAATTGAACCAATGGGAAATTTACCTAGTACCTACAAATGAGGAATTCATTGATCGCATGTCTGATCTGTGTTATAAATCAGATGCACCGAATTGAGTTATCAGCACCCTTGCTCTGCAATATCCATAGAAAATGTTCTGCTTTGTGAAGGATATATGCGAAGGAAGTGTGCACTTTTGTTCATGGAAATGCACTTTGTATAGGAGATAGCCTTACAATTAAGCCTTACTGTATTGATAAGGTGAAATTCACTGATATAACATGAATATTCATAACTCATGATTGTTCTGTCACCCAGGTGGGACAATTTTTTTCTATACTGTAGTGTTATTTCCTGCTTCAGAGCACTCGTATTGTCAGTATGATCAGTATGAATATCATGTTTCTATCAGATCAAGGTTAGGAACTGTTTGTACTGACAATACCAGTGCTTTGAGAGCATGATATTGTTGTACAGTTTAGAGAGGTATTAGCATTAGGAAATTGTCCCAACTGGCTGTGTTCTGTAATATCAGTCTGATCCAACAATTAAATTTCACTGACGCATCATGAATATTCATAGTTCTCTTGTGTATTTTGTATCACCAGTCTGATGCACCAATTGCATTTACTAACAGCTGGAACAATTTCTCAGTGCTCAGACCACTATTTACTGTGCTCTATTTTGGTGCTTGGAAGCACTTGCACTGACAGTATGAACAGTTCCTAACCTATTTTATCTGATAGAAATTATGATATTCATAATGCCCGTACAGTCAGTACAACTGCTTTGAAGCATGATATGAAAAGTACAGTTCACACAAAAAGGCCTAACTGGGTGAAATTTACTGTGGCATTGTGAATATTTACCAATCTCATGTTTGTTTTATGTTGTCAATCAGCGGAACCCATTAACTTGACATTATGTATGTTTGTGTTGCATAAAATTATGCATCCATCTTATTTTCTGCAATTTCTTGTGTTTTCACTTGAACATCTACCCTCCAGCCTTCTTTAATAAATAGTACTTTTTCAAGTTTTGATACCTAAATCTTTTCATTCAGGATCTTTTTGGAGTGATTGCCATAATTATACTTAAAATATATGTTTGTCTTTTCTTCCCTCCCAGTATTTGTGAGCAAGATCCGTTCTGCATCTGGAGTATTAATAGGGTGGAATGCATTGAATTCTTCAAAGATTATGACAGGTAAAACCATGATGCTAAATTAGTGACTTATTTGTACAGCCAGTTACTGCCAGATATTTACTTCTGTATTCCAGAAGAATAATCAACTTGTTCATAAGTATTTTGTTGGTTTCTGCCACTGATACCAGTTCAAGACTGCATTGGACACTCTATTTCACTGCTCATTGCATCCACTACCATTTTTGCAATCTGCAATGATCAAGTTATCTGGAACAGATTTAAGGAAAAATCCATGTCACCAGTCTCTTAGCCATTTCATGTATCCTATTAAAAATTAATGACAAAAAATGGGTTGCTAAGTAGTAAGATTTTTTGTCAAAGATTTATTAAAGGAAGTCTTGCAGTGTTTACATAGGGGTGGGGTAGGTAATCACCCTGTCTGACCCAATGGAATGAAACATTTTGCAGTCCTCCCCACATCCACAATCTGTACTGTAAACAATGCTAATATGTCCAAGATTGTACCCATCTTAAACAACATTGTAAGACTGCAGCAGTGAAGGAGTACAAGGATCCTGAAAGCATGATTCTCATGAGTGTCAAAAACAGTGTTTGTAAATATTACCTTTGTCGTTTGCTGGATATAAAGGCCATTTATGAAAGGACCACTTAAATGTACTTTTGTATAACCCTTGTGGAACCCATACCACCACTATAATATTCTGGCAGACTACAAAAGGTCTGCAGACCACATGTTCAACTTAAAAAATCTAATTAAATAAATCCTGAATCTTGTTAATAAGTAATCTGTCATCTTTGAAATCAGGCAAGCTATTGTATACTGATATTTCATGACACTTACATTGGTAAAAAAACAAATGGTAGTTTTTGAGACCTAGGGACAAAGTAGTACAACACAAAGGAAGGAAGTGTAATGGCCTCACAACAATGGCAATTTCCTTAACAATTTAGTAAAATTTGCTGAAGTGTGTGATTTCCTTTGTCATTTCAACAGTGTGTAATATGATGTTGGGAACTGAGTCTCAGCTATCATATGAACTTTGTACTCTCGGCCACAGAAGAGTACTTGACCACGGTTAAGAAAGTCAATTCACTAGTCCCACATATCACTTAAACAGCTCATAAACGCCTTCTTTCTTTTGACCATGGTTTGAGATAGTGGATTCACTAGTCTCACATATCACCAAATACAGCTCATAAATGCCTTCTTTCTTTTCAAACCTACAGTCAGCCAGTATCAAAGAAGCAGTGTGAAGGTAAGTTACTTATATGACCATATGACTTAATATATGATAGTAAGAATGAGAGAGAAAAAGAGGGAGTTTTACAAGGAAGTACGCATTGCACCTAACCAGGGAACATTTCATAAATGGGACTACAAGATATAAATGAATGAATGAATGAATGAATGAATGAATGAATGAATGAATGAATGAATGAATGAATGAATGAATGAATGAATGAATGAATGAAATTTTAAAAACTCAGCTATTGTATTTTATTTGTATTTTGTTTCTACTTACAGGTGTTAATCAACATGATGCTCTACTGGTTGTGGATGAATATAATAGGCGTAAACCAGAGATCCCAACAACAACCATTACGACGGTAGATGTTACTAAAGCAAAGACTACAGTCAAACCTACCAAAGATGCAGCAAAGAAAGAAGAAAGCACCAGCACCGGTAAATATGTTATCATCTCTTGCTTAATTAGTTTGTTGTACAAGTTATGAATCGAGAGGAGGAGCATGGGGTTCAGTGAATGGGTGGAGATTGTTAATTTCATTTACAGAAGGAATTTGTCTATTGACTGATTTAATTTCATGACAACAAATGGTTTGTTTGCTTTGAGGTTTGCAATGAAGACTACCAAGAATGACTCTCTGGGGAAAGTATGGTTTTCACATAATATTCTGACAAGAAAATACCACTTAACATTATGACATGAGCTTCTGAATTCTCCTCCAAAATTAACAACCAATTATTGATCACCAGTAACTCTGCCAAACCCCTCACCCTGACAGAAGCTTGTAAAGAAGGCAGTATAATAAGCCTCTCATACCTTGGTATGGTGAGGATTACCCAGAATGTGTTGGGGCTGACCACTTTGCTTTGTTCCCACTCAGTTGTCTATTACTTGGTACTTGCAAGTCTTCATGTGGGGTCCACCCAGTCTGCTAAGGCCAACTTGGCCTGATATAGCTATTGGAGCATATTCTTTTGAACACTAATATGTTAAAGGTGTAGGAAAAGTATAGTTCTCTACATTTATGCTAGTTAAAATGTGTTGAATATATGGAGTGAGGATATTGTCAACTCCTCAGCCTTGTGTTTTGTGAAGTCCAGCTTTACTATACCAAAAATGTTTTAACTGCCTATAAAATAAAATTGCTATCATGGCTGAATCCCAACACCCTTTGTCTGTGCCAGATTTTGTAATACATTTCATAAATATTATTAAAGGCCCTAACGGTGTTATGTTTTTCCTGTCTACTTTTGTGTTGCTTGTG
The DNA here is from genome assembly GCF_037975245.1 of Apostichopus japonicus. NCBI lineage: Eukaryota > Metazoa > Echinodermata > Holothuroidea > Aspidochirotida > Stichopodidae > Apostichopus > Apostichopus japonicus. The sequence goes on from NC_092579.1 coordinate 24,363,188, forward strand.
AGATATTGACATACATGTTACATTAGGTAGTCTAGCCACTTCAATGAACCTATAATGTTTATAGGTCATTTCTCAAAAGTTAGAGTTGTTTAATGTAGAAATTTCACCTTGGCTGATGACAATTGGTCTATATTACATATATCACCTGTAGATCTCTTTGTCTGGGTTTATCATTTAAAGAGTGCTTACCTGTTCTCATCCTGCTGTGTGTTACTTTCTTCATTGACTTACTATAAAGAGAGCTCAGATTATTATGCAGGCATGATTGCTTTTTTTTTCTGAAAATGGTGATATCATATGTTGTGATGGGAGAGTGAAGGAAAAACGAAAGGATTATTGGTAGAAGCTTGGACCTGTGAACAATGAAGATTGTACTAATATGATACTATATCATTTCCACATTTCATTATATCTTTCCATTTCAGATAATACTACGATGTGGGTCTTAATTATCTTTGTACCAATTGCGGCCCTTTGTGTTTTTGCCTTGCTGTATTGCCTTTCCAAACGTGGTCGGTACCGTAGAGTATCAAGCAGGGAAGGTAAGAGGAATTGCTTCGTCTTACTTATGTTAGTCTTTTTTTTATTGTAAACAGTTGAATCATCTACAAATATAAACATTAAGAAACATACGTAGTTGCCATGGGTAACACAGACAGAACTATTAGTATTGGTGCGATATCATGATCCAAATCCCTGATCATTTGAAATCAAAATTATCAAAGTGTTAGGGCAAGTCATCTTGTCATCATCCACTTGTTCTAGGAATTAACTTTGATTTCACGAATCACTTTAGCAATACAATGAAGACAAATCAAACTTAAACTTAATGCGAACTGTTCAGTTTGTAAGAAACATTCGGAAATGAGCATTATCTTTGCACTGGTCTGTAAAAGAGTGGATTCCCTTTTTAAACAAGCTTTTGTTCTGGTAATTATTCTGTTGCCTTTGAAGTTGCAATGACCAGGAAGCATTGGTACAATTGTGTACAAAGTGTCCTATACTGTATCTCCATTAATGCAGCATAATTAAATGAAGCAGTGAGCAAACTGTAGAAGTAACAAACAGTTCCATTTGCAAGAGGTGCCTTCTGATACATGCTTACTGATCTCTGGCCTTCTGATACATGCTTACTGATCTCTGGCCTTCTGATACATGCTTACTGATCTCTGGCCTTCTGATACATGCTTACTGATCTCTGGCCTTCTGATACATGCTTACTGATCTCTGGCCTTCTGATACATGCTCACTGATCTCTGGCCTTCTGATACATGCTCACTGATCTCTGGCCTTCTGATACATGCTCACTGATCTCTGGCCTTCTGATACATGCTCACTGATCTCTGGCCTTCTGATACATGCTCACTGATCTCTGGCCTTCTGATACATGCTCACTGATCTCTGGCCTTCTGATACATGCTCACTGATCCCTGGCCTTCTGATACATGCTCACTGATCTCTGGCCTTCTGATACATGCTCACTGATCCCTGGCCTTCTGATACATGCTCACTGATCTCTGGCCTTCTGATACATGCTCACTGATCTCTGGCCTTCTGATACATGCTCACTGATCTCTGGCCTTCTGATACATGCTCACTGATCTCTGGCCTTCTGATACATGCTCACTGATCTCTGGCCTTCTGATACATGCTCACTGATCTCTGGCCTTCTGATACATGCTCACTGATCTCTGGCCTTCTGATACATGCTCACTGATCTCTGGCCTTCTGATACATGCTCACTGATCTCTGGCCTTCTGATACATGCTCACTGATCTCTGGCCTTCTGATACATGCTCACTGATCTCTGGCCTTCTGATACATGCTCACTGATCTCTGGCCTTCTGATACATGCTCACTGATCTCTGGCCTTCTGATACATTCTCACTGATCTCTGGCCTTCTGATACATGCTCACTGATCTCTGGCCTTCTGATACATGCTCACTGATCTCTGGCCTTCTGATACATGCTCACTGATCTCTGGCCTTCTGATACATGCTCACTGATCTCTGGCCTTCTGATACATGCTCACTGATCTCTGGCCTTCTGATACATGCTCACTGATCTCTGGCCTTCTGATACATGCTCACTGATCTCTGGCCTTCTGATACATTCTCACTGATCTCTGGCCTTCTGATACATGCTCACTGATCTCTGGCCTTCTGATACATGCTTACTGATCTCTGGCCTTCTGATACATGCTCACTGATCTCTGGCCTTCTGATACATGCTCACTGATATCTGGCCTTCTGATACATGCTCACTGATCTCTTGTCAGATTTACGATGGAAAAGTGGCTGGACAACGATAAGGGTGTTGGAAGATTGTGGAAATAAGATAATTAGAGACGACAAAGGAAATGAACATGTAGGAGTCGTAAACAATAGAGGGTGGTTTCTTTGTCGAAGAAATGTGGTCACCGTCTTTTCTGATCTCTCTCCATCAACACAATATTGTCTTGGAACACATCTAATGGAAACAGGTAGGCAGTTATTTATCATCATGCAAAACACTTCATATGAATATTATTCATTGTACTCAGTATAACAGAGAACAGCTTTTTTTCCCTGTGTTTGATGACACCCCTCTGTGTTATAAGCATCCAATTAGCTAATTGTGAGTGATATAAGTCTTGTTATCAGATTAGGCATTCAGTGTCTTTCTTATTGTATTTAATCTGCAGCAGGACCAACGTTCAGTAACCACAAGATTGAGCTCGATACTTACAAAGTGGATATCGCCTGGGAGGGGACTAAACCCTGTGCATATATAGTTCTTCAAAATAGTGAGAAAAACATAAAAAAAGAGAAACCAATCCACGGGCATTCATTCTCTATGTCACCTTTACCTCCGAATATGGAATTTAAAGTCTACTTAGAAGTTCAACGAAGTTCAACAGATTCTACAAGAACGTCCAAATACATCTGTACTGTTTCTAGCCCTGGTGAGTATCTGTGGTGGTTTCAATGAGTACAGGGATCTTTTATGGAGTCTATTATCCCTTTTTGACTAACATTAAGAACAGTTATCAACATTCAACAGCCCTAATGACAAATGTTGTTTCTTCATCTCTTCCAACTCATTTATTGAATTCCCTTAGTAACTTGAATTAACTATTTTCTGTAGCAATACTTCAGTGCATGTGTTAAAAAAATTAAGCTATGTACCTTTAATGTATGGGTGAAAAATGTATTATTCAAACTTATAGATATTCATGTTAGTTATTGCTTTTATGTGTAGATGTGGTTGTTCAACATGTTAGTTATTGTTTGTATGTGTAGATGTGGTTGTTTGAAGTTAGTTAATTATTTTTGCCAGATAACACCAGGTTTGCTTCTAAATAAAGTGAATGCTGGTGGTCTTTGATGTCATCCAGGCAAAATGCTTCACTTTACATTTGAAAGTTGCTGTGAAATCTCAGTGTCATGTGACACATAACACATTTGATTGCAATGTTATCTGAATTTGAAAATCCATCTTAGAAATTATTGTTGGTATAAATATATTTCAATGTGTGTATATATGACTTGTTTTTTTTTTCTTGGTTCCCCTAACACCTCTCCCCCCCCCCCCCATTTCTATGATTGACAGTCAAACTCCACACAAAGCCATTTTAAAAGTCAAGTTACACTGTTGTAATATTGACTCCATCACTCATGGAAGAAAGATTTCAAATATGAAGTGAAGCTTTGTCCTGATGACATTACAGACAATCCACTAGAATTCACTCCACTGAGAAACAAAAGGGCTTATGTGGCAAATATAATTGAATAGTAACTTGTAAAGACAACCAAGCATTTGGTATAGATATGTTGCAAGACAAAACCATAACAATTCATTTCTTTCCAATACAATGTGTAGCAAGTGGTATGACAGATATATAATAAATTAATAAAGGTCAACAAACCAGAAAAATTCCACTTCATGACCGGTTTTGTTGGGACTCTTCAGGCAAAGGTAGGAATCGAACCCCGGACCTTGTATCACAGACCGAAGTCTGTACCAGTCAACCACAGTGATTCTACTGGAGTGTGAATGCGTATAAATTGGCTTTGAATAAATGTCCATCGAGTCCATTGATTGGATGCCAACTCCTTAAAATTATTTCTTGTTTTTCTAGCTGTGAATTTTCACGTGACTTGTGAGGACAGGATACCATTTCTCTCTTGGGAGAATCTTTCCCCTGCCATGTCTCATTTACAACTCCGATGTTGCAACTGTGTTCAAACCGAGGACTGGTCTGAAGATCACCCTTCTATGAATGGTTCCAAGGAGCTTCCATGCCTACCATGGGGAGTAAAATGTCCCTTAAAAGTCACTGGGTCGTTCAATGGTAGCATTGGTATGGAATCTGATCACATTATTGCTACACTGGACCATGAAACTATTGAACTGGGTATGTCTGTTGTCATTGTTTCTTAATCATTTCATGTTTGTTTAATTGCTAGAGAGAACTTGTAAGTCAGCCAAACATAGTTGTCAGATACCAACATAAAATGTCTTCTTCCTGCTTGAATCCCATATTACTGGAGAAGCAAGCTCAACCAATGTCTCTGCCTGGTATGAAAGAGATGTCTGTGATTAACAAATCTATAGGAAAAGCTAAGAAGTGAAAAAGCAAAAAAATGATTTTTTTTGAGAGATATCGTCATGTAAACAAGTTGGGATTTGTCATTTTACAAGCAAGGGTTAACTGCAAGGTTAAAGTTCCTTTGCTTTAGTTTGAATATTTTTCCTAATAAAGTAAACAGTATTGTTGCTGAATGAAACAATGTTAAAACCTTCACATTGAAGCATCACCTCATCAAACTCACCTCTAGCTATAAAATCACCTTAATATGTCATGTCATTCTTTTTCTTTGTTACTACCAGCCCTGTCATGTGACTTGATCGTAGAAACTCGTACATTTTAAGGTTTGAGTTTTTTTTGTCAAATATAACAATAAAAAGATAAATAAAAAGATAAATATAACAATAAAAAGATAAAGAGAATTTTTTTTTTTTTTTCCAGATGATATGAGCTGTTCAGCAAATCTTGACGTTTTCTTAAAGTTGAGTGTAAAGGAAAAAGACGATGTTGTGATTGCCATGGTGCCTTGTAAAGATGCAGTGAAGGTTCTTTGTGGGCTGCTGCATTATTCAGACAGTGATATAGATGTTATCCTCAGCAGATCTAATTACAGAAAAGAACGTGTTATCGAAATCTTTGATAAGGTAGAATTACATACAATAACACTTTTGACATTCCTCCGTGAGCTGCAGAGATTAATTAAAGCAATGAAGCCAAGTAGTGGATCAAGAAATGACGATACTAAAAATTTATTGAGACTTATTGAAACTCTTGTTAAGAATATCCACCCGCACGAAAAGTGTTCAAATTGTAGTGAAGTTGTCAGAAGTAGCAACCATCTTGTGAATTGCTAACAGCAATTGACACGGGAATATGTAAGAAACGAAGTACTCAGCGGTTTTAGGTTTGCTTAAATGTCAAACCAGTTTGCTTGGACATAAAGATTTCAATAATCCTAAACAGTGATTATATGATAAATCTGGATTAGCTATGAAAACTTAACTGCTCTTAAGTTTTCAGCCCCTGAGGAAAAATAATGTGCAATATTTGTGGTGGACTGTTCCATTCTATATTCTCATTAGCATGAAGTTCCTTAAGTGGACATCATCCAATTCTTATAATGAGGAAAAAAGGCCGAAATGTTGAATGTTTGGTTTGTTGTTAAATATGTTTAATATGCAAAGTTGTCTAGTGTAAGACATTCTAAGATTCCATTGGATACCTTAATTACTCATGAATTAATGTTCATTTGGTGAAGAAATCTTGAAGGATATTTTAATTTTGTATTTTGCCATCTTACTGTTAGTTAAAAAGTAAACACTTTACAATGAATCTGCTGTTCACACACCTGCTGGTGAGATTGCTACAAAAAAAAAATGCCAGTGGTTATTGAATTTTGACAAGAGAAATTCTGGTCCATAGTAAAATATACATGCAAGCTGTCAACAGTTTTAGCAGATTCTACCAGGCTGAAAATAAAAGGCCTACTATGACCACTGCTATATACTATTAATCTGTAAAAGCTCACTGCTATGGCAAGGAGCTGTTACTGAGGAAGTGTCAGACTCAATATTGTAGTACAACCAATGTGAGTTTTTTAAGCATCAAGTAATTTTGCAATTTTCTTGGATTGTTTATATCTCTATTGAATTCTGAATGGAATGGCCCATGATGGAAAAGCTGTCTAGTTTTTTTGATTTGACACTCTTTTAGTGAAAACATGTTGTTGAAAAACTTTTTTCTCATATTTTTTGTAAAAGTAATGTGATTGTTTGTAAATATTACTGGTCTATATACCAACAAATCCTAGTCCACACTGAAAGGGCCCATAATATGCAAGACTTGAACATTTTCCTCAACATATCACTGCTGTGTATAACATTTGCCATATAGAGCTGCCCAATGTAACAATATTCAAACTTTTATTCAAATTCAACTCATGAAAATTGACTCACAAGAACTGGACATGTTATTGTTCTCATTGTGGTAATCTAAACAACAATTTGTTTGTTTAATAACAGTTGTTACAAATGCTACAATGTAGCAATTTCATGTGTGTTGTTTGTCAAGGATAACTTAATATATTAATTTTGCTCTGGATTCAAGTTTATTGATCTCATAAGTACTTATCATAGTTTAATATCAGATTTTGCACATGATGCAGAGCATTGCCATGCTAAAATTTTTCATATCATTTCTAGCATTGCGTAATGTTGTTGCAGAGAAACAGGATTCAGGGTCTTATTGTCAATGTTTACTCTCTTGCCACTATTCAGCATTTATCCTCTCTCCTTTGTATAAAATACTCTAGTTTCTTCGTCATTTTGTAAGACTTTCATCGATGACATATAGAATGTTGATCTCTTTTGATCTGGTTGAATGTTCATAATTATGACTTGTATCATTTTTTAACTGATGAACTACCCAATGAATACATCATTTATCTGCTTTGTTTTGATAGTGATTCTAAATGTAAACATCTGTAATACATTAGTGTGAGTATAATTATTGTACACTATTAAAAATGTTTGTATCATATCTTGAAAAGGCAAATATGAAAACATATTTTGCATTCTTGTTTTCATTTTTAGAAGCAAATTGGCAACACCTTTACAAAACTTGACAGATTGGAAAAGTTAAATGTTTTCTGTAATATCATGTTTGTAATACAGCTATACATGGAGTGGAATAAGTGTGATTTTGTAATGTTAATTCAAATGAAGTAAGCTGCCTATTGGTTTGTTGCCAAGTGTGCCTTCAAGCAAGAGTATAGTAGTTGTGTTTTATGCACCACAATGTATAAAATGGTCAGGTGCAGGTCATTTCTTTATAACAAGTTTACTTTTCAAGACTTCTCTCCTTTACAATGTTAGAAATGATGCAAGAAATGCAACACTTGTTTACTGTCAGCTGTTCAGGTCAGGCCTCATAGTTGATGTTCATCCATTTTGCATTTATGTATATTTCTTCTTTAACTCACAGACAACATAACAGTGATTACCTAAGGAAGCATTGGAATGCCATTTTGCCTGATTTAAGTTTCAAATGCTTTGTAAGCAGCTGGGTATTTCATTCCATGATTTGAGACCATAAAGTCCTACCACTGTTGGCGTGATTGCTTGTGTTATAGACGTGTTAAATTTAAAGGGGATGTTCTCGTCATCAAAAAGCAGGCTGACCATTCAAAACAATTGTTGTAAACTATCTAGCCAAACATGCACTGAAGGAATATTCCATTTCCTGAAGTAATTAAAGCTTATTTGACAGAATAAGTCACCTTCAAAAAAACTATATCTACAGCGTGGGCCAACATATTACAATCAAATTTTGACTATTGACTGTGGAACATTTTAGGTTTGTTAGAATATTCCTTTCAAGCATGTTTTGATAGATAGCTCAAATTCTTACACTTATGAGTTGCTGATGTAAAGGGTAATTTCTTCAAAACTAAAGGTGTTACTGAAACATGATCTGCACCTATCTTTAATATCAAATTTATTCAACTCAGCTTGGTTCTTTCATCGAAGTGCTTTCATAAATCTCGAAAATTGTTTTTACTAATTGTAAAAAATGTTACAAATTTTTCTTTTGTCAGTAATAAATGTACTTAAACTGAAATAAACACTGTAATTTCATTATCATTTTATGATCATTCTTTAGTCTTTGCAGAAGGCAAAATGTTGGTGAGATCTACGGCGGTAGTGACTACCAAATGATTAATTAGTCAGGCCAACTTAGATTTACACAAAAGGTTAAGTGGTAATATATTCAAATTTCCACGAATGATTCAGGAAGAGGAATTTAACCTCTATGGGAGCATATTATAATGGAGGGGGTGCCCTGGGTCATTGAAGTCATCTCCTTTGTAGGGGATTTGGGGGTCCAACCCCAGAGTAAAAAAATAAACTTGAAGACGTCAAATGGTACATTCTGAGGAATATTTGCACACGCCACTGATTTTATTTGCCAAACTTATAGAAAGCATGAACGGAAATCATGAGAAATGACAAACCTACAGGAAAGTACCATATTTCTTCTACATACAAACAGATAAATGTAGCAGGATGATTTAAGCCAAGATAATGCCAGATTTTTTATTTCTTGCCAAAGGCAACAGGAATCAATATGATCAGATGATGGTATGTTTTTGTGTATATATGACCAAACTTGTAAACATACAGCTCGTCATGAAGATTGTGACGTTTTCCGAGAAAATTAGTCAAAGAGGGCGTGTAAAAGTTTATGAAGGCGATGGTCCATCATATTTGTCAGGGTAGATTCATGATCGCTCAGTTTTTCGGGAAGGAATTGCTATAAAATTGACTAAAATAGAAAAATTAATTCCACAATATCGACAAATGTTACCTAATGTCAGCAAATAATGATTGAAATCATCAATGCAATGAGTGATTTCTCAAATGATGTAGTGATTACCAATTCACGTATGAAAGTCACACTGTTCACAACACAGAATGTATTCGGTCATAAGAAACCAGGATTATCGACTGATAAACCTGGAATATCTACTGAAAATCTGGGTTTTTCAACCATAAACCTGGATTATTGCTCGAAAACCTGGAATGTCGCTGTTAACCATCATTAAAAGAAAAGCTGGATTATCACTGGAAAATCCAGGTTTATCGGTTGAAAATAAAGGGTAAACAGAAACAAACCTGGACTATCAATTAAAAAACCTAGATTATTGGGACAAAACGTGGATCATCATTGATAAACTTGGATTATCTATTGAAAAACCTGGATCATCGTTCGATAAACTGTTTATCAAACAATATTCCAATTTATTGCAGAAAATTGAGGTTTATACTAGTAAGAAAAGCCAGGTTTATCAGCGATAAACTTGGACTATCGGTTTCAAAATCTTGGATTTTAACTCGATTAACCTGGGTTAACATTTGATAAACTTGGATTTTCGACTAATAAACCTGCAATTTTGACTGATAATCCAAGTTTATTGCTAATAAACCTGGATTGTCTTTCAAAACACCGGGATTATCCATTCAAAACGGATACTGGCAAAAATCCTGGATTTTCAAAAGATAATCCAAACGATATTCCAGGTAAACTGGTGAAAATCCAGGGTTTTTGACCAATAGTTCAGCCTGGTTTTTCGCCGATAATGCAGGTTTTCCCACTGATATACCAGGTTCACCTGTTGGAAAACATGGCAACTGATAGCCTAATTCAAGTTTTTCTTGAAATTACTGGTTTTTAAATGATAATCAAAGTTTTTCGCGCACAATGTTCGATATTCATCCGGTAATTCAGGTTTATCTACCGATAACCCAGATTATCGGTTGATTTTCCCCGTTTATTGGTCGATAATCCTGTTTCTTCGACCGATAAATTTGGAATACCGAATTAATCTGCAGTTGGCTTGCCATAGACGTGTGACTTGGAGCAGGTGTAGCACGTCACAATGTTTACTTCCTCCTCTTCGTAATACCGCGTATTACAGACCTAGCTCTAGTATATAGAGAACATGACAGCAGAGCACAGTCTAGTGGCTACCGTAACGTTACAATGGTTACTCGCTAGTGATTCATCCATCAACGATTTGTTATTAATCGCTCTACGTCGGGAAACCGGTAGTCGTAACAACATTCTCATCTGTCAAAGTCGTACGGATCTTAACCCTTTGGATCATGGCAAAATTGCCGATAGGAGAATGGATATAATTGCTTCAGCGAATTTCTTGGTGAGACCAAAGTCAGTCCACATTCGGAACGTACCGTTAACTGTTCATCAATGGAAACAGGTGTATTTGTCAATGAACTATTATTAATGTTAAGGCCCAACGTTAGGCCTAAGCTCATTGCAGCCTTCTTTGGTCGCTATTCATCTCGTCAGCCACCACCGCTGTACAACTGATAATTAATTTACCTTGGGCTTCGTTAAGCTTGTAAAGTTTGCAGGAAAATGTCGTTAGAATGAATTTTAAGTAAGGACTGCACTAAGCTTAAATTAATACCCTAGTCCAACCGTGGTTAGCCTGCCCTTAAGAACGAAGAGCCATTGGTAAGGGCTGACAGTACTAGTATTTTACCGATCAGCCTTACAAAAACAACACTGTTAGTCACTTGGTCAAAGTTGGTACATTTTACTATTGGTGGGCCAAGTAAGACAAACAGCCCAGCAGGCTATAACTAAAGGGAAAGATGGAGCCCTATGATCATGAGGTCAGTAGCTACAATGGCACACACAGTGACGCTTGGGTTACTCGGCGCACATCCAATCAGTTTGCACCATATTCAGGGGACAAAGTTCCAAATGGTTATCTGGAAAAAAAACATAGCAAATTAACTGGACCTGCTTCTAGTACTAGTAGTATTAATGCTGGTCATAGTTTAAGAACCAGACCAAACAATATCAGGACAGAGACTCATCATCGTTCCAAATTTCCCCAAAATGATATCAGAGCTAATCACTTGCCAACAGAGGCATCAAACCCAATGGGGAATGGGGATGGCCAGTCACCCCAAGGTTCAACATCAGATTCAGGGGTGAGTAGCCAAAGGTCAAGCATATCAAGACAGAATGAATACTGGAGAGAACATACGGATTTAACTAGTAATGGTCACGGAAGTTACCATGACAGTCACATGAGGTATTATCCACAAATGAGTCGCTCTATTACCCCAGATACGTTAACCATGACTGATTCCAGGTGTGATTATGATACAGCGAGCCTTCCTCGGACTCCGTACTCTAGCAACAGGACAGTCAGAAAACTTCCATTCAGTTCAACGCAAAGACCCCTTCGTAGTAGTTATAGTCAAGCGGATGTAACACCTTGGAGCAGTAGGTATTCCAGTTTGCAACAAATTGAGACACTACCAAATAAGTACAATCCTCACCATCATGTTCCTGGAGAGGCTAATCTGATGTCTATGTCTAACACCAAAGAGTCACTTCAAAGTTCACAAGAGAGTATTATGACATATGCAGAGGGATATGGTTATGGACCAACATCTAATGGAAAGGGTACATTAGATAGGACATCTAGCTTCAGTTCAAATATGAATTATCAGTTACAATCTCCGGGGAGTTCTTCAAGTCTACGTAGACATCATTCCCCCGTCACGGGATATCCGTTGCATAAGAGGACTCTTCCAGCAAATCCTCGGTATGCTAGCTCCCCTGTTGTAAATGTGGAGCACTCAAGTTACTGTGATAATAGCATGATCAGGGAACACTCCTCTCCTAAGTATAGTCAAGTTGATTCTATTGCTGAGGAGGAAGAAGACCAGAGTACAGTCACACCAAAGAAATCAAGAAAGCCGTCTCTTAAAGCATTCAATGCACTGGTAAATAAGATGACAGGTCAAATCAAAGGTTTGGATCATGACATGAAAAGTGGAGGTGTGGTTAAAAGAGAGTCACCAATGTCTCCATCCAAGTATCTAAGTAGCCCTATTAAATCTCCTGGATGTAACCATCACAAACAAGTGCCAGCTCTCATAGGGCTTAAGAATCATGGTAACACCTGCTACATGAACGCCATCATTCAATGCTTAAGCAATACCGATCGTCTCGCAGAGTATTTTGTTCGAGAAAGGCACAAAGATGACTTGTTAAAAGTGAAGAAGAATAAAAACAGGAAATTTGGGACAAGAGGAGAACTCACCGAGTGTTTTGCTCATCTGCTGCAAGCTCTTTGGTCTTTGAATTATTCATCCCATCATACCGAGGAATTTCGTAAAATTGTCGGAAAATATGCAAACCAGTACAAAGGAGATGACCAACATGATGCACAAGAGTTTCTGATCTGGCTCTTGGATAATGTTCACGAAGATCTCAACTCGGGCTCTTCCAAGAAAAAATTTAAGCAGATAAAGGTGAGTGCCTTGCGATATATCCAAGTTGGGCAAAATATGACACCTTTCTCATGATGCATTATTGCAAATGGAAAGAACAGGAAGATAGTTGGGTCCCCCTTCCTTAAGTTAATTCCTATTGTTAGTAAATTACAGTAGGTAATGCTTGAGATTGGTTTGTGACTATATCAAATATGTTATTTTTTCTTTCAAACTTCTCTGTTTCATAGTGAGTGATAAAAAGTTCAATGTGCACAATTCATGCCACATCACATATGTACAGATGGGACACATGTGATTAAACTTGCACAGGAAACCGGTTTTAATACCGAAACCGTTTTTTGCTGACCGAATTTCGGTACTATATTTTATTTTAAGAAAACCGAAAAATCCACATTTGAATTGCAAATACTGGAAAAACAAAGATAAAGCTTCCATCCATCATTTGTTGACTTTGGTTTCCCCCTATTTACTGTTCTTTTTGCAATATGAAAGTAAATTGCAACAAGAGTAAGCTTTTCAGCTAGACGACATTGTCAGCTACGATCGGCACACGCCATATACCAGTGCATGAGTATGGATAGCTAGGCCTAACATTAGGCTATGCAGCCCTTATATATGCGTGCATCAGTTAGGTGACCTTGTAGTGTTGAACTGACCTTGGTGGCCAACGTTAGTAGTTGTGAGAAGTACACACTCAAATTACGAGATGTAGTTCAAAATAAATGTGTTTGTCCTCTTTGTGTTATTCTTATAAATTTTATTTCAATGTAATAGTAGAGGATATGGAGAAAATCTTTTCAAACACATTGGGCACAGTTTGTTTTAAAAAAATGATTGTGATTTTTTTTTCTGAATATGAACTTGAACATGAACTTCGTGAAGTACAGTAAACACAAGACAAACGATAGGTGTTCGTGATGTTAAAACTTAAAGAAAATATATACTAACACATTTCTCTTTGATATTTTACTTCAGTTAAGATAACGTGGGTAATAAAAAGAGAGTCATGAAGACAGTAACATTTCTTGAATTTATTCTCCTTATTTTTACCCTTTACTGCGAAAGAACTAGACTTGGACCGCTGTTGGTAAAGCTTCAAAAATACGCATCTTAGCAATCGTGACCCCCGTCAGAGATTTGGATGTTTTTTTTAAATGCAATTTGGGAGGGGGAAAAAAACAGGTTTTGAACCAGATTCAATTTTTTTGGCTGTCTGAAAAACCAGTTCTAATTTTCACGAAACCGTGCAAGCTTACACGTGATACACTTTGGAAACTTTTGAAGTCTTTCAACTTTTGGTGCTAGACAAGTGTAAAAGTTTGCAAACCTTCACCGTGGACAGACCTGTGACTAGATCACTGTCCTGATCAAACTATTAATATGTGTATCAACCCTTTCAGCGATGTCTCTTTTACAGTGTGTTCATGTCATACCTTGCATAGACCGTATACAATATTTAGATTTAGATAGTTACTGCTTATAGTCATACCTTACAGTTCAGAACAGCACACTACCACATTTGTTTTGGGTATTTTAATTAAATTGCACTCTGCTGGTGTGGTCCACAAAAGCATTCTTTTATGTGAAAAATTAACGAATGAAATCATGATCATTTAACCATGGTTACTCAATTTTGAGTTACTACAGTGCATATGGCTGTTGAAGTGTACAGTAGTGTGCATAAGTACACTACAGCATGTCACACTAAATGACATTTTGTATAGATCATTTAGGATCTAAAATTAAGAGATAACATTAATTACGACCAGAGTGTTGTCACAAAGACAGCTCAGTAATATTTATAGGAACTTAGAATACCTAGCAGAACTCAAGTGTCTGTCGTCACCTGTTTTGATACTGTTGATGTGCAAGGTTTGATGAATAGGTAGTACAGTGTGTTCAGCCATGGTTTAAATGTTATCTGAAGGTTCTTCTATGGGGGGGGGGGGGCTATGGTAACAATAGAGCAGTCTTCATATGTCTAATAAATACACAAATTTGTCTAAATATTGAAAAGGATTGATCTACAGATCCATTAAACTAAATGGGAAAAAAATTGTCTTTTTTCCTGGCTTCACCATCCTAACAAAAACAAGATTGACAGCCCACACCCTAAACTGAGCCAAGTCATTTTGAATAGTTGACTTGTACATTGTAAGGATGCTCTTGTGAAGAAAAGTCAGCCAAGACAGAGTGTGGGCACAAAAGTCAACCAGGTGTACTGATCATACACGTTATCAATCCCAGTTCTGTTTACATTGAGGACCATGTGATCATGACAATCATATGTATGGTAATTACTTTAATATCATTATTTTCCTGAAATATATGTTTCCATTCAGATTGTAAGTACTATCAACTTTATAAATATAATAAATATTAAGTCAACAACTTTGACTTGTTGTACAATTGAAGATGTAATCACCAAACCTACTTACTGTAGGTTTCTTGCCTTTGATTACTGACAATCTCATTATCATCCGCACAAATGGCGTCTCCTACGGTAACAAGAATTGGCTACAAGTCTGCTGTATGCAATGTAGTTTAGGTAATGAATGTGTCAGGAGATCCACCTTCCACATCCAACATGAATGAATAAATGCAAATCAATGTTCAATTGAGTACAGTGTGTAGGTTTACTGAGAGTAAATGCATTTGAAGGGAGACTTAATGTAAAGTTGGTGTACATAGTTCACTATAAGGTAGTAGACAAGATCATATGCAGTATAAGACTATATATTAGTAATAACAAGCATGCAATATGTATGCATGTTATTCACTGCTTGATGAGATCAATGGTGAAAACAAATATTATCTATATGTCTTGAACTAATTTACATGTGAGAAGGGAGTAGATTAAATAATTGGAGAAAGAGCATGTGTTGAGGCTGCCTTTCCAAGTAACTGTTTTAGAGTTTGCTGACATACAATTCTGTTTTGGTCGGTAGGATCCGTCTTGGACAAGTTTCCTCTGGACAGCTTTTACCTCTTGGTACATTATCTAGGCCTTGTATCTTTAATAACGGAGGTAGTTTGGCAGCTTAGTGAGTGTTCCCATTTGTGTAGAGTGATAAACTAGTTTTGTGAATTGACAAAAGTCCATAACAGTTCATCAACATTAATTCCATTACTTTGAATAGTTACCACTGTTAGAAACTGCTCTACCAAATTGTCAATCATGTGCACTAATACTTTGCAAACATCCATATTAAGCCCTTATAAGGCTTCAATGCAGTTTGAAAGGTTAACAGATTTTTAGTTTGGATACAAGCAGACTGCTTTTGTGATTTAAAACTTGTTGACATGCAGTCTGTCCAGTGTTGAATGTCCCAAGCTTGACTATCATAGACTTGAAATGAGAGTGGCTAGCATCAATCGGCACACGCCATATACCAGTGCATGAGTATGGATAGCTAGGCCTAACATTAGGCTATGCAGCCCTTATATATGCGTGCATCAGTTAGGTGACCTTGTAGTGTTGAACTGACCTTGGTGGCCAACGTTAGTAGTTGTGAGAAGTACACACTCAAATTACGAGATGTAGTTCAAAATAAATGTGTTTGTCCTCTTTGTGTTATTCTTATAAATTTTATTTCAATGTAATAGTAGAGGATATGGAGAAAATCTTTTCAAACACATTGGGCACAGTTTGTTTTAAAAAAATGATTGTGATTTTTTTTTCTGAATATGAACTTGAACATGAACTTCGTGAAGTACAGTAAACACAAGACAAACGATAGGTGTTCGTGATGTTAAAACTTAAAGAAAATATATACTAACACATTTCTCTTTGATATTTTACTTCAGTTAAGATAACGTGGGTAATAAAAAGAGAGTCATGAAGACAGTAACATTTCTTGAATTTATTCTCCTTATTTTTACCCTTTACTGCGAAAGAACTAGACTTGGACCGCTGTTGGTAAAGCTTCAAAAATACGCATCTTAGCAATCGTGACCCCCGTCAGAGATTTGGATGTTTTTTTTAAATGCAATTTGGGAGGGGGAAAAAAACAGGTTTTGAACCAGATTCAATTTTTTTGGCTGTCTGAAAAACCAGTTCTAATTTTCACGAAACCGTGCAAGCTTACACGTGATACACTTTGGAAACTTTTGAAGTCTTTCAACTTTTGGTGCTAGACAAGTGTAAAAGTTTGCAAACCTTCACCGTGGACAGACCTGTGACTAGATCACTGTCCTGATCAAACTATTAATATGTGTATCAACCCTTTCAGCGATGTCTCTTTTACAGTGTGTTCATGTCATACCTTGCATAGACCGTATACAATATTTAGATTTAGATAGTTACTGCTTATAGTCATACCTTACAGTTCAGAACAGCACACTACCACATTTGTTTTGGGTATTTTAATTAAATTGCACTCTGCTGGTGTGGTCCACAAAAGCATTCTTTTATGTGAAAAATTAACGAATGAAATCATGATCATTTAACCATGGTTACTCAATTTTGAGTTACTACAGTGCATATGGCTGTTGAAGTGTACAGTAGTGTGCATAAGTACACTACAGCATGTCACACTAAATGACATTTTGTATAGATCATTTAGGATCTAAAATTAAGAGATAACATTAATTACGACCAGAGTGTTGTCACAAAGACAGCTCAGTAATATTTATAGGAACTTAGAATACCTAGCAGAACTCAAGTGTCTGTCGTCACCTGTTTTGATACTGTTGATGTGCAAGGTTTGATGAATAGGTAGTACAGTGTGTTCAGCCATGGTTTAAATGTTATCTGAAGGTTCTTCTATGGGGGGGGGGGGGGCTATGGTAACAATAGAGCAGTCTTCATATGTCTAATAAATACACAAATTTGTCTAAATATTGAAAAGGATTGATCTACAGATCCATTAAACTAAATGGGAAAAAAATTGTCTTTTTTCCTGGCTTCACCATCCTAACAAAAACAAGATTGACAGCCCACACCCTAAACTGAGCCAAGTCATTTTGAATAGTTGACTTGTACATTGTAAGGATGCTCTTGTGAAGAAAAGTCAGCCAAGACAGAGTGTGGGCACAAAAGTCAACCAGGTGTACTGATCATACACGTTATCAATCCCAGTTCTGTTTACATTGAGGACCATGTGATCATGACAATCATATGTATGGTAATTACTTTAATATCATTATTTTCCTGAAATATATGTTTCCATTCAGATTGTAAGTACTATCAACTTTATAAATATAATAAATATTAAGTCAACAACTTTGACTTGTTGTACAATTGAAGATGTAATCACCAAACCTACTTACTGTAGGTTTCTTGCCTTTGATTACTGACAATCTCATTATCATCCGCACAAATGGCGTCTCCTACGGTAACAAGAATTGGCTACAAGTCTGCTGTATGCAATGTAGTTTAGGTAATGAATGTGTCAGGAGATCCACCTTCCACATCCAACATGAATGAATAAATGCAAATCAATGTTCAATTGAGTACAGTGTGTAGGTTTACTGAGAGTAAATGCATTTGAAGGGAGACTTAATGTAAAGTTGGTGTACATAGTTCACTATAAGGTAGTAGACAAGATCATATGCAGTATAAGACTATATATTAGTAATAACAAGCATGCAATATGTATGCATGTTATTCACTGCTTGATGAGATCAATGGTGAAAACAAATATTATCTATATGTCTTGAACTAATTTACATGTGAGAAGGGAGTAGATTAAATAATTGGAGAAAGAGCATGTGTTGAGGTTGCCTTTCCAAGTAACTGTTTTAGAGTTTGCTGACATACAATTCTGTTTTGGTCGGTAGGATCCGTCTTGGACAAGTTTCCTCTGGACAGCTTTTACCTCTTGGTACATTATCTAGGCCTTGTATCTTTAATAACGGAGGTAGTTTGGCAGCTTAGTGAGTGTTCCCATTTGTGTAGAGTGATAAACTAGTTTTGTGAATTGACAAAAGTCCATAACAGTTCATCAACATTAATTCCATTACTTTGAATAGTTACCACTGTTAGAAACTGCTCTACCAAATTGTCAATCATGTGCACTAATACTTTGCAAACATCCATATTAAGCCCTTATAAGGCTTCAATGCAGTTTGAAAGGTTAACAGATTTTTAGTTTGGATACAAGCAGACTGCTTTTGTGATTTAAAACTTGTTGACATGCAGTCTGTCCAGTGTTGAATGTCCCAAGCTTGACTATCATAGACTTGAAATGAGAGTGGCTAGCATCACTATCCTCTGGAAACCCAGTGTTGTTTCAACTTGGATCAATGGACTTGGAAGTTGGAACAACTTGGAACAACAAGGTGTTCTGATGATGTCCCATTGATGACATAGTAAACTGTATACAGTGCATT
This sequence comes from Apostichopus japonicus, assembly GCF_037975245.1. Taxonomy (NCBI): domain Eukaryota; kingdom Metazoa; phylum Echinodermata; class Holothuroidea; order Aspidochirotida; family Stichopodidae; genus Apostichopus; species Apostichopus japonicus. The sequence goes on from NC_092579.1 coordinate 24,381,930, forward strand.
CACTCATATTCACCAGTGTTATTCAGGAGACAATACATTACATCACGTCAGGCTACAACTTATAGATATATTCTGTCCCATAAATTAATCTGATACTGTCAATGTCAACCATTGCGACTAGTTTTCAGTTTCGATGTTGTGTACATTTGTACTATGAGTTTGTAACCGGCAATATTAACTCTCTTCACTTACATAACAATATAACAGAGAGTATTTTACCATTATCTTCACCTTCCCCTTATCCTAGGTTTACCTCTATAATCACTACTGTAGCAGCACAGACAGGAAGTCCTCCCTACATCACACTTCCCAAACATGTTAACATACTTTTCCAACCTCTTTAAAGAATTGTCTGGTAGCCCTTAGAAGTGACCTTAAAAAATGATGAATAATTTTCCAAACAGGTTTTCAAAATATGAGAATGCTAATGTTGGGTTTTACAGAGAAACGATTTTTAATCGTGTAGGATGAATATTTAAAGTATACTTTGAACAGTACAGAACGTGACATCACCTTCGCAAATGCAGACTGTGACATAGCCTATACTTCATACAGTTCTTACAGTAATCACAACATAAACCGCATTTGAATACAGATTAATTTCTTCCTTACTTTTCGGTGAAATTTCTTATAAATTATATATGTTTTATAAAAATTGTTAAGCCGTCATATATGTAGGGCATCAGAGTTTTTGTGATTTTTGTGTAATACAAGATAAGTTTGAACAACAGACTCTTCGTTGTTTATACATCGCGCTGTCCAGCTCCAACGCGAAGAATGTTTGCATGTCGGCTACTCTAACGTTTACAATCGGACAGTTCTGCGAAGCCTAAGCTTCTCAGTACTACATTCTGCTCTGACATCGATTCTGCCAAGTTTCATCTTTCGGTGTTCTTCCAAATACTTTTCAAGTTTCTTTTTACTGTTAAGTTGATCTGTGAATTTTATTTCAGTGATTTTGAAGAACAGTTTATGAACTGTGGTTTGAGTGTGAGAGTATAAATTTGATGTGCAACACTATGTACGTATACCAACTTGGCATGGTAGGCTTTATACGTTCACGATGTGTACGTAATATAATTATAATAGGCTATCACCTGTGCATGTACACGCGAGAGTGCATTTGCCGCGGAAATGAGAGTGCTAACTTCAAGTCGCTCGTTTTGCCTATTTGCCTGCACTAGGTCAATCACCAAATTGATGCGTTCGAACAATGGTGAATTTGAAAACCAGATTTCTACAAGAAGAAAACATCGAATGGGGACAATTTGCACATGGTTGGAAGGAGCAAAATAAGAACTATGAGGACAATGTATCAAAATCTTCCACCAGACAAGTACCAGTAGATCACTTACACTTTGACCTCCACAGTAACTATCTACAACAAAAGCCCTACAATCTGTATGTGCACCACATATCAGATCTCTCCAATAAAGGAACCTTTGGTATGATGTCATTGCCAGTGATGTCAGAGTGTGGTCACTCCTTAATTTATAGCTTAACATCTGTTTACTAGAAAGATAAATATGTGGACAGAGTAACTTCCTGTCCCATCCTCTGTAATCCATTGTCAAAGCATATACTGAGATGTAACTTTCATCAATGGTATTCAGTAGTAGTTATTTAGCCAGATGAAGCTCTAATATATATACTCAGTCTCTGTTAGTCTGTTTAATTGAAGCCATTGTTTGTGTCCTTATTTCTTTGTCACATACAGCTGTGACAACAGTACCTGTCTCTGATCATATGCCAGATGTATACGTGTAATTTATTTTAGAAATTTATTAAGTAATTTACTAAAGGAAGCAACCTGATTTTTAATTATGTACAGTACTGTGAGCATTATTATCAAGGTACAGAATTTACTCAATTTTCAGCATTAGGAATTTTACTTCTTGAAATTTAACATTGACCTTTTCTGTTGTTGTCAATGATTAATGGCCTGACAGATGAAGAGAGGGAGCTAAAAAGTACATTAACATGAAGTGTTTTAATTATGTTTGCTCACTTTCAAGGAGATAAGCAAACCTCTCTGGCCAAGAAAACATGCATTATATACCATATTAAAAATTGAATGGAATGGTGTTCTTACTGTGTATGTATAAATGATGCACACACTATTGAACCATTGCTAACAATTTCCTAAGAATTCAATTAATGATTGTACTTCCCATTGGAAGGTACAGTATGGTTAGATGTATGGGGCTTGATTAGGATGCAGTTAGCCCAGATAAATTAGAAAGTACAAAAGAAGACTGGATGCAGTATATTTGCCAATACTGCAAGTATCCAGCTTTCAGACCTGTGAGAAGTTAGTATGGTACATCAAATTCTCTTCTATTTTAATATCATATGATTCATATCCACATAATAAATTACTGTATGCACATTGTGACTTGTTTCGATTGCTAGCAGTAATATCTAGTACATACATTCCGAATATAACTGATTTTCTAGATAGTTAGCTTGTTCTAGAAACTTAGAGTTATCAATATGTAGCTTGGGATTGATAGGTAGAGTTATCAATATTAGGTAGAGGGATCAATATGTAGATCTATCAATAGTTAGAGTTATCAATAGCTAGAGGTACCGATAGGTAGAGTTATCAATAGCTAGAGGTACCGATAGGTAGAGTTATCAATATGTAGATCTATCAATAGTTAGAGTTATCAATAGCTAGAGGTACCGATAGGTAGAGTTATCAATAGCTAGAGGTACCGATAGGTAGAGTTATCAATAGGTAGAGGGATCAATGGGTAGAGTTATCAACAAGTAGCTCAATCAATAGGTAGATTTATCAATATGTAGACCTATCAAGAGGTAAAGTTATCAATACCTAGAGGTACAAATAGGTAGAGGTATGAATAGGTAGATTAATCAATAGGTAGAGTTATTCATTGATAGATAACATTGTACAATGGTTGTTTTTCTGCATTATTCCTTCCATGTTTAACCAAGTTGTACATCCAATGTCACTCAGTACAATCAAATTTACTGCACTCCTGTCTTGCCTGTATTGCTCTTTCCCATTTATCTTTCATCATTGGGTCCCCCTGACCCCCCCCCCCTCTGGGCCAACAGCCATTACCTTTTCCAAATCTACTGTTCGTGATGTCCACAGCCTGTATCACTGGAGACTGATTCTCATATAGATCTGCATGAATCACATATCCAATGTGTACACACCTTATACAAACTCTGCCATAACTTGCATTCACTCACAGACAATTTTGGATCCAGATCAATAAATATTATTAAATATTATGGATTATCTATACATTATTCCAGCACTGGAGAGAAAAACTCTATAAAAAGCACAAATGATGATAAGTGAGATAAATCAACAATGGAAATTTTTGAGCATTGGCATCCTAAGGTCACAGATTTGATTGATTTACTCATAAACAAATGAAGTCCACTCCCTATCATTTTCTTTTGTTGTATCAAATGAATTTGGGTGTTATCTTTGGTTAAACAAAACAGTATGCAAGATATCTGATTTCAGACTGGATTATGGTCTAACCGCTTTCTATAATATATAAAAAGGGTGAAAAGTGAGATAAAAAATTGTTGTTATCCTTCCCTCCTCTCTTACATGCAAAGAGATTATTATGATACAAGTTTATCAATGTTTTCATACATGATATCTTGATTGAATTCAGGTCCTTTCTGACTTCAGGAATTTGACCAAAACTTAGAATCCAACAAGATTCCAGTGCATTGCAATAAATATATTAGAAGTTGAGAATGCTAGATTTACGAGGAAGTGGGTGCTGACCCTGAAATAAATCAGTGGGGGGGGGGGGGGCACAGTGCTTAAACGTTACCCCTACTCTTGTAGGCTAGTGATATTCAGTGCATAAGTAGAATGGAGACAGGTAAGTTTTGATCTTTAAAACCCAAACCAAAGGGTTCTTTTTTTTTTGTATTTATATTTAATAATAAAGAAATTATGGTATCATAATAATACTAACTGGTAACTTGGTATTGGTTATTGCAACAAGTAAGTTAAGCAAAGTAGAAATTTATTTTAACAGTGAAATTTAAACTCTGGGTTGCTCAATATATATACAGTAAAGTTGTGAGATGTACGACAGCTATTAGTTAAGATTTTAGTCTCTAATTTCAGGCAGTTTTATGATCACTCGAGACTAAAACATCCTCTTAGACGTTCTAACCAAATGAACATTTATGAGGGAATATCTGAATAATTGATGGTACTGTTCTCTCAGATTAATGAAGTTGTCTCCCAGATGTCTCGCAGACACTATGTCATATTAGTAGTAATCATGCATAAAGCAAGTGGGAAATGTCTTAAACTTCTTGAATTTTCAAACCAAAGACATTGCAAAGATCTGCTTTAAGAAATGAAACACACAAATGACTGCTCACTGCCTAGCATTTCTGAATTGGATGATTCAAATAAGATTTAAGTAGTTTAAAAAGCTTAGGAGTTACAGTATATAAAATGTGACAAGTATGTTGGCAAGTCAAAGATTAAATACATAATTATGGGAAAGGAAATAAGTTACAACCATTTCATGTAAATAAGTCCAAACAACAAAGTTGGTCCTGATAACAATGTCATTATGTAATGGATGATATAAGTGATTGTTTTATCACTGTACATAAGAAACTGTGTTGTTGGCCCTCAGACATCAAGAGGATAACGTTTAGTGTCCAACAAGAAATGTAGCTGTTTCCTACTGCCAGACAAATTCTGCAAAAATCAGCACCGTGTAAAAATGACTTTTTCATGTTTACCCTTTGTGTAAACTACTCATGGACTCACTCAATATCTAGAACCTTGGGAAAATTGACCACTTTCCTCAAACTGGGCAATGGGCATAATGTTTTCACAGGGATGTTCAACCTGGGCTGGATATAGCTCTTCTTCTGATAGACTGGTGGCAATGAATAGATGCTAAATTTATGGATCGCTCTGCTGTGGGCACTCTGCAATATGCTTTGAAGAACCTTTCTAGAAATATTATTGACGTCCATTTTTCTGAAGAGGTTTCTCTGTCTTTCTCTAATTTATATTTTCCTTTTTCCCCTATTATATTTATTTCCCCTTTCTGTTGTCTCTTGTCACCAAGTGTCCCCTATGACTTCAACCAAGTGTTGTCGGCACACCAGTGGAGTCAGATCACAATTTTATAAATGAAAACAGAAAGGTTTTGATGCAGAACCGTATCATTTTGGTTACATACTTTACAACCTGTCATACTCCTATAGGGATGCCTCTATAGAACAGCTTCAGTGTTGGCCTCTCGGATTGAAATATTTTCCTAATTGCTACTTTACCAAGGCTTGCAGACTATACTGCGAGCCATCATCATTTGCCAATGTACAACTTAACTTTTATTCAATGCAGAATATATAATGCATATGTTCATCTAATGCGACTGTTTGTAGAAATGAGAATTTCCTTGACAGACATGTCTTGTGATGCTGTGTGTATTGTACTACAATTATGTTTGCATCAGTGACTTGTAATTTATACAGCCTTTGTACATATACCTTTAATGTATTTTAGTATGAAATCTATCAATAAACATACAACAGGGGTCCGTGGTAAGTTGTAGCTCTGCTGAATTCCAAACAGCCTGTACTAGAAACTCATCGACTGGCAGGTTGTAAACCAGCAATAAATGGTTTGTTGACTTCTGTACATAGTATAAATAGCTTCTGTTTACAATTGGTGAAGTTGCTGTAATAATGATTGAACACTTGAGGCATATTTTTGTAAAAGCAAGTAGTTGAGTCTCTCAATATTTCTAAGCTAGCAAAATGATTAGATTAATTTGAAGAAATATCATGGGAGATCTTGTTGTATTTCTCAGTGCCAGATAGAGTATAACCAACATCGATACTTACCTGTCTCCCCACAACCACTGCACTGCACTCTCTCTAGTTTGTCTAGAGTTGTTTCATAATATATTAGCACTGAAACCAAACATTCCAACTGACAATTTCTCTTATACACGCTCCCTCCCTCATTCTACCACTGAATCTGTTTCTAAGAGCCTTCCAATCGTCCAAATAAAAGTTTCAGAATAATTTACAATGCTGCTACTTAACTTAAAATAACTTCATGAGTATTGTCATCATAATCTGCATCGTAGAAGTACTTTGATTGAACAGCAAATTTTCACAGTAATTTTGGCCTTACCGCTCCATTATCAATCTGCCAACTGGTATAACATATCTTCCAGGAATCTAATGTCATTTACTGTGTTATGTGTCTATGCTGTCAATGCGAGTCATTACCCATGTAGATATCGTCTACCTCTGATGACATAATAAGAAAGTCCTGGTTTTCTGTTTTATTAATTTCAGAATAGTCACAACAAGTCGGATGAACTGCTCGCAGCAGAGAGTCAGGCTAACTACCTCAGACACAATAGCAGTTTCATTCATGACATTTTCCACGCTCAGTTCCGGTCATCACTAAAATGCCTCAACTGTGGGCAGCAGAGCAGTACCTTTGAGCCTTTCTTGTGCGTGTCGGTGCCAATCCCCCAACGAACCACAAGAGTATTGACCGTAGTGGTAGCCTTCATCACGGGGGAACCACGGGTCATAAAGATGGCCGTAAAGGTAGAATCAAGTGGAAGAGTGGCCGAGTTAAGAGGAGAGGTGGCCAAACAGTGCAGGATCGCTGTTACAAGGGTAGGTCACTTTTAAGGCACAATGGTATGACAGTATTACCAATGCAAAAGAGGGTATGTTGGTGTCAGTGGTTTGGCAGGTTGCCAGATACCTGTATACCAAAAAGTATAAAATATGATAATGATACCAACTGGTATGAGATCAAGACACAAATATTCTTGTACAATTTCAACTTAATTTTCTGGAAATGAGCTACACCTGTATTACTTCATAATTATTAATTCAACTAAAGTTGCATAATCTCCTGAAGTGATGTATGGATGTCAGACAAACCATCACCATCTTCATAGCTTGTCCAACAAACCCAGCAAAGAGCAAACCCCAAGTACCATTAATCTTCTCGTTTTATAATGTTGATTTACGTATAAATATTCTTACAATCATGGTGCATTGTTTCTCACAGAAGTACTGTACTGCTTTCAGTGATGCATCTGTTAATCTACTTTGCATCTGTTAATCCACTTTGCTAAAAGATTCCACACATGTTGCAGAAAAAGAAAATCCAGAGAGTCAAGAGGTTTAGCCATTCATTGTCACATTTTCTGTGAGAACATGTAACATAATATTTTCCAAGTTTTGACCAATTGTTGACAGCAAAGGTTTTGCACGAACCATCATACCAAGCATGATGTTAATTCTAGGTTGTTTACTTTAAGAATGATCATGCTTTAAGTTTCAGACTTAGACACTTGTTGACCTTAAACTGACCCTCACAAAAAACAACAGGGTTCTTGCATTACTAAGGTGTACCCACATTAGGTACATGAACTTCAAACACCATGTAAATTTTGAGTTGACAAACCTTATGTGTATGTACTTAGTTCTGCAAAATTTGAATCTTGATATGTTAGGTATCTTTGATACTGTATTGTTAGACCAATACACTGGTATTGGAAATAATATCGACACTGTTGTGCCTGACCGCTTTGATACTCTAACATGCCCCATAGCAAGGTTAGTTCATTCTGTAAACTGCTTATAGCTTTTGCTTAAAAGGTTGTCACTAGTATACAAAAGTATGCAATTATTGGTCATCCATAACTAGTTGAAAACATCTGTCAATAATGAGAAGAGTCATCACCTCCAGAAAAGTACTTTGGCATCAACTTACTGTAGTTCAACCATCTATATCTATGACTGCAGCTTTAATGGCATCACTTGCTGCTGTTCAGTGGACATCCCCTTTAATACTTCATGCAGGATCCATTGGATTGCTATATCTGCCATAAAAATTTATTGGAATTATAACAGAGTCAACTGTGAGGTCCATGATAGCTGAATATCAATGGTTTCAAACAACTAATGACTACATATGGGAGATTGTGTATGACTAGCCATGATTCTTCTGTGACTGCATAAACATATATGTAGACTGCCAGATACTTACATAATATAACATAAACAGATCTTACATTGCTGTTACAGCACTGTCTTAATATGGTACAGTAGTATCGTTTCGGCTCACAAACGCACAGTTATATGGAGTTGATGAATAGAGTGTGTCTAGTAGTCATTAGTCTCGTCTATTCGTTCGCACGAATCTCAAATATAATTTGATCTCGTGAACGTCTTAAAGCAGCTTCTCACACTTTAATGAGAGCAAAACACTTAAAAGATTCAAAAACGAGATGGAATTACCTCTAGGCAGATAGATTGTGACTGTTTCTATTGAAGAGGAGGAGGATCCTATATCTGGAACAAATCAGGCAAGAGGAATCTAAAAGTTTCCATGAGACTGGGACATTCATACACCGAGTTGGATGGAAAGTGTGTTATTATAGTAACATGTGATTTGAATACTCTTTCAACCTCCATGGAAACTTACTCATGAAGGGTTGTTAATGTACTGTAGTGGTGCTGATAAAAACTTCTCTACTATAGTATAAGGTAGAAAATCATGATTAGTGTAGTACTGAAAAATAAAAGTGGAACTCGGTTTTTAAAGTACATAAGAAAAGGCCTCCATAAAGCAGATGCTGAATAGCCAATGATTTAAATCTTTGTAAGCCATTCTACACTCAGAGAGTTACACTCTCACCATGCACTAATTAGAATTACACAACATACAGTAAGGCTAGTAAGCTGTTGCTATGCATTTAAAATATGAAATGCTATTTATGTCCTCAAGAATGCTGGTTCACTTGACTTCATGTAAAAACTCTAGAGAGTTTAGCTTCTCAAAAATTCAACATAAATATAAAGTATCATTCTGCAGCCATCTCCTTTCAAACCCAGATCAAAATAGTTATTTTTATCAGCAAATGGCAGTCGCTCTTCAACTCTCCTTGGGAAACAAGATTTGAGCTCTTGAGATGAGAGAGAAACTAAATAAATTGACTGCTTGTCAACGACCTTATTGCTATATACCTTCTTAAGGATAACTTTGATAGGTTTACATAGCTCAGCTATATGAAGTGTATGAGATCATTCTAGATCTAAAGAGGCCTTTTCCTTCTCCCTGTTCTAGTTAGTGAGTGTTTGAAGGTGCTTGGCAAACTATTTCATTTCACTATTTTTGTTGTATAGGTAAACTTGGATCTTGAACAGGGATATGAAATTCACTCCCAGTAAGACTCCCAAATTGTCAGTCTCTGTTATACTGTAGCATACTGGGTATTGACATGTAGCAAATTTTCCCCTTGCCTCCCATTCTCCTCCGAGGGCACAACAAAATTATTGACAATTTTACTGAGCTGTAGGACCCTGACAAATTTGCTGCCATTCAGAGTCCAATCTTGGCAAGCAGCATTCCCATGTTTTGGGAGGACTGTATCCAACAAGATGAAATAAATAGTGACAGCTTTAAATTCACTGGCATTTTTCTGCCCAAACTAATTAATGTTGCTTTGGTATTAATTCAAGCAAAATGCATGTGGGAATTTGACTTGAACCAGGAGATTGGGCATGTTTTGGCAAGTGACTAAAAGTATGAAATTCTAGGCTTGGTATGGGTTCAATGTATATATCGTAGTCCATAGTCTTCTTCAACTATATAAGTTCCTTTAAAATCAGGTCTTGATTTACCCCCACAGCTGGTCCTTTGTGAAGTCTATGCAGATGGTTTCTACAGATGTTTCTCCGACCTGCAGCCTCTTCATGATGTTCGAGATGGAGACAACATCTATGCCGTTGAAATTCCAAACAACTCGTACAGTGCGCTGACCTCCAGCCAGGTTCGGCCATACATACATGGTGTCTATCACGGCCAGCCAATCAAAGAGCCAGTTACTCTTCTAGTTATTAATCAAGTTGGTTATGGAAGAGTTGGCAAAAGGTACAGCTTCTGTAGTTTTCAAGTCCAGTGCAACGTTGACCATTCCCATCAACTGAATGTTTGATTTCTAAGACTTTACCTAGCTCATGTGTTGCCTATGTGTAGCTAACTGGGCTCCTGTGTTTGCACTGTTAATTTACATTAATTTGTGTAATTACTGTTTAGGGATTAGTATTTAGGTAAGGAAAGAAATTAATCCCAAACAATATTGCTTTTCTTCGGGTTTTAAATCCAGTTATTTAATTCGTTTGGGGATTTTCTTGTATATTTGTTTTGAGGTAGACAGAACATGTAAATATGAAACTTACTTGAAATCCACAATGCCATTACAGTTTATCATGTTGGGCGTTGGTAGGACACACGATTGGTTGGTTGCTTGGCTGAATTCTTTCCATTCGTATCTCAGGCTGCCATTGTCTCTCAGTAATAACCACACCACTCCTGAAACACAGTATTTTTCCACCGCCCTCAATCATTTATACTATCGTAAATTGGGTTGAAACAAAATTCTTAAAGGGTACAGTAGCTCGTAACTCACTATATTATATATCTCATTTTGTCAGGAATATTGTTTTATAACTTGTGTGCACGTCATGAGATATAATGTAGAGACTGCAAGCCCAATGTTTATGTTAGCATGTATCCCTAGTATCCTACGGTCTATCATTTATCAATGCTGAATGCACACAGAGATCAAGATGAATCAACTGTTTATAGATTCTGATTGGTTGTATGAGCACATCTACATATCTTGTGTGGATGTAATGTTCGTATACTGCCTGACTAAGCTTTATATCTCATTGCTATCCAGTCCGTTAGAATACAGCAAGGTTACTCAACTCAAACATATAAATTGTAACCGGATACAATGGTGTCCTCTTGAAAGTTTAATATGGGTGGGTCACTGGGGACCATGGAATAATGCATTTACATCAAAACCAAACCGAGAAACTGTTTCATATGTAGGATGATGGATGATGGCGACTAACTTGAACATTGTTTTTCTCCATAGATTCGGACAGCCAATGGCCATAGAGATAGATCGTAACGTTAATTTTAATCAACTCAAGGTTGTCTTGTTGAAGGCAATGGGATGCAATCATATAGAAGAAGTCATGTCAAGGGTGAGTTGCTTGCATGTGTATAAAGATGAAATTGCAGGGAAATAATATATGCTGTTCAACGGAAATCTTTTAACACTTTAATGTCCATCTTATACACAATACATATCCCTTTGTGTGTGCAACAGCTGTACAGAGCTGCTTTCTGCATTTAAACAATGTACTTGTGCTTGATCAAACAGACAAACCTCCATCTTTAAGTAGCACTCTTCGTTCCAGTGTTGAACATGAATAGAATAAATAGTGTATAGTTTGCTGACTCGCACAGTTCAATCCACTTTCCAATATTATTAAAGTGGATAATGCTGTGCGCTCTGTTGAATTTGAGGGGCTGATCACAACACCCACACCTCGGTGTCCATTACTGATATACATAACAATTCAGTCAAATAAATCAGTCCTGAATAGATATATGGTCAATTCCATGATAAGGTCAACATCATACCAAAAAATTTAAAATCATTGTACATTAAAATTGTATAAGTTTCCAATAAATAGAATACTTGTAGTTACTAAAAATAATTTTTTCACCCCAGAAACATCATTTGTTTGATTATGGGGTCGGTAATAACAAATGGTTCCCGTAGTAACTAAATTATGAAAAATACAGTGAAATTTCATTTTGTGCAGATTTGTACATATTAGTCATAGGTATCATCAGTGTTTTGGACTAATTATATTTGCTATAGCATAGTGCTCACTTAATAGCTTAAATTTTTTTTCTACATCAAGGCATTAGACAATGGTGCTGAATTGAAAACACCCTCGATTTACTGTCACGCGAGTCACAAAATTTACTGTTTTTGTTTTTTTTCTCCTTGCCTGCACAATAGTTTTACTCCAAATAATGAATATCAAGTCTTCACATAGATACCAAAAGGATTACTGAATTTTCCTTTCCAGAAGATATTCAAATTTTGTGGAAAATCACCCTTTACGAATGTCACGCGAGTCACGTCACGCGAGTCACGTCAATTCAAGATAGTGTTTCTACCTATTAACTGTGTGTTGGACTAATTATATTTGCTATAGCATAGTGCTCACTTAATAGCTTCAATTTTATTTTGACATCAAGGCATTAGACAACAGTGGTAAATTGAAAACAGTAAACACCCTCGATTTACTGCCACGTGAGTCACAAAATTTACTGTTTTTGTTTTTTTTCTCCTTGCCTGCACAATAGTTTTACTCCAAATAATGAATATCACGTCTTCACATAGATACCAAAAGGATAACTGAATTTTCCTTTTCAGAAGATATTCAAATTTTGCAGAAAATCACCCTTTACGAATGTCACGCGAGTCACGTCACGCGAGTCACGTCAAATCAAGATAGTGTTTCTACCTATTTACTGTGTGAAATTTGCAGGGATGTTATAGTTTGATGAATGAATCACTGATTAAAGATATCATATATGCATTCCCCTTTAATTAGGCAACTTGAATAATATGGGCACACATAATGCAACTAATTATGATAATTTCATTTGAAGTATCAGAAGTTAAAATCATGAATATTTATTCGCAATATAATGCCTATTTTATCACCACATTTGGAAAGTTAGCACTTGTCATTGATTTTTAAGTAAGATACAAAAACATAATCTATATTTGTATCTGGCAATGCCATGTGCATGTGACTTGACAACCTTAAGGTTTTAACTGCTCAATCATTCCCAAAATCCTATGAGCGAATGTATCTTCTCAAGTATTACACTTTTGGTTTATTCAAATATGACAAATGAGAATGGTAATTTGAATCACATTTTGATAGATCTCTTTCTTCTATAACTCTCAAATGAGTGACTTCAACAGACTAAATGTTGTTACAAATATTAATTGACAAGATATATTGCCTGAACAACTGTACTACCCGTACAGTATATTACCTACTGTCTGCAGTCATGAAGGTAACTCGGGGACATAATATCATCTGGACATTCCCAAGGGAAGTACCTTTTGGACACTTTCTAGACCAATGAATGTTATATTTCACTGTGCAAGATCTATACCTTTGATTCACTACTGCATTTGGTCTAGAACTATCCGAAAAGTGAACTAGTCACGCGAGTCACGTTTTCTTGTCACGCGAGTCACAATACATCTTCATCGTTATTTTCATGCGTTACAACATTTTTTCAAAGTTGCATAGCAATTGAGGTAGAGGTGTTTTTCAACTTCGGTATGATTACAAAAAGTGATTGGAAATATTTTAATAAGACTTAAGAAATCGAACATTTGTGTGTGCATTCTGATTTTTGCTAATAGTAACTGTCACGCGAGTCACGTTTAGTTTTTCGCCAATTTCACCCCCAATACTTGAGGTATAAATATTTTTTGTCTACTGTTGTAAGCATTAAGGCTTACCTTACTGACTACATGAATGCTTTTCTCCCAGGTAATTTCTTTATTTGTTTAATGATATTAAATAGAGAGGAATTTTAGTAAAAATGTCACGCGAGTCACCGTGGAATTGACCATATAGGTATGATTTATTGTGATTAAGAACTTCAGAATAATTCATACAAGTAAAGGTTTACAAAATTGAGGTGCTAGTGAGGTTTTGAGTGAATTAAATGCCAGTTGCATTATGGGAATGTGGTATAATAATCTAGCAGAATTAGTTATAGGTTTTTTATTTGTGATATCATTTACATGATTTATTAAAGGGAGAGTATAGCCGATGGTCATTAAAGTAAGTCATGATATTGTGATAATGAATAATTTATACTGTATATGTGATAAATAATAAAGATATTGCATTTCCTTTGAAATGTGAATATACCAAACCCTTGATAAGATATTTTAGTCTTTGGTAAATTTATATTTTGTCCTCTATTTAAAGGACGACAAAGTATGAAATCTTTTCCTGTCATATTTGTATTTACCATATTTAAGAAGGAGCACAGAAGAGACAAATAGATTAGGAAGATGTCAGGAGTCTGCTAGTTTGTCCAAAATATGATGTCAGGGGTCTGCTAGTTTGTCCAAAATATGATGTCAGACAAGGGCGTAGGAACCGGGGGGCTGGGGGGGTGCCAGCCCCCCCAGTGAAAAATATGGTGGGGCGGAAGTATCATTCTGCCCCCCGCTCCGCAAGTCAGAAAACCCCTTTTTCATTTCCAAATGAGAACAAAATCTCATTTGGAGCACCAAATTGCATCTAAGGTCAGGTGAAAATGCAAAATTATTTACAAAATGGAGTAGCCGGGTGTTGAAGTGTGCTATATTGCACCAAATTGCATCTGAGGCCACCTGGAAATGCAAAAAAAATCCAAAGGGGAGGGGGACACCCGCTCCCTTTAGACCACTGCCCCAGGCCGGCCATCAGTCTTCAGCCCCCCCACTCAAAAGTACCTTCCTACGCCACTGATGTCAGGGGTCTGCTAGTTTGTCCAAAATATTCACTAATATGACATCATTCTCTCATCTATACAATACAGATGTTATGGATGTATGTCAAACTCTTGATGACCGCAAGGAGTTTAACCAGATTTAAATTTGTCACTTATAAATCAATGTTAGTGACATAACAAGCTTTATTGCCTACAAGCCTGCCTAGCTAATCTACATACTACATAGGTCATGGGTATATATATATATAGCCCTACTCTTTGATTATTGCAAGAAGAAGTTTAATCACTTGTAACTGATTCACTTATATCATAACCTTGTCTGATCCACATCATACATATGTCATGGGTTTATGATAAGCTTTTGATTATCTCAACAGTTGAACATGCTAAATGTGTTGTCCCCTTACAACCAAATATACACAACTGAAATATATTGTAGGGAATCTTTGACAGCTCTGAGCAAATTTAATGAGGTGTGAGGTAGTACATCTATTATCAAGGAAGCTACAGTAATAGTATGTATTGATGCCCTACACTGGGAAAACACAACTGCAGCTTCAATATTGGTTTCAACAACCACACACTCAGTATCAGGAGAAATAACAATGGATGCCCTGTAGCTGAACTTCTCTGTGATCATTAACACTGACAATGTGAAGTTAACATTATAATGTGGCGATATAATCTCGACCCATGCTTGCAAAAAAACAGGAAATAAAACTCATCTCACCCTGCCAAAGCACAAAATACAGACTCAATAGGGATATTTCTTTTCTGGCCAACAAACAATGTTACTGGAAGTATTTCAACAGTGTTTGACTATTGTATGTTTGTTTGTTCACTTAATGACTGAAGAAGAACCTTTAATAGAGGATTTGAAATATTTAGTTTACGTCACAAATATGCGCTGCCAATACAATTTGTAATACACAAAGGATAACATTTTGTATAGTATCTCTTTGATGTCCATGTTCAAGGCATTGCTCTTCATCGTATGTTATGTTTAACAATCTCCCATGCATGCATACTGCCATGTTTACATTAGCACATATGTTACACACAGTAGAATATGTCATAATAGAATGTGAAAGCATTTCTATCATCCACAGATGTCTGTTAACATACAGAGATACAGTACACCATAGTGTATACATCCAGTATGGAATGTGTGAAGTTGGCATCGTTCAGACATTCAACAAATAAATGTTCTCTTTATGAGAAATAAAAGCATTTCTGATCAACAACCCGCATAGCAGCTGATGTGACGGAGAGAATTATTGCAATGAATGTTTTCATTTCAGCACTCCTTTTTCAAAGAGTTAATTTAGAATTACAGTTGGGTTTAATGCCCCAGGGATTTAGATTTAATGAAATGACAGATTCTCATTGATATGGAGAGCTTTATTCCGATTGCAATACTCTATTGCCGTAGGACATTCCCAGTAATCACTTAACTTCCTCCTACCACTGTGGTTAACTTTATGACTCAAAACAAGATGATCATATTTCAAATAATTTGATAATTCTGATTAATGACATCATATTTTGTTAAGGATAGTGTTCTTTGATTGTCAAGTATAGACATGTGTATGCACCAATGAATGCTGGGTATTTTTAGTCACTGTATGATAAACATCCTCTAGAACCTATCACAGCTACTGCTACTATAGTTTGTTTCCTTAGAAAACGATAACACATGAAAATTGTATAAATATGGAGTAACAGTAAAATTTCCTTTGCTTCTTTGCTTACCTGTCCCATTTCAAGTTTGTTACTCTCTATGATTGCTATAAAGGCAATCTGGTAACGATCTTTCACACTGTAAGCCCTTAGCTTCCAGTCAGACAGCCTGCATCTCATGTTACCATGGTAACCAATCAAGGAGCCTTGATGTGTTTATTTGAATTCTTCCATCCTGGTCATCTTCATTCTTCTTGGAGCTTGACAAAGCTTTAAACTTTAGTAACTGCTCTACTTTAATATTTGGCACATTTTTAAGATTGTCTTGTGTTATTAGTGAGTTCAATTAGTAGACACCATCAATAATAAATCAGGTATATTAAAGCGAACGAGGATTGTTTTCAACTAAAACATTTCTCACTATTTGCAAGTTGTCTCCAATTTTAACACTTGCAATTCTGAAGAAGAATATCATTAAGCTCTAAATTAACTTCACTTGTGTCTGATCTGTGTCTACTCAAATCATGTTAATTGCTATTGTTCAATGCACAGTACTGTAGAAGTCATTTATGCATTTTGAAATGCATCAAGTAAAAAGAGTGCTAAGGTTTGTTGTAAAGCCTGTCTGCTAATGTTACTCTTGAGGTAATACTAGTATTTCTTTATGTGCCTTTCGGCTGATCAAGATTTGGTTTTCTCATTGCTGCATCTACATCGTTGTCTTTTGACATTTCCTTTTTTTGGGCCTTGGAATTCCTAGAGTTGAAATTATCAAGAGACTGAGGTTCCCAAGTTTCATCATCTCTGTTCATGAGTGAAAAGTGAGCGCTATTGACAAAGCCTAGCTGATGAAGAGTTAATTATGCAATTCATTTTTTCCCTCCAGGGTTGTTCTCTTAGGATTGGGGTTTGCTCAGATCAGAATGGAAACCGGAGTATCTTGACCAGCCAGTGTAGCAGACCATTGTACCATCATATTGTCAGCAGGTATAGGTGTACACGTTGTTCACTTGATTGTAGACACAGGTTATCTTGTGAACTGAGGTATCATCTGAAGTAATGTAGAATATAATCCAACCTGGTGTTGTGTCATGTGCGCTGCTGTTGTAATGTGTGAGCTGGTGTTGTATCATGTGAGCTGGCATTGTAGCATATGAGCTGGTGCTATATCATGTGAGATGGTGTTGTACCTTGTGCACTATCATGTGAGCTGGTGTTGTATCATGTGAGCTGGCATTGTAGCATATATGAGCTGGTGCTATATCATGTGAGATGGTGTTGTACCTTGTGCACTATCATATGAACTGGTTTTGTATCATATGAACTGGTTTTGTATCATATGAACTGGTTTTGTATCATATGAACTGGTTTTGTATCATGTGAACTGGTTTGTATCATATGAACTGGTTTTGTATCATGTGAACTGGTTTGTATCATATGAACTGGTTTTGTATCATGTGAGCTGTTATATCATGTGAGATGGTGTTGTACCTTGTGCACTATCATGTGAGCTGGTGTTGTATCATGTGAGCTGGCATTGTAGCATATATGAGCTGGTGCTATATCATGTGAGATGGTGTTGTACCTTGTGCACTATCATATGAACTGGTTTTGTATCATATGAACTGGTTTTGTATCATATGAACTGGTTTTGTATCATATGAACTGGTTTTGTATCATGTGAACTGGTTTGTATCATATGAACTGGTTTTGTATCATGTGAACTGGTTTGTATCATATGAACTGGTTTTGTATCATGTGAGCTGTTATATCATGTGAGATGGTGTTGTATCTTGTGCACTATCATATGAACTGGTTTTGTATCATGTGAGCTGTTATATCATGTGAGATGGTGTTGTATCTTGTGCACTATCATATGAACTGGTTTTGTATCATATGAACTGGTTTTGTATCATGTGAGCTGTTATATCATGTGAGATGGTGTTGTATCTTGTGCACTATCATATGAACTGGTTTTGTATCATGTGAGCTGTTATATCATGTGAGATGGTGTTGTATCTTGTGCACTATCATATGAACTGGTTTTGTATCATATGAACTGGTTTTGTATCATGTGAACTGGTTTGTATCATATGAACTGGTTTTGTATCATGTGAGCTGTTATATCATGTGAGATGGTGTTGTATCTTGTGCACTATCATATGAACTGGTTTTGTATCATATGAACTGGTTTTGTATCATATGAACTGGTTTTGTATCATATGAACTGGTTTTGTATCATATGAACTGGTTTTGTATCATATGAACTGGTTTTGTATCATGTGAACTGGTTTGTATCATATGAACTGGTTTTGTATCATATGAACTGGTTTTGTATCATGTGAACTGGTTTGTATCATATGAACTGGTTTTGTATCATATGAACTGGTTTTGTATCATGTGAACTGGTTTGTGTCATATGAACTGGTTTTGTATCATGTGAGCTGTTGTTGTATCATGTGAGATGGTGTCGTATCATGTGAGATTGTGTTGTATCTTATGCACTATCATATGAACTGGTTTTGTATCATGTGAACAGGTTTTTTATCATGTGAGCTGTTGTTGTATCATGTGAGCTGGTGTTGTATCTGGTGTACTACAACTGTTGTGCTGGTGCTATATCATGTGAGCTGGTTGTAATATTGCATAATATTGTGTTGCACCATAAATGGTTCATTTAGTATGATGCGTATAAAAGGCTGTGATGTTCATATTTGCAAGCTATTTATGTTGAACAATTTTCTTTGTCTATATCCAGCATTAACTGGCCACATTTCATTTTCCTTCATGCCCTTGTTTTATATTAGTATATGACTGTGTGAATCTATAATTATAAATCTGTGTTTTTAGGTAATTAGTGTGTCTATTTGTCTACTGTTCTTAATGATGAAACAGTGCTAAATGTCTCTCACTTTCTCTTTCTAAATAGCATGTTGCAATTCACAGCTTCAAAAGGAGAACCACCACATATAAAAGCAGTTGTAGAATGGAAGGAAGACCTAACTCACTTGTGAGTTACTTAATAACATTTCTGCTATTATTGATAATTAGGAAATAGCGGGAGGAGGAATGTTAAATAACTTGTTGTATACAAAGAGATTCATACAAATCATTTGGCTTTAGCACACAGATTTAGTATCGTATGCCTAGACATGTCCACCATAGCATGAACATGGCTATGTATCAATAGAGTCTGTCATTTCACTTCACTTTCTGGCTTATTTGCTTACCTGTCTCCCCACAACCTAGGCACTCTCACTCTGCTATATATTGAGTAATCTGGTAACCTTTCGACCCTTAGTGATCAGTCACTACAGATAAGTGACACTCATTTTCATAATATCTCCCAAAATGTCTGTAAGTGTGGTTTTGGTGTAGAAACTTGATCCATTTGAATCACTGAATCTGTACCCAACTGGACATTGCTTGGTGCTTAACATGTTGTTTACTAGTTTTTCAACTATGTCATGCCAACCATTTAAGTGTCCTTTGCAATTAGGGGAGTTTGGACGATTTTTATGTAGCAGGGTTATATGTAAGTGGTTGAGTGAATTGCGGCCGCTACTTCTCGCCCTATTCCTTTTACATATTCTTATGTTTTGTGACTTTATTGCAGTTCTGGCATTACCTTTCTCTCCTTTTTTCTAGACATTGTTTTCCATAAGATCATGTTTAATAACCAATCTAAATTTGTTATAGGGTTCTGCATATTATGTCAGGAGAACTTGTATGCATTGTTTGCAGTCTTGTTAGTAGTGTTAGTTCCAACAATAGATTTTTTTATATGAGGGTAGCACAGAAGGGCATACAAACTATAAACTGAAGGTTATAGGTCTGACCTTGGGCTTCAGTTCTTGTCAATAGTTTCTTTGTTGAAGAATTCCTGTTTACATTGTCTCAGTGTGTTACAAGTTTGTCTGAACCAAGTAGTTTTGTATGGTGATCAGCAGAATAGGTTGTACTCACACAATGAAGTGTATGGTTCATTTACACGAGAATGAAAGGCTGCAAAAAGAACAAGAACCCTACTAGTTGAATGTTGTAGAACTACTGAAAATTATTAAAGCATTGTATTTGATTTGCAAGAATTCCCTAGCTGACCACCACGAGTAGAGGACAAATTAATGAAATCTTTACTCCAGAAACTACAATTTCTCTACTTGGTTAGTTTCTACAAAGAGAATCACTAGCAAGAAAATTCACAACCTACCAAGGATATGTAATCAATATAAATACCTTAATTATAGTCAATAGAATTAGGAAGAAGCAAGGGAAAAAATCACCATCAACTAATTCCTGTTTATCTCCCATTTGACCTTTGGATGATTTCATGTCATATACAGAACTAGTGTTAACTTGTCAAACACACTAGCTTACTTGTGATTTAGTGGATTTTTGGGAGTAAATTTTTAATCTGATATAGTTTTCTCCTTAAATTTATTTGATTGTTAACGTGATTTTCATCTAGCAACATTTTGTTAACCTGATTTTCCATCTAGCATCAATTTGGTGTGGTCCCTTGGGTTACATAATTCATGAGCCCAACTAGCTTGTTCAATTCTAGTAAAAAAAAAACATGAGATGTTGTGTATAAACCCCTCGTGGCATTTTGTAAAGCTATCTTTTTATGTACTTGGAAATGTCTCAGCATTGAACTGAACAACTGTGTTCCAAAGTTATAAAGCTTAGTCGGAGATGAAAATCAAAAATATTATCGAAAAATACCAAAGTTCCTCATAGAAATGTCTGAAGGTAGCATATTGTATCAATTATTAAGAGATGTGTGACTTTGATGTGCTTACTGCAACAATAACCAGACAAAATTGTCTGCAAGTTTAACTGTACATGTAAACAAACTGTTCCTACTGTTATTTCGTTACATGACAATAAAGCCTAACCATGTTAAGCAACAAAGTGCCTTCATGTTTGCAAATATCATTACTTAACAGGCTAGCTATTGCGATATGAAAGGTTGATTCCTACAATGCACTGTTATAGGCACATGGTTTCTATCTCATTTCCAATGATGCAGGTTTTCGGAAGGAGCCATTGATGTTCATATAGCTGAGCACGAGGATTACCGTCGATTGAAGTCAACACATTCACAGCCTGTCTGTGCAACCTTACAGGAGTGCCTTGATATCTTCACACAAGAAGAAAAGGTTAGAACTTACAGCTGGCAAACAGATTTGTTTTCTTTGAGAAGTACAGCTTCATTGAGAGATGAACAATTTGCACAAGATATAAGAATGTTGTTTATTCATGTTCTCCTGAATTTGATCTGGAGTTCATTTTGATTCCTTGCCGAAGGCAAAAGGGATGTATGTGATGGTGATTGCGTATATTTGTGTGTTTGGGTATGTATGTGACACTTGCTTGTAAACACAGTAGCTCAAAAAGTTAATGGTGGATTAACTCACCACTTCTCCTGACAAATATTTGGCACCATCAGCTTTATGATCCCCCCCCACTCTAATCCCCCTCCCACCCCAACCATCCATTCACCCATTTACCTTGTCTCTATCTTTGTGGTTGTTATGGCTGTATAAAATCTCCCAGAGATTTGTTTTAGACAGTTGCAGAGCCAAACATTCACACAACGCAGATCAGATGTTCAATCATTGAATCAAGTATATTCAATGTCGGTTCTAGACGGTCATTCTGGACAATCTGGTGACAAAAGAAACATTAACAATAATATTTAACAGTCGTATGTGGAAAATGGATTCAAGAATAAACAATAATGACAATCATCAATGAACTACAAGAATACTTATAACCTTACACAAAATAAATCATCATGGAACAGAATTCTCACTGCAAATATCTATAAACACAGTTAAAGCATATTCAAATACTAACTCCACAATGTTCTCCCTGTATTATATGACATAAAAACAAAACAGTAATTTTCATAGACAATATCATTCTTGAGTTATACTTGATATAATATGTTACATCAAAGGAGGTTTAAGGAGAAACAACTTACAGGAAGTTTTGGGCTTCAATCCTTCAAAACAAATACATGTCAATCTTCATCTATTGTCATTGTGACAAATTAATTAGAATCAACCAGAAGCAAATAGAATAAAGGCTAGTTTAAACCAAGAACATTGCGCAGGGCATCTCACATGCAACAATGTTATCCACGCTTGACGACATGCATATCATTGACATACAACGTAAAACACAGCGTAACACGCATTGAAACAATCAGAAACTCGTTTACAATAGCCTCTGCAGTATAGCCTCTGCAGTATCTATGATTCTTCTGATTAGTTTTAATACCAATTTGAACTATTGAGTCCTTATTGTTGTTTATCCTCAGCTCGCTGCAGACAATGCCTGGCAGTGCATGAACTGCCGTAAGCTACAGCAGTGCACCAAGAAGTTAAGTCTGTGGTCTCTCCCAGATATTCTCGTGGTACATCTCAAGCGGTTCAAACAGGTGTGAAGAATCTACACAATGCTTCTCTTGAATGAAATCTTCTTTTCTAGTTATTTTGCATTTTCATACCTATCAGGACGTATCCTAGAAACTTTGCAATTTAAAAGTTCCATTACAGTACATAAACTCCTGATTGAAATATAAAGGAACAGATATTAACAGGAGAGATAGTTATTCGTACTCTTTGTTTAGTATGTAGTAAACCCAAGGATGTGTTAATGAATGTACTTGATCGTTTATGAAATGATCTCAACAAAGACCTTTAAGCCTTCGCTATAACAAAATAAAGAAGAAATGGAAAATCCCTTTCGATGTTAGACCTGTTATTGGCAGGTTTCTCAAGGCCAATTGCAATGTTTGGTTATTTCACTTGTCTGTTCATGAGTGCTCCTTTTCGTAGTACTACAAACAAAACAGAAATGGTATTGATCACAAGGTGGTGAACATCACAAGTTCAACTCTGGCAGTGAACCACAGTCCACAGCAAGCAAGGAAGCATAAGATAATCTTGTTCTATCACGAATTTCTGTTGAATTTAAGCTCACCGTAGTCTAATGTAAGATAAACTACAAGTTCTTATAAAAGAAATCCTCATAAATTGTCTTTATCTGGAAGGAAGTACCTCTCCGATGGTGTAGTCAGAATTCATTTAAGAACAGAGGTTGTAAGCTCATCTTGTTTAAGCTGTAAATTGGAAGTTAACTATCACTGACCGGTAATGTTGTTATTATGTGAGTGTCTGTCTTTCTTACTACAATCTGGTAAGGCTATTAGATAACAACCTTTGACTTCATTACACTAAATAGAATTCTATTACTTGTTACAGTTGATCTTCATGTATCATATGAATTTCAGCCAAGCTTCACTTTGAAGTATATTATGTTTTAGAAGGTAGTGATCCATGTAAGACCATTCTTGTCTGCAAAATGCTGGTCATGATTTTACTGCTCATAAACTAAATTAAAAATGAAAGATGTGATTAGTGTTACAAAGATTTGGTCGATGATAAATCTTGGTTAGAATGCCAAAAGCTGTAACCTTTAGAATCGTGCCAGTGTTTTATGTGTGATACCCTGTGATTTGAGGTCAACAAATGTGTGAACCTTGTAAATACAGCCAACTGAAAAAGGGCAATGGTGGCATATGTAATACCTGGAGTATGTATTTATTATAATGACTGTAATATGTACAAACCCATTGTCTTTTGAGGTTCAACCATCACAATCTAGAAATACTGAGAATTTGAAGAACCCTTAACATGAACAATCTTTGTGTGTTCATGGTGGATTGCTGTCATCATGAAGAAGACATTTATTGTGTGCTTGAAATCAATAATATAAATCAAATAATTTAGGTGTTTGCCTTCAGTACATCCTACTCAAAATAAAATAGCTTACTACTAGTTATCCCCATAAAGAGGGCCAGTCAATGCTGACAGGATCATGAACATTGATTTACGTCCTGGTAGATTGCTTCTGGCATAAGATTTCAGTCTTGGTCACACTTTGTTCTTTGGTCTGTTTCAGACTTCCTCTTCTAGACATAAACTTTCAACGATGGTTCAGTTTCCTGTCGAGGGTCTCGACCTTTCCTCCTACGTGGAGCAAAACCAGAACCAAAACAACCAAGCCGGCTCCCAAAGTAAGATAAATTTGATCAACAATCTTACCAAATGGTCCCAGTGGAGGTCCTCTTCTGACCACAGACCTTCTACTACATCACAGGGCCCAGACTGTATGTATGACCTACATGCCGTATGCAACCATGTTGGTAACCTCAGTGGTGGACATTACACAGGTAAAGAAATATAACAGAGATACTTACACATTTAATGTTAAATCCAGAAATACTTAATCTAAAATTTCCAACTTTTAGCTGTGCAAACATAATGTTTAATATTACTGTGGAACAGAAAAACCTAATAAGTACACTGCACAGTTAATGGCTGTTATGCTGAAAGTGTTATCTTGTACACTGTTTTGTACTATTCATTCACTATACTACAGCCTTTGTTGCTCTACATATTTTATTACTACAATGTTACATACTTTATGACTACTATGTTACATATTTTATTAGTACAATGTCTTATGTTTATTACTACTGTGTTACATATTATATTAGTACTGTGTTACATATTTTATTACTACTATGTTCCATAGATTCTAGATTTAATACACATGGTTAGGGGACACATCCTAGACAATTTATTTTTATTTCAATAAACTATTTAATTAATTGTTATTCATAGAAACATCTTTCTTTTGTCCTCAGCATATTGCAAGAACTCAACCAACAACCAGTGGTATCACTTTGACGATACAAAACTGACTTCTGTTTCGGAGGATTCAATCGCATCTAAAGGAGCCTACATACTATTCTACCATCGTAGGAGTTCGTTCAGCACAAACACCATGGGACATTTTGACCATTGGTCAATGTATCATGACAATCTTAGTCTGTATTCAACACCAAATGACACTGTGCCCTCCTCTCCATCACACGGAGGACAGAATTCCCCTCCTCGTCAGGGCTACATCAACGGCTTTGGCTCCTTGAGACTCAGAGAGGTACGCAGCAAAGGCAAATGGAAGGAGCCGAAAGGAACGTGGAATGCTCGAATGTTGCACTCCCAGGACAGCCTAGATAGCGGGATAGTGATAAGTAATGGACAAGCAGGGCTGGACCCACATCAAGGTTGTACAAGACCTGCTCCCTCGAGTCCAAGAGAAATTGGTAATTGATCCCTGTGTAAAGCCATTGTGTTCATTCTTAAACATGTGTCTCCTGGACACAATGATTTACAAGAATATCTAACACATATTATGTTCATATTCTGGCAAATGCAAATTACTTCTCCAAGGGAAGTTAAGAAAGATTTGCTTACTAAGCCCAATGAGCCGTATTGTAGTGAAAATGTGATGAAATCATCTAACTGTATCATCCAGGTATGTTATGATGATTTCTATGGTGTTTCCTTTCTTCTGCTTGGAAGAAGTGAAGAAAATGCCAAACAAATTCTATCCCAATGACCTTGCTAACATTACAGTATAGTCACATTCAAAGTGAAATGGTCCAAATAATTTATGTTTTGGATTACTTACCATCGACAGACAGTATAACGCAAGAACTCATAATTTAAAAGTTCTAGTGTTTTGTTGTTTGCCAATTTCTGGCAATTTTACTAAACCAAGTTTTATTTAAACATGAGGTTCAATACATCATCGTTATCTAGGAAGTTGGCACTGGATAATTCCAATTATCTTTCTTGATTTTTCAATTCTTGATTTCACTTTTTGTTGTCTAGATTCATGCCATAGGTCTGCACTCTGTTACAGAGGAGGTAGGGCTTGCCTGTGTAAACATTCCTTACCTTTCCTAAGGGAATGCTTGCTTATGTTTTACTGCTTGTTTGTATCTTCTCACAGGTGATGACGGGGGTTTTTCAACCAGACCACATGTTCGAGTTTTGTCCGATAATTCCAGGACACTGGTGCATGCAGAAGTCTATCGCACAGTGCCAGAGTCAAGAATCTGAATACTGTGACCAAATATTCCGTATCGTCGAATGACTTCAGACTCATCAAACTCATTATGCCAGTCTCTTCTTTGGTCTGAATTCTTTTGACCAGTTCCGCCATTTTGAGTACAGGGTTTTACCATTTTGAGTCCAGGGTTCCACCATTTTGAGTACAGGGTGCAAGGTATTGTTAGTAGCATGTAACATCATGCACTGACAATCCTCATGCAGTGTGTTGTATTATTGCTTGTTACAGCTCGTGTGTACATCATTATCCCTGTGGTGGTTGGAGATGGTCAACATTAACTCATGTACAAATGAAATACCAGTCTATTCAATAGTGTCATTCCATTTTCAAAGAGATCTTTATATAAGAGGAAAAAAACATGCTAGGTAGAATAAGTTTATTGCAACATTGTTTTTAAAACCTGGATTAATGTACTTGTCATTTTCATTTTTTTATTGTTGATATTTTCTATATGATTCAATACAGAAAGTATATACTGTGAGTCTATGAATGTTACCTTATTTGTTTGTCTGTTTGTTTGTCTGTTTACAGTCTTAGAATTTTTTTTTTAAGTATGGCTGTGTCATGAGCTGAATCTTTCTCACATAATAATCACTTGGAAATTTCTTATCCATTTCACTCTTAACTGGTTTGAGTTGGTGCTTTTTATATGAATGTTGGGTCAGACTGTCGTGAAAACCTCTCAAAGAAATGTCCACGAGTCCGGCACGGAGGTAGTTTCATGCAAAAGTGTTGTTACTTTACAACAACAAAAACGTTTGGAGACGTTTGTGTTTAGCAGAAAGCACTTTTCTCTGGTACAAAAATATCTTACTTCATTCTCATGGACATTGCTTTTGGCTTTCCTTACAGTATGTGCTCGTTATTGTGTCTCCCAGGACTAGATTAATTATTTTAATTATAAAATTACAGTGTCTATTTACAATTTTAAAATAGATCCCTATTGAAAATGAACTGGAAAATGGTAAAAGAGATGATTTTTTGATGTAATAAGGCTGAGATAAAATTGTTTCTACAGTTATGATGGGAAAATACATTGCAGATGGGATATTTCATATGGGTGGAATTGGTGATCCCATTAATGTCAGTTAGTTTGGGTTCATTGTAAATCCTGTAATCATCTTCAGTATACATTTGATAGGAGAGGATGGGTCCCAACAATGCTGGATTATAGTTATCTATTCAGTCACATTTGACTGTGTTTTTAATCCATTCTGTGATTGGATATGACCTATAACCATTGAGAGTACAGAAAACATGCTTGTCATCCCTTGCTTAAGGTTTGTTCAACAAACTAAATATCAATCTCGTCATATTGGTATGTTTTTCTTTCACGAGGTGTTCTGGTATTTTCCTTTATTTGGCTTTTGTTTGTTTGTTTTGCTTTCTTCTTTGAATGTTTTTGGTAGTATGAATTAAAAGGAAGCAAGCTACACTAGTACCATAGTGGAATTTTAAGCATTCCTGAACAAGTGCATACCAAATACTACAGCCTGTTTTAATATAACATTGTTCCAATTTGCAAATGACAGGTGAATTGATGTGTGCATTCCTTTCCCAGCTTAGAAGTATTCCAGTAGTCTAGAGAAATGAGTTGATAAAGTGGTGGGGTGGCATTTTCCATGCCCCAGTACTGTATACTGATTCATAATATCAGCAGGTGCAAGTTTGTTATCTAGGTTAATCCAACAGGTCCTTAAGCCATTACCATTGTGTTGTGTCTGCTGTGTTATGTTCATGTTGTCTTTTTCATCTAACTCTATTATGGTTTATGTGCACAGGTTGTATTGAATTAAATGTGTCCACAACCTAATGCTACAGTCTTTTACTTTACCAAGAAAATTGAATTTGTGTTCGAGGGTTATAATGCTTGATTGCAAAATGAGAAACCTGTCTTTTTTCTATGAATAAAGACATTCTAATTATGTTCTTGCTTTAGAGTATTAAACAGCTTGCAGGCCATGCTGATTCACACTAGTATATTAAGTACAAACCAGAAGGTTTTTGCCTTGAAGGGGTTTCCAGATTTCTGTTTTGTTTTGTCTGAGCACATCAACTAAACATCAGAGGTGAACAAAGCGCCAAGTTTATCGTTTCACTCACAAATGACTATTTTTTTAGTCAATTAAAATCTGCAATTTGAAGTTTATAACAGCGTGTACAGTTTATACACTATTGCAGAGACACATGGAAAAGGAAAGAGGCTACTGGATGGTTTATGTGTTTAACCTTTGACACTTATTTCAACAGGTAACATTATTACATCACTTATCTTGCAATACTATCTCTCTGTTGCTGAATGGGTAGTTGTGCTGACTGGTTGCTAGCGATGCAGAATTGGCAACCAATGATAACTTAGCATTACAATGATGATTTTGAGATTTTGTTACTAAAATGATTATACCTTGGCATGCATTTTGGAAGAAATTGTTGTGACTTGGTTGGATTCAAACTTTATGAAGATGGGAGGGACAAACGAGAGACACCCTCTGGGAGGTTTGGCTAGCAGTTTTCAATAAAGTCAGTCACTTCTAAGTGTCCTAATTTCCTCAATCAGTTTATAACTTTGAAATTAAGATTATTGTCCAAAAGGAATTATTTTTGACAAAACTGGCATTTGAAATGCATATCAAGTTCGTTGAGATATTTTTAATGGAGAGGTTGTTGATTTTATAACTGCCTGGGTCTTATCACGATAATCATAATAATAATAATGATCATCGTTTGCTGTTGTCTTTTATAGCTTTTAAAGAATTGAATCTTGAATATATCTTGATTTGTCAATGTGTGTTTAGCACAATAATCTGTATTCACATGTATATTGGACAAGTAAAGGGGTTACTCTATATCAAGTATTCATTAATTGTGCTACTTAATACCAATTATCATGAGTTGTACAGAGATGGATTGGCATGTAACATTATTTATACTATAGGCTTACTCTGTTTCTGCAACCCATTATTCTATACTTTACAATGGAATGAAATAGAATGCTATGCAAGATGTGATTGTGATTCAATAATAGTATTTCAAATTTATTCATAATGATTGTCGTGGATTTTTCAGATTTACATCGGCTGACATCAAATGACCTTTGACCCCACAAAAGCATTGCAGATATAACTTGCATTATATAGCAATGTCACATGACACTTTTCACAGGGGAAATAGTCGAAAACATGTAAACTTTCATCAGGGTTGATCCTTCTGCACTGTGGGATAGATTCATGATCTTTCGTTTTGTCGGGAAGAAATTGGTAATTTCAGATAAGATGTACAATGATGACACGATAATCAAAATAAATACAATTTTATTCTCTGTATTTAGATCTGTAAATCCTATGCCTAAACATAATATTTCTGCGATCTCAGATGATCATTCTTTGACAGAGTCAGTAGCTGTAACTCTCGTAGAATAAACTAACCGCAACTTAACCAAGTTCAATAGACCACATTTGATATCTACAGTAAAACTCTGTTTGTCAGAACTGGTTGAGACTACCGATAGGTGGTATATAAGAAATCAGCTTGCCAATTCCGTACTTTTTATTCAATATTTAATGATATCAGTTATTAGTTAATGATATCACTAAATCGATCGATGATATTATTAAATATTCAAAAATATCTTTCGTTATTTTTTGATATCTTAACTTAATTTAAAATATCATTTATTGATGAGCTGCAGGATAGTTGTTGATATCATAATTTCTTTCATTGATATCACTTATCGAATCGTTGATATCACAAGTTCTTTGGTATCTAATAATTGACTAATTCAAGATATCATCAGTTTACATCAAGATATGTATCATGTATGTATGTGTTTTCGATCCTCCTGCAAGCAGGAACTCGCGAAGAAGCCTCAATGGCATATCAAAGCCGCAAGCTGACCGAAGCCAGTCTCTTAGATTCATATTTAACGTCCATGATTATGAATTGTCAACAACTCTGTAACTGGATGACATACATTAATCTGGGAGGGACTCGAACCGGGAACCTTATGATTGGAAGGCACCATGTCATGAATTGATTTACCAATATCTTTAATTAAGTTAATGATATCGATAAATACGACGTACATATCACAAATTGAGCCATATTCAATGGATAACATCATTAAGTCAGCCATATATAATAATGGCACTAAACATAAAATAAGCAAAACATAATTTATGATATCACTCATTGATTTATTGATATCATGAAAAGGATATGATTAAATAAATTCATGATATATTTAATGAAACAAAATAGTGATATCAACATTAATATTCATGATATAATTAAATGGTTAGTAAAACATAAAACGACTTCCCATAGATCCGCGGCACATTCGACTGCACTGGTTCTGCTGGTCGTGTCCATAGAACAATTATTTTATTGTTGTAGGTGGCCATCTTGAACTTTCTGCGTTTGACCACAATGTTCTATTTTAAATGTTGACAGTCGATTTATCCCGAAATTCGACATTTCTTCTCGTTCTTTTGATATCTTTTCTTGAAGTTGTGACGTTTTATCTCAAGCTTTAGACGTCTCATTCCAAAATTAAGACTTATTTATGTTCGATGTATTTTAAAATTTGGCTCAAGATTTGGATTTTTTTATCGAAACATTTCATAATTTTATCTCAAAAGTTTTGGGTTTTATTTAAATATTTCAACGCTTCCTCGCGAACTTATGACGCACCTGTATACATATATTATGCCGGTCTTTCCCAAAATAAACTTAATCGGATTATGCTTTAAGTTTGGAGCAAATTTAGGGCATTTTCTAATTTCTCGACTACGATACTTTGAAGAGAGACAAGACTTATCAAACTGTTAACCTTCTTCAAGGAGCCTGCCCGTGTGAGTTAATGTTAGAAAGTTCGATCCGGCAGAATTAACACCAAAACAGAACGGATATTAAATAACTCCCACATTTGTAAATTAAACGGAATTATAAATTTCGACAGTAACATCGAAATGTCGAGTTCAAATGTCGTAATTTCGAGATGAAACTTCAAAAGTGGGAGATAAAATGTCGACATTTTGAAACAATACTTCCGAATATCGATATAAATTTCGAACCTTCAGGCTAAAATGTAATTTTGAGATGAAAAGTGGAATATTGGGATAAAACGTTCTAATTGCAAACAAAATATTTCGTCATGAAAGCTCGTCATTTTTTGATGAAAAATTATAAATTTCGATGTAATTACATGCTATTATATCGACTTTCTAAAGCTTCTACAAAACTAATATTCTTAATTCTAGGGAACATCTAAATCCCGCCGGCTCCCCCCCCCCCCCCCATCACTTTGTAAGCTTCAAAAGCCACTGTCTAATTCTTATGGCTACATGCAGACCGATTAAGTTTTCACATGAAGAAACCAGAATTAATTTGGTCCATATTATCTGATTGAATAATTCACTAGGTTCCGGACTCAACAGAGTCAGACGACTTCAATCTGCCGCGGAACTGGCATGTAAAAAGCTCGATTTGCAAACATTTCTTAAAACTATCGATGGTCCCGAGCAGTTCGGATTACTAGAGTTTTACTGCAGATGTGAAATTTGGTGAATTGAACATGGTCAAGAAATGGTTCAATTATTAGACGAGTGATAAAAATGATGCATGTCTTAGATCGGAGTTATATGATATAGGAGATAAATCATATATAGGCTATGTATAGGTCTAAGATTTAGCGAGGTTATAGATGATGAGATTTTCGAGCTTGTCGTATCGTTGTTCATCCTCGCAGACACTCTCAATTCCTTCCAGGCAAACCGGGCGATCATGGATATAACCGACAGTCGGGTTGGTTAATCACCTGACACCTATTTTCCAGATATACGTCATGGTTTCCCGACAACCGATCGCACGATGGGAAATCATCATCTAGGTGGGGAAGGGGTACCACACCTCCACTGCTCCACTGTGGCGCCATGGTCATTCCCTTCATCTGTGCAGGCCATGACGTTGAACGGTGCGTCGGTATTGCATCCATAGTCTTTCCTTTCCAAACTATATCGATTACTTAAAAATACAATGTATGATAGAATCATGTCAATGTGTTTCGGACGTTTGGAGTGCCGCTCAATAGAGTGTCATCCTTTGCCATTGTAAAGGTGCGCAGAGTAATTCCGCTTCCTCGTATGATTTATTTTAGTGATTTCGAAAAGGAAAAAAAAAACTATTAAGAGAAAGGAATTGTTCTCCCGAATTTGTTTATACTTTCCCAGTCAGTGTTGTTTCATAAGGCCTGTATATTGATAAGTATTTTTGTACTTGAAGATCACCACGGGAAAACAATACATATCTAATAACTGCACACTCCGGGCTTCATTACTGGTTCTCCTACGTTTGTCGGCGCACTGCACTCCCAACCAATAACAATTCCTACTTCCGCTTCACTCTATCACGCTCCTTACGCTTCCGAATGATTTACATACAGTGTGTACCGTACATGATGATTTCCTTCTACCAGAAATAGTTATAAAACGGTGAGTATTTTCGTATTTTTGCCATCAAGGTTTTCTCTACATCTTTCTTGCGAAATTTGAAATAGCCTACTCTATTTCGGTGTTACGCCCTCTTTAAAGGCGATATCGCTCGTAGACTTTTTTTTGAGGGCGCTGGCATTATCGAGGTTTCAGCGAGGTTTAATGGGACCCCTAAAACTCACGTGACCTCGGTGGCAAATTTAGATCAGTGAATAGCACAGGCAAGCGTATGCGTAACAAGCCCGTACCCATGCACACATAATGTTATAGCGCAGCATTTCAGATTATTGTAGTTTACCGCAAAGGATTTTCGTACGCGATAGTTTGTTGTTTGTGTGCCTTTTGAGTAAAGAATACTGTACGATTTTCGTACAAATACATTCGATTAGACTAGAGTATAGTGACAATCATGGAAAAGGGATCAGGGCAAGGAGAATCGGGCGAAAGAAAACGACCTTATCCTGGAACGAGCGTATAGGTTCAAGTGGAGGAAAGCCATTGTTGCATGGACCTGACAAAAACAGCAGTGCAAAGGAACAACAGCGACGAAGAGATGCCACGAAGATCTATCTTCTACGTTCCTACGTAAACTGGCAAATGGAGAAAGAACTCTACAAACATGTCCACGATTTGACTTCTGTTAGCAACGCAGATTTCGCAGAACATTTGCTTCAGGATCACACAAAAAGGTAATGATTTGCTAAGCTAGGCTAAAACTGTATAGGGTGGTTTCAGTTGTTTTCCGCATACGTTACTTTCCGCTGATTACTTTCCGCTGAAAAAATTCTTCTGCGGAAAACACCGATTTTTCACTTGCCTGTACACTATATTTTTCCGCAATTTTGAGATACCAAATTCAGGCAGGATGATTAAAATAACATGAGAAAGTATCAAAGAACGTCGATCAAGGATGGTTAGACTGAGTTCATGTCAGAAAAGTTAAGCTGCTTATAATTTAGAGGAGGCTTGGGGTGTTCGTAATTACGAATTATTAAAGAAGCATATAATACTGGGCAAAGGGACGCCCGCGTTATGAAGGATTGAGTATCTAATTAAGTATTAAATATTCGGCCCGCGTAATGATGGTTTAAAAAAAAAGGTGTAAAAGGCGGTATCTTTGATTTTCGCTGGAAATAAAATGGCTGTATAAGTAAGCCTTACAGCCTAAGCTACAAGTACAACCTTAGCTACTGTATCCTAAATCTAGTCTCGAAGCTACATTTTATCCTGTTACAGTCAAATCCTATCTTATCCATCTTCCTAAATCCTTCCATGTGCCTAATAATTTCAGTAAGTCATTCTGTTCGTCCCAAAAAGAAACGGTACTTTCCGTTGAAAAAAACGTTGTTTTCCGCTGACAAATTTGTTTGCGGAAAACACCGTTTTGTTTCAGCGGAAAGTAACGTGTGCGGAAAACAACGGTACCCGTATAGGGTAATACTAGTACATAGTAGTACTACAGGGTATTGTCCTAGGTAACTGTCAGTATTGCGAAGTACAGAAAACTGCAAAGTTCGGACACCCCTAAGAAATACACGATTTCACCATGATAACCTACAAGCGAAAGCCAATATCACTAAAAACCAGGAAGCTACAGTTATTTCCTCTCCAAAATGACCCGTGCGCAAGTATGTACGTACATATCTGTCAATAAAATGAAGATAGTTTTTGGGGTATTTTAAGGCTTAGGTGTTCGAACTTCGCAGTGTCTATGCTATTGTATTTGTAACATACATGATTTGATGAGCCTAGGCTTTGTAACTAGGCCTATCATTCATTATTTTTCCAATGGACCTAGCGTATGCTAACCTTATCATACTTATCCTAGCACAAAATAGCAGTAAGTTGTATTACTGAGTCATCATCATCACTGTTTGTGAATGCTTGTCATGAGGATACTGTATAGGCCGTTTCTTACGACTAGTCGTAACAATGATAAACTATTCTTACGACAAAGGCAAATTCAAGTGCAGTAAATAAAGCAACTGCGCATGTAGTAGAGGTAACCCTAAACATAACCCTAAACCTCAATCCTAACCCTAACCGGAAGTTATTGTTACTCATCGTCGTAAAATTAGTACTCCTAATCACAAAAATAGCAACTGCCCATGCGTAGTCGGAAATTATTCTTACGACTAGTTGTAAGAATAGCCACTTTGTACTGTATACAGTTAAAAATTAAAATATCCTTCCTAAAGAAGACTGACAGGGACTGGGGGTCTTTAGTTTCACTCCTCATATTTATGCCATGGAAAGCTGGGCCTTCTCATCACCAAAAAGTAAACTGTTTTTGCCTCAACAAATTGATGGAAATATATTTTCTAACCACTAGGCCTAGGTGATCTGTTCATCCCCACCCCTTCAGGTTCTAAATTGTTATCAGCTGTCCTTGTTTGAAGAATAATTCTTGTGAATGAGCATTTGAAAGAAAAGCCTCACCTATGCCCAGTCATAATTAACTGGGCATATAACATAGGACTAAGGCCTATAGTATTAGTAATAAGTATCTGAATTTAGTGTTCATAGTAACTGTATTCCCTAATTTTGTAATATACACCAGTGAGGAAAGCCTACTGTGCTGTACAAGTACAACCACATGGACCTGCAATTTTTTCTATAAAAATAATGCATCTACATAAATAATTTAGAATCACTCCTAACTGATTCACATGTTTTCACACCGCTGCGTATGCAACTAGACCTTAGGTTTTTCTAAGGTCAGCCTCAGCCAGCATATATGCAATCAAGTTTTAATGGTTCATTTGGACAACAGGGTGTTATACTGTTATCTACTGACTGTCTGTCCAATATTCCAGCAATCATGTGTACATGTCTGTGTTTGGGATTTTTGAAGGAACCCAACTGCTATGCAAGAAATTAGGTAAATTAGCCTCACAAATTGAGGGACCATAGTACATATAGCTATACCTATATAAACCTTTATATAGCCATGCCTGGGGGTAAGAAAGTTTTTTTTGTGTAGGCCTGATGCTCATACTTTATGATGTGCTAAGTTATCATATTTTTTATATATAGTCAGTATATACTATGCTTGTTCTTGTTCAGCTTCTTGTGAATGATCTGATGTTTAGTGTTCAAAAATTATAATATCTATTAAATTTGGTGGCCGAAACTATCTCTTGTGGAGAGTAATCTAGCGTTAAATTAATGGTAGTCTGAAATCAAGCTATTCATGTAAACAGGAATTTTTCACAATGGTAGGCTTATGTCATGGTGTAAGCTAGCATCTCAATTCTCACTCATGAAACCAACTGCTCACATAAACAGAAAGTTTACACAGTAGGTAAATAATGAGTGTACATCAAACTCTGATCAAAAGACTGGACATCTTTTAGCGATATGAAACCAATCAGTTCACTAAGACAGGAAGTTTACATAGTAAATTTTACATTGACATGTGAGCTCAAGTTGTTGGGCAAGCAGTTGGGCAACACAAAATTATCCTTACAATTCTTGAAAGGTACCGCGGTTTATGGATATGTTGAAGAAGAGTATGAAAGAATATCTCATCCTTATCTGGGTTTAAATCAATGTGGGTTAACAATATGTTATTATTGAAATATGCCTAAGTGTTTGTTTGTTACTTTTCTCTTTCATATTTTTTCTTGGGTAGGTATGATAAAAACATGTATGTTTGTAATGATTTGGTCATTACCAGATTCATTATGCATACAATTAAGCTTGGGGTGTACAGTAAAATTACTATTTCAGTTATATGATTTACGGACAATTTTTTTGGTTTCATTGTATAGGTTTCAAATGCATCTTTTCCGGAAAGATGCTGAAAGTCAAACAGAGGCATTCTCAGCAGCTGTCACCACAGAAAGATCAGTTGACACTCAGAAAGGAGAAGGTAAATTTATATGTTTATCCTTGCATGAATTACAGACTGGAAGAGCAGTGCTAATCTTATCTGATCTGATGTGATCAGAAAAATAATACAATTTCATTCTCATTAAATTCCAAAAGAAAAGAAAAAAATGGTAGCATATTGCTCATCCACTAAAAAGCATACATGTGTATGAAAATTTATAAAAGTAAGTGGGCCTGATATTATCAGGATCTTCTTTAGAGGCAAACTGACTAGTAACAGTAAATTCAAGAGACACAATAGAGCCTGGAACAGAGAGGACATGGTGAACACAAAGAAAGAAGTTAATGGTGTATTGAACAAAAGGAGTCAGTGAAAGCAGAGGTATTTAGATAAACTGTGGAGTACAAAGCGAGGATTAAGTAAGGAGAGAGGGCGAATAAACTATAGCAGAATACAGAGATGGAGCAGGATAAAGTTAGTCATGTCCTTCCTGTATATTGAGCCCATTCAGTTGAATGGTGCTAGGGCATTCCGTCCGCTCTCTCTATCTCTGCTGTGGTGTACTATGTCTGAGATGGTTAGTCTACGAATTCAGTTACCTGTTGGGACATGTCTTTAATGGTATGATTGGGCAGCTGAAAGTGTTCCCCTACTGGAGTCTCCATTTTCATGGTATTGACTTGTGACTAGAACTGCTTCTTGAGGGTGGTCTTGGTTTCACCAACATACTTGTAACTTCAATGTCCTCTAAACTCAATGACACCATTTAAATTGAAATATCAGTTTCCAGTGCTGCATAAGTGTGATAAGTTCTAAACAAAAGGTATATTTTTAGTCACAGCCATAGAAGCTATAGCAGGATACTTGCAATCTAGTAACTCTTGTTTTATGTAATCTCTACAGATACTCCTGATCCAGTTACTTCAACACCTCTCAAGAAGCCATCTGCCAATGTTCTGTCCAATGTCACCAGTAGGATTAGATATGGAGCAGCATGGGAGAAAAACCTCAGACTATACGAATACACATTGCCACATTTACATGATCCTGAACAAAAGCGATCATACATATGGCAGGGGCAAGCACTTTTCCCAGACTTTTGTTGACAGGTTGTGCGACATTCACAAACGTTGGATTAGCAGCTAATGATACATCTGCATCACCAGATTGAGATAAATTGCTTTCGTCCATTTTGTTCGATAGTAGCTATGACTGTGAATCAGGAGCTTGGCCACCCTCTAAGTCAAGGTGGGCACGGTTGGGGAAATTCAATCAAGGAGTAACAATCAGAGAATGGCCAGCTTTATATTATTGTATATAGGCCTACACGCACAGCGTGTATAAATATCTGTATCGGTTTATTTATACTAGTGTTCATTTCCGTTGCCAGGAGGGGATATGATTTGAACGTGGGGGAGGGTGTGGGGGGGTGGGGAGGGGGTCCCATTTGAAGTGTCCAAACGATGCTAATCTTTACATCTATCTTCTTGAATCACATGTACCCCTATCGACACGATCAATCAGTCCTGTCTCTCAACTCCTCCCATGCACTGGTGTATTTATTTCCTGGCAAGATAACAGTTAGGCATAGTAAGGGTCAGAGGTCATCACAACTTAAAGAGTTGTGCGAGTCCCTGTGGTCTCTTACATCCTGGTAGCAGTAGAGAGAAGAAGCCTAATAGATCAGAAACCATAATCATCTTCTGTTGTGTCTTATTTTCCAGCATCCTTGAAACCTTATATCCTTCCCCTTTGATTTGTTGATGTCATAAAGCTGTATTTATGTTGTGCATTATTTAATTCCAGTATTTAGATTGTATATTCTTCTTGTGTATTTGACAGTATCCCAGTGATCTCCATTTTTCTGCTCTTGGTTTTTTTCTCTCTGTACTCTCATATCATATCTATCTCTACCCCTAGCCTCCATCTCCACATTTTCTTTACTTTCTTCCTCCATCCCTTCATCTGTCTTTCACGCTTTCTTTCTTGACCTCTTTCCTCCCCTCTGTTTACCCTGTATGTTTTAGTTTGCCGATTCCCCCCCCCCCCCCCCGCATCTCACCCCCAAAAAAGTTCACAAGGTTGACAAGTCTCCCCGTGCTAGTACCAAGCTATACACCCTTGTTGTGGTGACCGTTCAATATACTTGCGGATCAAATGGAAAGCCCCACCCCACCCCTTATTCCCAGTGTAATATATGAATCGGCAAATGGAAGATTATTCGGAGTTGTTCGTGATGGTTCAATGATCTTATAGTCAGGCATAGGCCTATATGGTTCTCTTTGTCCTTCATTGCCGTCGAAGTTTGAAATGAATTAATCGTGCTAGGAACTTCCGGGCAATGTTTAATTTTCTGTGGCAAGAAAAAAAGCTTCCCCCCAGTCTCTCCTGGTTGACTATATAGAGCCCGTACGCCTATATGGTCACACAATAGTATAGATAAGTATGATCCATGCAGACATCTAGTATATATTTTTTTTAAATTCAATCCAATTTCAGTTAAAGTTTCGAGTAATTTTCGAGTAATTCGAGTCAGTCGTGATGAGGTGCCCCATGGTGGAGCTGGGTAACCCACCCCAACCCCGTTGCCGACTTTTTGGCATTTCGTTGGGAGCCGTTCGGAACAAGAAACAGGATAGTCAATTCTGGGAGTACAGTACGCTGGAAAGCAATACACTGACGTGATTTAGAAAAAAAAGTTTTTTGCTTTGACGGCCGATGCTCAGCGAGACATTTTTCAATGGAAATAACTATTAGTTTATTGTTCATGTACTTATTCCCTTTTTACCAATCCTTTCTAAAGAGGGTGGAGCCGCCCCTTATGGCAACGTATTTTCCTTCCCTTTTCCGTTCAAGTTTCGTTATTTTTTAATTCGGGTCAAAGGGGTGCAAGGACAGGGTTTACGTGCACCGGTTAGGAGGACGGGGTGCAGCTAGGGCAAGTGCTCTGTGATCGCCTAAAGGGCCCGTTGCCAGGAGTCCAAAAATAATTAAATATACATATTTATCTGTATATGGTATATGACATAAAATGCTTTGTCTTTCCCTCCTGATATATAACTAAAATTTATATATAAAATACAATGTAAGCTGTGACTCAGTCTATGTATAATTAATACCTAAATTGGCTGAAATACCAATTGTTCACACATGACGGACTTGACTTTACGTTTGATACCCAATAGTTTGTAATCACTTCAGTCAATTTTTTCACTCATTCGCGTTTGTCTTTTTGTGACACCAGTCAGCGTGAATCAGACATAAAGTTCATAACTATTAGTTTCTTGAGCTGTTTCTTGACTTCGACTGCTCACCATGTAGGCCTAAAAGAGTAAAAGCAGGGAACTGCTAGAGTAGCAGCTCCCTGGTCAAACTATTACGCCTGATGCAAAGCTCGACCGTAACCTATACTGTACAGCCCATTAGTTGTGAAAAGTTCTGAACGTAAAACAAAGCACTGAGTTTTGTATCACACAACACACACGAAAACGCGGCGTAATACCGCATACTACTGACCAGGGAGTTGTTCCATAACAACTCCCTGTACTGCCACAGACAAGAAACTATGCAGGAATTTCGCCAAGGCCACCGTTCAAGTAACCGAACCCGTTTATTGCTTACTAGCCGTAAATACGGGATTGCTGAGAAATTACGAGACAACAGCGACGATCCGATAGAGGGTAGTATTGATATTATTTTTGAATCGGGTGGTGTGAAGGACAGAATTTACGAGGAAATTACGAGCGATCCCACCTTTAACATTTTTTTTCGGTTCGGTTCGTTGTGTTCCACCGGTCCTTTTTTTTGTTTGTGTGTGCGTGTGTGTATAAAGTTTAGCACAGTTTCATTCCCTGAATATACCATTGAGCCATACGGGATATTAGGTTGTGATTTTTTTTTGCTAGCAGATTAGTTATTGGAATAAAGTGCAATCACGATCTTTGTAATAAAAGAATTTTAAGGCGGCTAATAATAATCAATGAATTCAGTATAATTTGAACTTTACCGATGTTTTGCAAATTTCGTAATGAGTACCGTAGTACTTTATGCACTCGGCAAAGTGCAGTGAATTGCCAATAGGATGAATAACTTACAATTTCAGAGTTTTAACAGCTGTATAGTTTCCGGTAGTGTATAAGTAAGTGTTGTACCCTGTAGGCTGACCAGACAGTATTTACCAGTAACATGTGTCTGAACATGCTATATCAACTTCATTTTCCCATGCATGTATGCCTAATAGTCAATTTTGGCACCTTGCAAAATAGTCCGCAGGAAAAATGTACTTATTTTTTTTATGTTATACCGTTTGCATATATCGGATTTAATATCATGAGGTACAACGGTTACTATAAATACAGGATATGATGAAATGGCAATACCGCAACTTCGTTGAAGGTATTACGCCTTTTTGGTTTCGATGATAATCGTAACCGTTATGCAGTCTTGCAGGCGAATGCATGTGCGTGCGTTTCGCCTTGCTTGTAAACAAGATATCTCAAGAAAGTATAGCTTGAGACCTTGTCTCAATCAATAACAATTAACATTGGTCATCCCGATCTGAGTATGGTAAATTTGGGCTCGTTAACACAAAAGGGTGAAGGCAAAAATATTTCGTGTCAGGATATCAATACACTTAAGGTGGTTAAACATCTCCTAAATTATTTCTTAAGGCATATCCTACATTGCATCAGTCATAATTTGCCAAATTTACAACAATTTAAGGAGTTTTTAGACAAGTTTGCTGTTATTGCTGCTAGGATTTGTTTGCAAAGATTTTCATTCAACCATGCAGGTGCGAGTGGAAGGTAGATGCTCTTAAACCTTAGATTTTTATTGCCCAAAAGATCGCTTTTGATTTAGGCAGTGCAATGGAGTAATAATTGGGAAAATGTACGAAGTCGTGCTAATCGAGCAGCGATTCAAAGTAGCAGTGAGGTACTGCATAAGCTTAGGACTTGCGCACACCTAGCTACTGTATATTATATGCCCTAGTGTATACTAGATGATCCCTAACGTAACAGTAGCCAAGCTATCTTCGTAGGTATTTTGCAGATGTTTTATTTATTTTTTGAGACACCACAGTAGACCTAGCTGCTTTTTATTTGACGTTTCTGCGACATGTTTACTTTGTTCATAACTTACTTTTGGTGGAAGAAAAGTTGAACCTTCCCTCACAGAAACATAATTTTCCAATGTGCAATTACGTAGCACCATGTATCTGCCTAAGTGCCTAACCTTTGTTGATAACAAGTATTGATGTTATAGATCTGTAGGCCTACTATGGAGACTTGAACAACAATCATAGTGCCGAGTGAATTTTGCGTTTTGGCGAGTAGATTTTCAGTCACGGTCGCCAAATAGCAAATACATTTAAAAATATTTGTCGAGGCCTGAAAACTGCCTGTTGTCTTATCAGCGTGCCAATGTGAATATTGTTTATCATATCTCAATACTTTTTACTGTACTACTTAGATTGGAGTATATTCATCATCCTGGCTATACGCTGTAGCCTAGCGTGTCATATTCATATTGCATCATCGAAACCGGACGGCAGTTTTGCTGTCTGGTTAAATGGATGGTTGGTGTCAGAGCTGATTGCGGCTAGCTCGAAATTGGTAAAAGAAAATGTCCTTTTATGTGTGTACACAGTGGCGTAGGAAGGTACTTTTGAGTGGGGGGGGGGGGCTGAAGACTGATGGCCGGCCTGGGGAAGGGGTCTAAGGGGAGGGGGTGTTTTTGCATTTCCAGGTGGCCTCAGATGCAATTTGGTGCAATATAGCACACTTCAACCCACCCACTCCATTTTGTATATAATTTTGCATTTTCACCTGGCCTTAGATGCAATTTGGTGCTCCAAATGAGATTTTTTTTCTCATTTGGAAATGAAAAAGGGGTTTTCTGACTTGCGAAGCGGGGGGGGGGGGGGGGCGGAATGATACTTCCGCTCCTCCACATTTTTTACCGGGGGGGGGCTGGCGCTCCCCAGCCCCCCCGGTTCCTACGCCCTTGTGTGTACATATCACATATAAAGGAAGACTGTTTTTTTTCTGGACATTGAAGCATTAATAAAAAATTCTATTATATATAAATCCTTACCGGTGAAGGAAATGGTTGATGCCCACAAGGAAGTGTTACAAATAAGAGCTGGAAATTTACGATCTTTTCTGCTTGTCATTCACTCTCGGACAAATTTAGCTCACTAACTCTAACCGCGGGGAGTTGTTATGGCCCTGCTCTAACTCAGCTAACTCAGATTGTATGGGGGGGGGGGAGGGGAACAAAATTTGCACAACTAATTCGGTCATTTCATGGTCCTTTTGCAATATGCCTCATTCCCAAACTCTGCATCATGGTATTTTCAACTTAAAAGAAAAGAGGAACATATTCTATGCTATCTGATATACTTCATCCTTTTATTTCACAAAATGTGGCAATCAATGTATGAAAACAGTCAAGAAGGAATGGAATGTAAGGAACAGCGGTTCTTAGCTGATGTTCCTCTTCATGTCGTAAAAAAAAAAAAAATTGATATCTTGACTTTTTAAGAAATCTCCCCACATCCGCCACCGCTATATTCCCTGCAACCTAATTATCGTCAACTTTCCAGTGACAAGCCATTTTGGTTTTTGCCCATCGTTAAATATTTAAAGACATCTGCGATTATACTTAAATTGGCCTATCTTTAAGTTATATATATATACATTAGTGAGAGAGGAAAAATGGAACGTCAAAAATGGAGTTGTCGGTGTAAGGGGTGGGGTGAGGCGCACGCCCCTCCATAATCCTCGATCAGTCACTGGCTACCCTGTGTATATAATAGGGATCAGCGCTGTAATTATCACTGTTCCTCTTCTCTTCCCCGTGTCTTGGCGTTTATCTTCTACTCCCTCCTTTTCTTCTTTTTCTCTCTTTCTTCTATTTCTTTTCCCTTCCTTCCTCCCTCCCCCCCCCCCATTTTCCCTCTTTTTTCTTCTCTTTTTTTTTCTTCTCCTCTTTTTCTTACCCGGGGGTACGCGCCCCCAACGCCCCCCTGGATACGCGCATGTATATGGTCTCCGAAATCGCAATGCATTCAGAACTAGACGCAAATATAAGTTTCACAGCCTGCCAGATCTATACCATCTATTCTTTGCAATGACTCTGGCAATAGTCGCATCAATTTCAAAGCATTCATGAAAATTCCCACATTCATCCTTCTTCTGCCTTTCTGTGGAATTACCTGTCACCCCAAGTGAAAGAAGCTGAATATGTGTCTAATTTGAAAGCTTCCTATTCCTATTCCTAATGTAATGTTTCTTGTTTTTCTCAGCGCAACGAGACTTGAATGCCATGTTGCACAGTATCAGAATGGTGTAATATTATTATGTTTAATGAATTAAACATATTCAACAAAATAAGGATAGGCCTATATTTCCTGAAATTTGATTCGAATGAAATCTCTCTATCGCAGAATAGAAATAGAAATATGTTTAATTTCTGGTATTATCAATTGACATTCTATAGAATTGTGTTTGAAACATGTCAATTGATGTTCAACTCATGGGGTCAGCCCGATATTCATAAGGACCATTAGTCGTAAGGGTCATTGTTCATAAGGTTCGTTATTCATAACGTGCATTTTTTTCGAGAAAAGGTTCGTTATCCATAATCGGGAAAAAGGTTCGTTATTCATAAAAAGAGGGGTCATTGTTCATAAGGTCCGTTAATCGGAAAAAAGGTTCGATATTCATAATAGCAAAAAAGGTCCGCTATTCATAATCGAAAAAAGGTTCGATATTCATAGCAAAAAAGGTCCGTTATTCATAATCGAAACAAAAAGGGTTCGATATTCATAATAGCAAAAAAGGTCCATTTTTCATAATTGGAAAAACGGTTCGATGTTCATAATAGCAAAAAAGTCCATTTATCATAATCGGAAAAAAGATCCAGTAGTCATACAGTAATAATAGCAACAAACAAGAGCCCAAGGGCACTGTGGTTCCTTGCTTGGGGTATATGACAATACACATAATATTATCAAGCAAGATTGGGCTCAAATAGTCCAAGTAATTGTGGTCCTACATGTACGCATAAAGTAACCAACACTATAGCCAACACTTTTGTGATCACAAAATGTGATGGGATTTTTGATCAATAGGCACTTTTGAGATCTAAATATGGCGTCGAAAATGTAAGAAGTATAAGGTCACCTACAAGCGGGTCAACAGATATGATAACATTGGTGACCACAGATGACATGACCTTTAAGTATGAAA
The DNA here is from genome assembly GCF_037975245.1 of Apostichopus japonicus. Lineage (NCBI taxonomy): Eukaryota > Metazoa > Echinodermata > Holothuroidea > Aspidochirotida > Stichopodidae > Apostichopus > Apostichopus japonicus. Next base: position 24,426,609 of record NC_092579.1, read on the forward strand.
ATGTTCCACCACCCCATTCACAACTTGTCCCAAATTATCAACCGTGTCACACCTTGGCATTGGGATTTAATTGCATTAAATGTCTAAAAATTAACTTTGAACTTGTATACATAACTTCACACACAAAGGTCACCCGTAGGTCAACCAATTGACATTTTTGATCGGTGAGACCTAAACGGAGCATCAAAACTGTAAAAATTCAAATATGTTTTCTTTCCCATTTTCTCCCCCCCAAAATACTAGTTTTTTAACATTAGCTGACCTTTGGTGACCTTGGACCACATGACCGCTAAGTTTGAAAATATTCCCCTATACCATTCGCAACTTGTCCAAAAAAATCAACCTTGTCACACCTTGGCACTGGGAGTTATTGCATGAAATGTCTGAAAATTAACTTTGACCTCCTATAACTTCACACACAAAGCTCATCCAGGGGTCAACCTATTGACATTTATGATCAGAAGGTACCTTTAACATCTGAAAATAGCATCGAAACTGTAAAAATCCCCAAAACACGAAAAGGTCACCAGAGGTCAAATTGAGGTCAAGGGTCACCCAGATGTGGGTGGACAATTGGATTACGTAGAAGCAACTCCCAACCCTAACTGACAATTCGTTCTCAAGTTATCGCAAAAATACTAGTTTTTTATCATTAATTGACCTTTGGTGACCTTGGATCACATGACCGTTAAGTTTGAAAATATTACCCTATACCATTTGCAACTACTCCAAAAATATCAACCCTGTCACACCTTGGAACTGGGAGTTATTGCATTAAATATCTGAAAATTAACTTTGACCTCGTATAACTTCGCACACAAAGGTCACACGGGGGTCAACCCATTGACATTTATGATCAGAAGGTACCTTTAACATCTGAAAATAGCATCGAAACTGTAAAAATCCACAAAACACAAAAAGGTCACCAGAGGTCACCAGAGGTCAAATTGAGGTCAAGGGTCACCCAGGTGCGGGTCAACAATTGGATTACATTGAAGCAACTCCCAACCCTAACGGACAATTTGTTCTCAAGTTATCGCAAAAATACTAGTTTTTTATCATTAATTGACCTTTAGTGACCTCGGATCACATGACCGTTAAGTTTGAAAATATTCCCCTATACCATTTGCAACTTGTCCCAAAATATCAACCGTGTAATACCTTGGCACTGGGAGTTATTACACTAAATGTCTGAAAATTAACTTTGACCTCATATAACTTAACATACAAAGGTCACCTTGGGTCAACTTATTGACATTTTTGATCGGTGAGACCTAAATAGAGCATCAAACTATACAAATTCAAACATTTTATTCTTTGCCCATTTTCTCCTCCCAAAATACTAGTTTTTTAACATTAATTGACCTTTGGTGACCTCGGATCACATGACCGTTAAGTTTTAAAATATTCCCCTATACCATTTGCAACTTGTCCAAAAATATCAACCACGTCACACCTTGGAACTGGGAGTTATTGCATTAAATGTCTGAAAATTAACTTTGACCTTGTATAACTTCGCACACGAAGGTCACACGGGTGTCAACCCATTGACATTTTTGATCCAAAGGTACCTTTGGTATCCAAATCTAGCATCAAAACCAAACATTTTCTTTTTTGCTCGTTTCCTCCCAAAATAAGCACATTTTTTCTAATGTGACCTTTGACCTTTTGACCTTGGTTTCAAATGTAGTTTAATCTCCTGATTCCAAAAAACAAAACGACGAGTCTGTACAACCATCCTAACTCCGACCGAAAAACTTTGACCCCATATAACTTCGCACATAAAGGTCACACGGGGTCAACCTATTGACATTTATGTTCAGAAGGTACCTTTGACATCTGAAAATAGCATCAAAACTGTAAAAATCCCCAAAAACACGTAAAGGTCACCAAAGGTCAAATTGAGGTCAAGGGTCACCCAGGTGCGGGTCAACAATTGGATTACATTGAAGCAACTCCCAACCCTAACGGACATTTCGTTCTCAAGTTATCGCAAAAATACTAGTTTTTTATCATTAATTGACCTTTGTTGACCTCGGATCACATGACCGTTAAGTTTGAAAATGCTCCCCTAACCAGTTCACAACTTGTCCGAAAATATCAATCTTGTCGCACATTGGCACTGGGAGTTATTGCAGTTTTAATATTTTCGGTTTTTGGACCATAACTGACCTTTGGTGACCTTTGTGGGCACCAGAAACAATAGGGCACACCTTCTCCATATGGTGGATCTATAGTCCAAGTTTGGCCTCAATCCAACATTCCCTTATTGAGATAGAGCGTACCCAAGCAAGTGTCACAGACACACACACACACATACATACATACATACATACACACACACGCCAACCTGACTGCATAGGTTCCTTTTGCTAAAGCAAGGAACCAAAAAGCAGGGCGGGCGACCCTCCCCCTCCTCCCCCTTGCCCCAAAAAGGAAATAAAACAATTCTCATGTGGGCAAATGGTTCATGTTGCAGCTGTGACTAGTCTAGTTGACTGTAGACTAGGTAGTTGCCGTCGTTAACCCTTAAGCCCACGTCTGGGCCGCAAGTGACCCCCCTCTTCCCCTGGGCAGTGGGATGCAGGGGCACTGGGGCGTGACGACCCCGCGCTGTTGCGAACAAGATTTAGAACAAACTCTTGCACTTGTTCACGTCATGATAACAATAATCGATGGATGAATCATGGATTGTCACAGAAAAACCATGTTTATCGCTTGAAAACACAGTTTGAGGCCGATAAACCTTGTTTTGCGACTGAAAAACCATGTTTATCGCCGAAAAACCATGTTTATCAGCGATAATCCATGTTTTTCAGGCAATAAACATGGATTCTCGCAGATAAACCTTGTTTATCAACCGAAAATCCATGTTTATCGGTCGATAAACATGGCTTTTCGATCGAAAAACATGGTTTATCGGTCGATAAACATGGTTTTTCGACCGATAATCCATGTTTTTCGATTTATTGAGCAATTGGCTTGCCATATGCGTCACTATTTGAAGTCGAGCTGTAAACCTGTCTATTTGAGCAATACTACGGTGTAGCAAATGTCAGCCGCTGAAATATGGCAACAGTCAACATTCAATAGCCACCTGTAAAGTGTAATTTTAGATGCTTGATAAACCGACAAGAGATGGAATGGAGGTATGTAATATCTAATGACTAAAAATAAAATGCAAGGGAATTCCAGGGTAACGAAAATTATCAGCTGCTACTTGACTTTCTGTATCACCGAGTTTTAAGTGCCAGGCCTTTTTTTTGCGCCAGACGACTACTAATCAAAATACTTGCATGCAATGAAGGCGTTGTGTTGTTGGCCTAACGTTAAGCTAATTGTTATTGTTAATAAAGCAACACAAAGATCTAAGTTATGGCTACAAGTAGTAAATTAGGCTACGGTATGAGTAGGCATAATACAGGTTTAATAGTTAGATAGTTTTCCATACACCCCCATTGCCAAATTCAATTGCGGCAAGGGGATTTACCACAGCACAGAGCTACTCATGTTATATATATAGTCATGTTGTGACATGCAATTCCTGTTGTTAGCCTACTGAGTACTGTAGGCCTAGGCAAAAGTAGTTTGAGCCTATGCCATAAAGTATGGTACAAAGCCTAACTTAGTACTAACTTAGTAGGCCATATCAATATAATGGTGAATTTGCGATGCTCAGCCTGCCCAGGACATGATTGTTGACAACGGTAAGGATAATCCTCTACTTTTCCCCTGTGAATTAGTTTTGTCCTTCAACTAGGCCTAGCTTACAATAATCATGGATGACTTGGTAATTAAGATTCTTTCAGATTATAATAAATTAATACAAACAGATTCTGTCAACACGTTCTGTGCAGTTTCCTACCATTGCATATGTATTAGCTAATAAAGTTTACACAGCTACTAGTGTCAGTCAATACAGTTAGGTGTCTTATAGTTGGCTTTCACTCCCTATTTGTAGTAATTGTAATTATCCAGTCTGTGAGAGTCCAAAGGAAGTTGCCAGGCACTTCCAGAGGTTAAGCATATATCTAGGCTAAATATCTTGAAACCAGAGTAGTTACTAGGGTATCTGCAATGTGAGAATTTCCATAGGGATATAATTGTAACTTTGTTCTTCCACACACATGATATTGCGATACCTTTAGGTATCGTAATTCGTATGACAAGCCACACCCATTTTCAACATTGCAAATTCGAGTCACCTTCAGCTATTTCCACTCAATGCACGATCATTATATAGGCTAAATAAAAGTGTCAGTAAAACTTGTATTTGACCTCAGTTTCTTATTTATGATAATTAACTTTCCAAGCAACTACAAATGCTGTTATGTTGCGATCTTATGAAACGTTTTGCAAATGACACTACTTACAGTAGGCTATGGCTGTAGGGGCCTGTGTCTGTTGTATTCCAACACTCAAGTTAGAGCATGCTTTAGGGATTATGATCAACCATAATTGAACAGGAAAACTTCTTTGGAAATTTGAATAATGTGTATCATGTATGTGACAAAAGTATGGTAAAAAGATCACAAACTTTTGGTAATATCATATTTTAGTCTGGCAGGGAAATTTGCTATATTAGTTCTTTATTCATTATTGCAATAATAAGAACTAACCTCGTATACTGTACGTGCACTTTTTATCTCATTGTATTGAATGACAAAGCCTGAGTCAGGACTCCACTCCCACTTAGACTTTGCAAATCCTAGGGCCTCCAGTACTCAATATGTTAAGAATATAAAATATACTTTACTAACAGTAACATTTTTCTGTCTGAAGTCACCCAACAGCCTTTTTCATGACAGAAGGCTTGATTTGAATGAAGACATTGATTGTACCATTATTTGGTACCCCAAATAATGACATGTAAAAGTTGTCCATATAATGTACTCCTGATGGCAATTTCTACAAATTGTACAAAGCGTTGTTTGGTATTCTATTGCACAACTTATCCCATAATTTCCATCCTGTGAATAAAGAAGAAGAATATAGATTTGATAAAGTAAATTTGTATATAATAAAGGGAAATGTACACATTGAGAGTAGTTAGAGATTTTTAAAGCAATGTGAGGGTACTATATAGCAGTATAAACCAGTCATAGCTTATAATTGAATCATCTTTCAAAAGTGAAGTGTTTACCATACCTACCAGCACATTTTTAACTTTACCACCACAAGGTTATTAACTTGTTTATTCAAATATTCTGTGGTGTTATTTAAATAGGTCTGTACATAAAGGCCAGATTACTATTTGGTCAGCAATAACAGGTAGTATACTGCAAGGCACATTTGGAAACCTTGCTGAACTTCCTACGAACACATATGCATGGACTTGCCCAGGATTTCCTGAGTGCCGGGTATACTGATCGCCGTCCTAGGGGAGGGGTCTAAAGGGGTCTGAAGATGCTCAGATGCCAAATGCTGGCACTTGTGTAGCTTTTTAAGCACATATATAAGTACTAGTTTTGCTAACAATTTACATTTTTAAATTATTTTTTCAATTTATGTTGAATATATTGTTAGGAATTTCAGGATTTTAGATAAAAATAGTGCTGGGCGAGATTCACGATTTTTAAGACAGTGCTGGGCGGTAAGTTTTAGTGCTGGGCGGGGCCGCCCAGTGCTGCCCAGCGTGGGCACATCCCTGCATTTGCTGTATCACCCGTTTTCCGATGTTCTTCATGTAATGGATAACCCAGCGTATTGTGGTACCAATATTGCTTGGATCTGGTTCCACCTCAAAGCCTGGGGGGAGGGGGGAGGCAAACGGTGGCCATTTGGCAAAGCTCGTAGAAAATTGACATATAATCACTATTAAGCCATAACTACTGTAAGGTGCGATTTAACATGTTTTGCACTACAGTAGCTGCAATACTGTACAGTAAAACATAAAGATAGGCCAAATAAAAAGAGAGTAAAATGATAGCAGTTGGGTGCATCTTTTGTGAAGGAAAATAAAACGTTTATTGTGGAAGTTTACACCAGAATGTTGATTTCATTCCAAGACCACCACAACCTTGGTCTATGGTATCGCTAGTTATTGTTCACAGTAAGTTGATAACAGTAAATACAATTCAGAGTACACCTACAGTGCAGTTATAACTTGGCTATAACCACAAGCACAAGCAAAACATCTACTCTTTGGTGATGGTGACAAAAATCTTGGCATGCTTCCAAGAAGTTTTTGATTGTATACAACTTTGTTTAATCTGTTCCTGCCACCCATCCTCCAATTAAATATCCTCACTGTGGCTCTACCCCAGTATATTGTATTTTATATCAAGCCATTCAGTGTCAAACATTACCATTATAGCAATTCTGTGACTTAGCAGTGTACATTCAGAAAGTCATACCACATTTAGGCACTAAAAATACAACATGTGAATATCCCAGTTCAGCAAGTCGTTACAGCAACGTTAATGCAGCATATGACGGACAGTTTAACATAACCTTTCCCTCATATGAGCCATAGAAAGTTTTATAGAAACTGAAAGCAGGATATGCCAGATTCACTTTTCTATGAGCTAGTTCCTAACAGATGAAAATAGTTGGTGGGGAAAACATTACAGTGAGTAACACAACAGTGAGTAAAGGCTCACAAATTGTAAATTATATATGAGTATGGAGTGTCTAAAATATTTGCAAGCAGGGTTTTTGTGAAGTTTATAAGCCAATCAAATCATCCAAAATATATATTGTGTTTTTTGGAAACAAATCTCTGTAATGTTGAACAAGTCTAATGATTTGAAAATGTTTGCTTGCATATCAAGTTTGTCTAGCATGAATTACTTGCCCATCAAACTATCTGGGATGGGTTAAGTGTGGTTCAGATGGTTGGCAAGGTATTTCATTCCTGATATATATGTATAATATGAAACATTTATTGTTTATACTGTGCAGTTGAAAAGATTAATTTACATTTAATCACTTTTAAATGAGCACTTTGAATTACAAGAAAAAGAAAACACACTGCTGACTCTCAATTTCAAGAGCAATGAGCATGAAGAGGAGGGGTTGGGATGGGGTGGGGGAGAAGAAAGTAAGGTAGAGGGTATGAAAGCACCAGAATAGGTTTGTAATTTCCTAAGAATTAGTCATTCTTTGGCAAACTGACTGTGGTGAAAATGTCAATTGCAAATTAAATTTCATGGTTACATATATATCTTGTCGAAGTGTAAAAATTGGGTCATATTCTGAGTAAATTTCCTTCATTATGTGTGTCTATATGTGTTTCCCAATATCAATGCCTTTATAGCAATTTATAAATAGGTTCAGTCACAGATGAGCCTGCCTATCACCCTGTACACCCTGTATCACCCTAAACTTTCTACTTTTGTAAATTAATTTACTTCTTTGTAAAGCGCTTTGAGCAGTAACTTTTGTTTACTGATTTGGCGCTGTATATATGTCTCATTTATTATTATTGTTACAGTATATGTACAAGAACATGTTTTATTGTGCTGTATTTAAAGCCTGAGCTTTTTAGTTCTGTGGTGTAATGTAAATTCTGGATCACACAAAGCAATTTTAACAATGTTACAGTGTAGTGCGTACCTTGTGGTGAGCTTTATCGGCTGACATAGTGGCATATCTAGCAGATTGTGTACAGGGTCACATGGGACGTTTAGACATACTGTATAGGAAATCAGGTCTTCCTATGAAGTGCCATGACGAATTGAAACTTCCTTGCGTTAGTATCTTCTCAAATAATCATTCTGATCCTGTATATTGAAGCACTCAAGTAAATCAGCTTTTCTTCAGTCCTTAATTATCATAGAAGTGGAAGAGTACAAACTGCTACTCAATCAAACAATGTCAAACAAAGTCTGTATGATTAACAGGGAAACATACAAGGTATGTGTGGATGGCAATAAAATGTAGTGAATCTTATGAAATGCTACTAAATGTTACTGTGAATGCTTTGAAAATTCTGTTGATCTTACTGTGAAGTTTGCTTCTCTATCATCTTTGCACGAAAAATACTATTTGGTTTGTTATTACTTTACAGTCAATAACAATATATACTGCATGAGTTGATCACCAATTTGACTGAGAAAACCTGAAGTAAAGTCAAAGAGACGAACAAACAGACATAACATTTATTGTGATCCTGGTGGTTTAATGATTCAATATTAAAGTATTGGGTATATTGGTAATTTTGGATAATGTTTTTGCCAGTAGTCTTCTGAATTTTATGTGTTAAATACTACAAGCTCAACAAAAGCAGAGGCTATTGATTCACGGCTGAACACTGAATAGCCGAGACTAGAGCTTCAAATTAAACGATTAATTTTTGGTTAAATTTCATCTTACACGTCTGATTTACAATGCAAGGGTACTGAGCTGAATCTTATCAAACAAGTGAGGTTCTTGTAAAACCTACAAAGTCAACTGTGCAAGCCTCACATTATCTACTGATTTCTGCATTAAATTTGCATAACAAATCCAAAGGCCCAAGGGCTGATCTGTTCTGTGCGCTACTTTACATGCCAACTGATATTAAATGTTTCTAACAGTGCGGTGAATTCTTGCTTCTGTGATTTGACTGAAAGACTGCACCACAAAATTTAAACTGATTAAAATAAAGGGAAATTCAGTATTTTACATCTATTTGTTTATGTAAGCTAGAGGCCTTTATGCATAAACTTAAACCTACAAAGCTTGGCAAAGAGTTGAGCTAAAATGACAATATCCAGGCAACTCGTTTATAGAATCTTCCAGTGCCTATTTCATTGAGCTATGAGACACAAAACCAGTATTTCAGCATGGTGATTACTGATTGCTACTTTTGGTTTTGTTTGTACATTGTTTACGTGTAAAATGTCAGAGTTAATCAACGACCATATTTTCAGGTTCTTAAAAATACCTAACACGGCAACAGTTGCTGAAGCAAAACTGACATACATGCTGCAAAGCTTTCATTATATATATATATATATATATATATATATAGATATATATATATGAATATAAGTATATATTAATATACATATATGTATATATCAGGCCTCAACAATTTTTTTCAAAACTACTCGCCAACTGGCGACCGAGTCTAAAATTCTACTCATCAAAACGTTAAATTTACTCGCCATTTTTCCCCGCTAATTGTTTGTGTGATATAAGCCTAGGTAGAATGGCCTAACGTAGGATATCACCGTATAGTGTTACTGTAGTGTTAGTTATTTACAGCAAAAACGGTCTATAGTGGTTTGTCAAAAGTTTTTAAAACATGATATTCGGAAAATATAAAACGGTGAAACATTGTTAGCATTGTTTAGGACACGACAATAAATAATGGCATGGTTGACCATGTGTAACTTTCACTTGACATGACATCAGACTATAGTGTATACATGTGTTAGGATCGTTAACAAGTTAGGATAACGCTTGGCACTGACAATTTTTATTATTAAATACTACCGAACGATTACTGAGTGTCGGGCTTACAGCTTTCATTCGTCATTGGAGAATTATCATTTTTTTTTACTAAAAATTAATTCAATAAACTTCCTGTTGTCCTTTTTGAGATATGTAATGTTATTTCGGCAAAATTATTATTTTACGTTTGTTCCCTTGAAAGTTCAGTTCGTAGCACTAGACTTCGTAAAAAGTCACCGCACCTGAAAAATCTCCGTACATAATGTACATAAAAATAGTAAGCGATTTCACACAGTTATTTCCCGTTGACATTGGTTGTTGAACAAAAATTCGATTTGGACTTGCTTCAAGTTCACTGCAATAAACTTTCTTATAGGAATATATACATTTACTGTTGCTGATGCAGGAAGAAACCAAAAAGCTCAGACAGCAGTTACGTTGTGATACTTTAAAAACTTTTTGGGAAAATACGCGGGCTTTTTTATTGTGTATGCACACATTCTGTTTCTGCTAAGGTTCCCGCGAATACTGCCTGCTTACTTATCTTTGGGAAAATGAATAAATGATGGTGTTGAATGAAGTTGAATCGTTCGAAGATACGGATGGGGGGGGGGGGATTGGCAAACTAGTTCTTCATCTAATGAGTCGTTCGTTGGTGGTGATTTGCGTTTTAATGTTGTGTTTGGGGATCAATATCTGTCGGTGTGACGTCGTCCTTTGCTGGAAAATTACCTCTTGTCAATTGATGTGGTCGGGTTGAAATCTGTTATGAACGGGCCATTCTCAGAAATTTGCGTTAAATCCTTTAGAGTCTGAGGCAAGAGAAGTGTTCTGTGGGAAGTTTTGAGTCTATTGATTGTTGAGAATCCCCTTTCATAAGCTGCAGACCTCACTGGCAGAACCACCATTACTTTAAATAATTCAGACAACTGATGATCGTTGCAGCCTTCCTGGATTAAAAGCTGGGATAGGGGACCAAATGGAATATTTTTGCCACTGACTTGAGACTTGAGTTGAGCCCACTCTTTTTGAATTTCCTCCTTTATTTCTTCAAGCCATCTGTGTTGTTCTGATCATTTAGCAGCAAAGTACTACAGTGATCAGCCATCCTCCCAATTCTTCAACACATGATGAATTGAAAGTTTTGTCTTTTCTTGCTGGCCATAATAAGGGTCAACAATTTGGTAACAGAACTGAGTGTTTGTCGACAAAAGCCGAAGCTATGCCTCATATTACTGACTTGTGAATTGGGATATAATATTTGAGTTATTGACATGTCAGGTAGGCCTTATCGTGCGATTGTGGTTAACCTACTGACAACATTGTTTTCAATTGTACCGATCGTACACACAATGTACCCCTGTTTGAGTTGTCGTTACGCATTTATTTAAGTTTGTTGTTTCCATTTGGTTACACCTATCGTGCATCATTTAGTTTGAGCAATTAGTATCAAATTAGTTTCGAGCTGGTGAACAGAGCTGTTCCTAAGGACTTACTTGTAACAGTGCACTTGATAATACTACTGTGATTGTAACATTAGGCAATAGGCCTTTCTTGATTGGCTCACAAGTTAATAGTAAGCCTATCGTATAAAGTCAGTGAGCGAATGAGCCATCCGCCAAAATGTCGAGCGTAATGCATTTTTTGCTCGCCAGTCGCAAAATTCTACTCGCCATTTGCGAGTTGGCGACCGTATTTGTAGAGGCCTGATATATATATATATATATATATATATATATATATATATATATATATATATATAAATATATATATATATATATATATATATATATATATATATATATATATATATATATATATATATATATATATATATATATATATATATATATATATATATATATATATATATATATATATATATATATATTTATATATATATATTTATATATTTATATATATACATATGTCTATATACAAAATCAATAAGACTGTTGGGTGATGAGGGAGGAACAGAGAAAGAACGTAAAACATTGCATTCCAGAATGACTAAGAAGCTTGTAATGCTCTGAGCATCTGATATGTATCTGCCCTCAATGGTAATATAGTAGCAATGTGCACCTATGAGAAATGACACATTTCGTTGTCTATTTGAAGAAGATGTGACTGCAAGGAAGCTTGTTTGCAATTAACTAGAAGTAATATTGCCCCAAAGATTGATCAAGTAAATTTAAGGATCCTGGAGTAGTGTCATGTATCTTTCTAATGTAACATTCAAATCACTTTGGTAATATGAAGTTGGGAAGGCGTGCAGCATTAGCAAATGAGAACATCAAAATTGTGAAGTGTCTGAGTTTATGTTTAAAAGAAGGTGATATCCTGTGAGAAGTTTGTGGAAAAGGTGACTCATCAAGTGATGCTTGACTAGCGTTCCAGTTATAAAGCTGACATCAAGGAATGAATGAATGAACTGTGCATATACTGTACCTGTAGCGTCTGTGTGTGTAGAGCTGAATTAGCATTTCTGAAATGGGCAACACATGATGTTTAAATGGATCTTAGTGAAGCACCTTTGTGGCCACATTAAATATATCTAACCTCAAGTTACTTATGTGCATGGTCTAGGCCATCGATGCAGCTGTTGAACATGTGCAGTTATTCACCTGATGTCTACTCAAATTGACAGGGCATGTGAGTAAAGCTTAATTCAACTATGTAACTGAAGGTAATTAGAGATATTGTGATAGTTTGTAAAACACCAGTAGTTTGGTTTTCTCATTATGTGGTACTTTCATACTGGTTTAGTTCAGTCATCAGTGAAATTGTTTAAGAACTATTAAAACTCAAAGTGTACTGTAGTTGGGTGCTAAAGAGAGTATTTACGTAGATGGTGGTGTAGAATCTAGGAATATAACTGAAATGAACAATATTATCTGAGTTTAAATTGAAAACCTTGCAGAACTTGTAATGATCTTGTAATATGGTGTGTTGATGTACTTTAGGTTTGTCTTTGACTCATTGTATAGTGTAGTTCACATCAATTACCTGAATAACTCTCAAAGTTAATTTATCCTCATGCTTTGTGTGGTGAACCTTTCCCAACTTTTTTTTAAGTTAGCATTTAAGTTAGTCAGGTAGTTATCTCAAGTGCACATTGCTAAAATTGTCTTGGCAGAAGTGAGGCATTAGAAGCCTTCTTCAGAATAGAGATATAGAAACCTGACACCTCTGCCCACTGTCAAAACAATAATTGGGCCCACTGATGATTACATTCTCCAGCTTGGGGCTTTGATGGGTTTTGAGGGGTTCTTTATTGGTTTACATCATAGTTGGTGTATAATATAGTTTTATTAATAAATGTTACTGTACAATAGCATCCTTTGATACACACAGTATGTCTGTTTCCAACTTAAGCTACATAGGTGCAGGTTTTTTTTCCTTTTTTTATCCATCTTGTTTATTAAAGTTTCCTTAACTGATTGCAGTCATGTACAATACATTAAAAATATTTGCAAAATGAAGGATCAACTAGCTTAAAAGCAGGTAAAGAACTTAATTCTGTGCGGACTGAAAAGGGAAAAAACATATATGTTTGATCCTATGTTTTTCTATATTTTACAGTGTGTACCAGTGTTGTTCATGGATGAAATCTGTCATATATAATGATTGCAAATGACAGTTGATAGTTTTTAAAACTAACCGAAACAGCCAAAAACGGTAAAATTTTGAAAGCATCTTTGCAAAAACGGTTCTCATTACAACCGCTAGACTCTGCCTAGATATGAGTTGAGTAATGAATATGCAACACCAAACAGCGACGGTGTGACACATATTCATGATATTCAAGTTTTAGTTTTAGTTTCCAAATTTGAATTAGAATGTTGAATTGAAAGCCACCCAACGTGCAGTGCAGTTGAAATCCATAAAACCTTGTGAGCTTCTCCCACATTCGTTGTCATAGAAATAACTGCCTCATGGCCTGCACATTTATTACTGTCGTCATTGGTCTGCTAGTTGCATCAATGATCATCTAAAGCCAGGTTACTCAACCTGGGGTCCGCGGACCCCTAGGGGGTCTGTGAAATTTATTTGGGGGTCCGTGAGGGCAAAGGGGTCCGCAGGGGGTCCGTGAAAAAATAAGGGCCCGTGAAAAAATAAGGGTCCGCGAAAGCCGAACAGGTTCGTGAAAAGTGGAATGAGAGATATAGTCGAAGGAAGAAGTATGTTTGCCTCTAGAAATCTAGGCTAGGCTAGCCGTCAATACGTCGGACCCTGATGATCAGCCGTATCGTCAGTAGTCGATAAATGTTGAATCGTGCGTTCCCCGATGAAAACAAGTAATATAGTTTCTCATTGGTATATATACATTCGGTGAGGTATGGATAACATGCCACCCGAGTGTTGTGTACAACTTAACTGCACACTATACATCCTAATATGCAGAGCAATAACTATGATGCGTTGCTCACTGTTGAAACAGCGAAGCGCGGTAGTTATAAGGCTTTGGTGGAGGATAAGTTATAACTAACTTGGATTTGACACCAAAAAAACGGTGCCATTTGCAGCTATCTCTACAAAGAAAACACATAATTCTCCTGACCTCATGCAGAATCAACCAGTTTGTATCTGACAACTCATTGCTTCCAAATTAAAATTTAATTGGGAAATATATCATTTGAAAGTAAGAATTTCCAAGTAGGCCTATGCCTAGGAAAACTAGGTCTAGGAAAACTGCATTCCAGGCCCAGAAAAATGCATTTCTAAACATAAAATTCTTGAACATAAATTTACTTCAAAAGTCACAAAATAATGCACCATTTCGCATCTGACCCTCAAATATTGAAAAAAATTCAAAGGGGACAGGGAAAACCCCCTCCCCTTATACCCTCCCCCAGGCCGGCGGTCACTGTCCGGGGGTCCTTCAAACATTCAGTTTATCTCAAGGGGTCCCTGGATAGAAAAAGGTTGAGAACCTAGGATCTAAAGGAGAGCTTCTTTGATACTGAATATGCATTACAGTGCATTCTCTCATTGGCTTGTTTAAACCACAAGACACAGCATAACAATACATGAATGACTGTATTCAGCGGATAAACTTTGGATACTTTCGATCATTAATTTCTTAATTAAGGAAACAAGTTTTGGCAATATTAGCTTGGTGAAAGCTCATTTTCATGGTTTGTCAGATAAGCAACTTAAATGAAATTCCATTTTTGAAAATGAACAGTTTTATGTATTTCCATTTTCGAAACACACAGAACACTTTAACAGGTACGGCAAAGGGAGCAAAATTACGTCTGGGGGGCATGGTTAAATCTCAACCATAGAAATTTAAAATGTAATATTGTGCCCAAGGTACTGTATACATAGGTAGATACAATTTGCTTCTAATATCATCAAATAAAGCTTTTGACACAGTTGAAGCTATAATAATAATGCGTAGTGTATTTGTAGGATGGGTGATGATAGTGACTTCTGATGTTTGACCATGCAAATTGAAGTTGAATCTGTTTTGAGTTCATATAATTGGCAACAATTTACTGGCCATGCTAACACAGATGGTGCTGGCAGACATGTTAAACTGAACAGACTCAGTAAAGTCCTCTCTGTTAAAGCCATGTTGCAATGTGGTTTATTAGTTTATTTCCTTAGCTCAATTTACTATAGGTCATGAGAGCTGCTTGGAAATGTCATTAAATAGCGATTTTCAAGATGCCAACTTTAGAATGTTTGAATCCAAACAACCGTTACCAGTTCATTCTGTGTGATATGGTGAATACCAACCATGGCTGTATCAGTCATGCACCTGTTCACATGGGTCCTATTTTGTGAGGAAGTTTAGTGGAAAGGAATTGATATGCATTATTTTCTGAAATTGGGAACATTAACTTGCCTTGAAGTTGTCTGGCCCTCTCTGGTGCATGGTGTTATAATTGTTACATTTTAAGTTTGGTGTAAGCTTGATTTGGTGATCCAATGCATAAAGTTGTACTGTACAGGTTCTACAGTTTCTTGTTCAAATGTTAAACCATAATGTGCTGGCCGCTCCTTTGAACCTTGCCATCATTGATCCCTTCAGGCTCTTACCTGCCCCCCACACTGAAGTTAAACGGACATGGACTACTACCTATTGCTTCTTTTCTCATCCTGGTTCAGTTTTCGTTTGCTGAATGTTCGTATCGCGTTCCTTAAATAGGAGTAGATGCTTCCTGTTGTTACTCCTCTATGAATTCACAGGAAATGATGGTTGTTCCACTGGAAGTACAAATTTGTCGCGTGTTTTTTGTTCGCATACAGTACTGCCCATGTGTGTGTGGATTTGTTAGCAGGTTTATTACTGCATGCTACATTCTAATTTAAACGTGTCGTGCAATCATCTCAATTGCTGAAGGCTACGTAAACGTCAATGCTTGAGTGAGTGCCTGCCCAATTTTTTAATAACCTGTGCACAGTACCTTTGCCTGTAAAGTGGATCTTGGTACTTGGAATTTTGGAATCTGTAGAGGTTATTTGTAGCCGATATACATATTAATCTGGAGTGCTAACTTACAGTTTGTTGTTGCTCCATTCTTCAGTATAACTGAAGGCAGCTTTCATCATTTGTTGCTGGGTATTTTGAAAGGTTGGTGTTCAGTTAAGCAACGTGACAATATAGTTTGTGTTCTCACCCGCTGTATTTTTATGTTCGATATGGCTATGTTTTAGCTCTTCATGTAGTTTAAGAGATTATTTTAACTTGTTCATTAATTAAATCACTTAACTTGGTAAGTAACATATAAATTTCATTTGGATATGTTGTTGCTCATTTTGTTTAATTAGTATGGATGCATCATGATAATGTTTAGTGGAGATGTTAATTATTGTGGAACTGAGCAATAGGTTTTGAAATGTCTTGTCTCCATTGCTAAGTAATATTGTGAAGTAACAGTTTAACCTAACTGCAAGACTTGAGATAGGCAACTTCTTGCAATAAAGTCGTCTGCTGACATTTTGCTGTTCTCTGCTTCATATTAAACACATATTGATGCCTTATTTTATAGTTCTATTGAACAAGCAAATTGAATTGTGATGATTCTAGGGCATGCACAGGAATAGCAATGATCCAGGGTGGTCATATCTTTGAAAATATGTTTTCACGAGCTGTACATGGTTTTGTTTGTAAACCTTACCTTAGAAGCTATAGCTGCCTTGATGTGGTTTTGAATGGTTTTCTAGGTTTCATGTCTGAAGTGCAGTATCTGACATCCCTATATCCACAAAAAGATACACTGAAACACTATTGCTCATGTCATTCATATTTATGGTATTTTGTGTTTCCTTTGTCTAATTTTTGTTTGCATTTTTCTGGACTTAAGAACAGTTTAGTGAACTGTTTTTTTTAAGGGTCTGATATTGCATGACTACAATATGAAGTTTTAAGATACACAAGAACATTACTACCGTGTTGACAGTTAAAACCTGTCGTTCCAAATGGAGACAACATTGCTTAAAGGCTTTGAAGACTCGCCCCAAACCGCGTGCCGCCATCTGAAAAAGTTAACTTTCGTTGCTTGCAAGTGACGTTTTGTTTGTGTCGCTACAAAATGCATACAGTACATTACTAAAACGTGATACCTTGTTATCTTTAGCTGGACCTGAGATGTCCATCGCTGTATAGTTTGCACACAGTGCTGTGGGTATTGACCGCAGCTGTATGTACTGACTATACACTAGTGTCCAATTACTGATGGTAGCAAGCTGTGTGTGTGTATTTTCTGCGATCGATGGTGGTGTCTAACACTTCTGTTACACCTCATTCGAAACTAGGTCAGATTACCGGCATTAGACGTTTCTTTTTGCGCGAGTCTTCACACCCTTTAAATGTACCAAACCTTGTGTTCTCCACTTCAAAAAATGTACCTGGATGGTATTTTTGTTTTCAGTTCTCACAGTTCATTTAAAAGGTCTACAGATATTAATCAAAGCATCTCTGCAAGTTTACGTCACAGACACCACAAATTGAGGAGCTTGAATTATAATTTTGCAACATGCGTAATTCTGAGACCTTGTCTTCAACTAATTTGTTTTGTAAAATGTTTGCAGCTGCTGTATGTAATGATTAATGTATGTTTCTATTGATGTGTGTCACTGGTCCCATCTTATTCTGCTGAGTCATATGCAGAAATATGACAAGGATATCGTTGCTAAGGCTCCCTTCAGATTGGTTTGTCTCCACAGCATATAACAAACAGCTTCTCCAGGCAATTTATGCACTTACAGGGGCCCTTGTATTTATACTTTGAACTCTTACTACTGTACACAGTCTGTTGTCAGAATTTACTGACCATATTCAGAGCATTTTATGCTAGTAAGGCCAAAAGATATATCCTATAAGAACTCTGTGGGTGTGCAACATGCCATAGTTGTTGACAGAAACAAAATATATAAATATGGATCACATTTATTCTGCTAGACAGTAAGAATTTGCCAAAAAGTGGGATGTGGCAGTGTGCTAATTCTTGATGTAGTTGACAGGACCCTGACTTTTAGAAGAATTGTCTGGTAGCCCTTAGAAGTTACCTTATAAAAAACGATAAATAATTTTCCAAACATGTTTTCAAAATATGAGAACGCTAATGTTGCGTTTGACAGAGAAACAATTTATTTATCGTTTAGGATGGATATTTCAAATATACTTTGAACAGTAGAGAATGTCACGTCACCTTCGCAAATGCAGATTGCGACATAACCCAAGCTCCATACAGTTCCTACAGTAATCACAACAAAAACCGCGTTTGAATACAGATTAATTTCTTCCTTAATTTTTGGTGAAAATTCATATAAATTATATATATGTTTTAAAAAATCGTTAAGCCGTCATATATGTAGTGCATCAGGGATGTGATTTTTGTGTAACACAAGATAAGTTTGAACAGCAGACTCTTCGTTGTTATACTGTACATCGCGCTGTCCAGCTCCAATGCGAGGAATGTTCGCATGTAGGCTACTCTAACGTCAAGGATGTACAGTAAAATTTTCTGTTGAATGTCACTTTATCCAAGGCAAGGATGAATCATACTGATTTCACCACTAATCATGTCTTCCAACTTTATAATATCTTCAACATCTTCATAGAAATTGTCATAAAATCTTTTATTTTGAGAAAAACTGAAAGTTTGTATAAATAACCACATAGCATTGACTGTATGTATGCTTGCACATAGTTGTGTTTGACTAAACAACAAATTGCCACTTCTTTATTATTTCATCAGAATAATTATCAGTGGTTCTGGTTAACTGGGCCCTTCTTTTCTTGAATTATAATACTTACTAATGTGTGCTTAGAGATACTGTATTTCATCTCTTACCCATCCATGCAGCATATATTCACAATGTCTGAGGATCTGTCAAGTTTTGAAAAACGACACCTTCCCTTAGTGATTAAGAGCTATCAATCTTCCATTGATGGAGGGCTATCAAGGTATTGTGAAGGCTCCTATATATAGTAGTCCAGAGTGGATGATTATGGTACTGGAGAGAGAACGATCAATGTGATGTTCAGAGAAATTCTCAGAAATTTATGTCAAAACCTGAAGGGGCATTGATGATGTAAATTGTGCCTTAGGTGTACTTAAGTGTGGTGGGCAGCATGGATTTAATAAGTTTGACAAGTTTACCACATGCTGATAATTTTGAATGAAAATGAGACAGGTAAGCTCGTCACTCGTTAATATTAAAACCAGTGAATTTTTGAATATGCATGTGGTCTACAAGCGAACAGGGATAGCTATTCATGTCATATTAGTTGTGCATTTATTTTACTCATATTGGCTCATATTGCCTAGAACACAACTTCTGAAGATTCTGCCTTATATGGGGATTATGTGGCAATAGACCACATAGTCTAGGCCCTGAACCCCACCACACGGGCTGTGATTCTGATCGTATAGAATTATTGGGCAAAATCAAGATACAATGAAACTGGTTAAGAACAGTTTTACAAATTTAGCATCTGAATTGTAAACATGATCTGTCTTTGATTAGTCTTTGTGAGCTTGCATAACAGCAGTTGTAATGTTAAACAAGACTGAACCATTAGAGTATGGTACATGTAATATTTGTAAGAAGATCGGTAATTTGCTTGCTCTTTAATTTCTCAGCGTAGTAAGTTTTGGAGTTGCACTGGTTGCAAAGATATTGAATTGAACAAGTGTGATTTAACATTGTGGACTTCCTTTTCCATCTACAGGATATTTGAAACAGTTCATCACCAAAACATAAAAAGAAAGCAGTTGTGCAATATCAAGAACCAGCTGGTTGGCTGGTGTTCATCTGAAGGCAGATGGCTGATAACACCAATGCTGATGTAACCAGATCCCCTGGCAGGGTCAGCTTAACCCAAAGCAGGAGTGTGGGTTACTTAGCAGAGCCTGGAGAGAGGGACCATGGAGTCCATCAGGCAGCCAGTGCTGGTGACATGCCCAGTATGGTCCCTGTTGAGCAGGACAATGGTGATGTATTTGATCAGAGTCATCCATCCAGCGATCCAGGCATGATGGCATCATCATCTCAGACAGCCATTATCAGATCATCAAACTGGAGAAAGTAAGTTTACAAGTCAATCACTTTAACTTCTAGGATTAGCATGTATGTGTAGTCTATATGAAGAGCAGAAGGCCTTAAGCTGATTCATGTGGCCTGGGAGGAAGAAAGGCCTTGGTGTACATCCTTAACAGAAGAATAATATCAAGTGTGAACTTAGTCATGTCTGCTTTACATTGTCACTGTGTTACAATGTCATTGTTTTGTTGTAATTCCCACATTGTGCAGATCGAGATAAAGCTGTGACTTGTACTACAGTCTTTCTGTTTGTGAGGAGATGTATGTTGTGGAGAATTTGGATTCACTTTTCACTGCCTTAAATTTTTAGTGAACTACGGCACAGTACTGTTTAGAAATTTATACCTAAATTTCCAGTAGAGGCATTAACAGTAAGTAACAGTTTTCTGCCTACCTGTATAGTTAAAGGAATTGTTACAGTTAGTGCTAACTGGGATCCTGTTCTTTCGGTCATATCATTTTTTTGTCTTTGTATCGCCATAAGCCTTGCCCTGTGATGAATTTAGTTTCCGTGTTAGAGTGCTTGAAATGTTGGCCGTCCTGCCAGAAAATACAAATCTAACACTGACTTTCGCCGAGACTTGACATCAGTGCGACACATTGGTCAGAAACGATCAGATCTCACTCTAAGCTTGGCCTTGATACGATACACAGGAATATGTACAGACTTCGCATACGGCTGTGATTAAAAAAAATCACTCAAATTACAAATATCTGAACAACATATTATGAATAAAACCACGAGAAATTTCCATCCAAATTGCTATTTTACTCTCAGAAATTTGAACTTTCCTGGCTACAGTGTAGCTTGCTAATGATAGTTGCCCTGCAGCCCCCGAAATGAAGTGCCGCGATGATGTCACACCGCTCATCGTTCTCCACTGTTCAAAATATATTAGATTAAGTTGGCGCGATGTTCAAAAATTCCCTTCTCCTGAATCATAGGATGAAAAATACCCGAAACAGATGGAGAAATGATGGAGTTTCTTTCTTATACCCAATAGACTGCCTATACTCATTATGATTTTCACTCTTACTGTACTGAATTCCCTCTTGGTCCTGTGGATTTAATGCAGTCACAAAGCATAAAACATTCTTTTGCTGTTAAGGTACTGGAATATATATGTATTTTGGGGACTATCACAAAAACCTTGTGGGAACCAATAAAATGAAAGAAAACAATGTACGGTATCTGTCTCCCTGTTCATGTTTGTAATTATAAGTTTTATATTTCTTAAAGAGCTTAAACATTTGTGTACTTTATCTTTGAGTTAGTGAGGCCATTTCCCAGAAGTTTTCCAGTTGACAGATTCCCAGAGCCTGGTTAAAAGGGTTGATATATTTTAATTTATAATCAATAATTTTGTGATAGATGCATGCCAAGAAACTACACCATTCTTGGTTAATAACCAACAGATGCACAGTACTGAACACAGTGCAGTAAATGGCATATTCAACTTGTTCGAAAATGCCCAGGTGATGAAAAAGATATTTCTGAAACTTCTCAGATAGGCAAAGCTAAAATTTGGTTAATTTCAAGATACTGAAACAAATACTTCTTTTTTATCATAGATAATTGCAACTTATGTCATGTAAATAACAGTTGCAAATAGAGTTGTTTGTGAGCTCTAACTGCATCTGGCTGGTTTCGTGGCAAATCAGTTAAAATTTGCAAATCCATTAATATTGACAAACCCTGTACTTACCAGTTTGGTGTTTAAAAGTGCATTGTACTCTAATGTAGACATTTCTGCCACCTTCACTAATTAATAACAATATTATCATATTCACACATTATTGGATACCCCTCAGTTGTAACTAAGCATATATATGAATTACCATCTTTCTACATTCCTGCACTCCTAGTTGTGTATTTATTTATTCAACAAAAAGTCCTTGTTGTCTCACAAAGTAAATTTATGTAAACAACTTTGTTTTGTTTACGCATTTTCTTAGTTTATACAATTTTGGCCGACTATTAAAGGGGTGAGACAAATTTTCATGGACCTAATATTTATAATAGATTGTCAGTTCTGGTTCCTTAGAAGATCCAATATGGCAAATTTATGAAGCTTAATTAGTATGTAATTGATAGGCAATAAAACTTACCACACCAATGACTGGACTGGTACATCACACAATATGGATGGACTGTGTGGTGAAAACATCATCCTCAGTACCTGGCAAAGGTTTATCCAGAAAACAAGATGTCAAGACATGATTAATTAAAGTATGGATTCTTTTAACCAACCAGATTATGAGTACTTCTGGATAAACTCTCCATGCAGTATTAACAGAACTGGTTTGCAACAACTCCCTGAAGTTTATTGGAGTCTGCCTGCATGGTGAACTGAGTTATAGACCTATATGTGCTTGTTCACTAGCACACTGCCATAGTGACAGGACAGGGAGTCTCCAGGTTGTCATGATTGGAATACAAAATGACAGACTTAAAGGGGCCTGCTTCATGAATCAAATTATTAATCTTATATGTTGAAAAGGTGGTTGCAGCATGGTATCAGCATGGTATTAGCATGGTATCAGCATGGTATCAGCATCCAAAATGGATAGGAGAAATGAAGACACAGTAGTGACTATACTGGGAAGTAGTGACTACAGTAGATTGTTGGTGGTTGTTGATGAATATACATGATACACTACAGTGGTATAGAATCATTGTCATTATAGCTGAGTTTGAGCTGATTGGTACTGACTGGTAGTGACTACTAGATTATTTATTATTGCTGATGAATACATTATACACTACAGTGGTATAGAATCATTGTCATTATAGCTGAGTAGTACTGACTAGTAATGACTACTAGATTGTTTGTGGTTGGTTTAGTATCATTAAGCTGATTAGTACTGACTGGTAGTGACTACTAGATTGTTTATTGTTGCTGATGAATACATTATACACTACAGTGGTATAGAATCATTGTCATTATAGCTTAGTAGTACTGGCTAGTAATGACAACAACATTGTTTGTGGTTATTGATGAATGTGGGCATTTCTAAGTTAACTCAAATAATAATAATAACAACAACAACACAATAATTAGTCTTGTATAGTGCAGAATCCAACAAAAGTTGCTCAATGCACTTTACAGATGATGACAAACAAGTGAGAAAAAAAGAAAACATCAAATAACAATGTGAAAACAGATGACTTTTAAGATGATGCTCAAACTGATCAAGTGAGTCCAGAGACCTAATACATCTACTGGAAGTGAGATCCACAAATGGGGAGCAGCACGATGAAAGCTCTGATCATCTCTGATCATTATCTATTGAGACACTGGAACATTAGGCTGGCTAAGGCCTATTTTTAGTTTATTGATGCAAGATACATAAGCAACTAGGGGTATTAAGTTTAATAGCAAAGAGGGCCAAAATGAGGATTTTATCAATGCATAGATTTATAGGTAACCAATGCAGCTCTTTCAGTACTGGAGTTATTATGGCAGTATTTTTATTCGCTCTGTGAGCAGTTTGATTGGGTAGAATTGCACCAGCTAGTAAAATATTTGCATAATCAAGCCAACTGGAAGTTACTGCGTAAATAACTCTTTCAGTTGTAGACTTATCCAGATATTTATGAAGTTGACCCACTTGTCTAATATGATACATTGTAGACTAACGTATATAAATAACTTGCTTATCCATAGCAAAGTGGTTAACCAAGTTAACACAAAGTTTGTGTACCACAGGAGTGGTATGTAAAACTTTATCACCAATTCTTAAATTCTAGTGTTGTGTCGATATCGCCAATATCGGTTCTAGCTGATATTCGATATTTCAATTCCGATAATGATACCTATACTGATAGTTTTAAACAGCCATAATGAAGGTCAAATTGCACATTAAGTCATGCATTAATACATAAAGTATTAAAATTATAATCGGCTGTTGTAAGTTATGATCGTTTGCACAACTCACAAACAGTAACCACTTGTATACTCTCACTTAAGGAAGCCTGTTAGTAAATTAGTAAATAAAATATGTGCGTATACTATAACAATAGTCTTAACTAACGGTGTGACCTAACGGATATTTCGCTAACCGTTTAACCGGATCGCCACCGGTCAGTTAAACGTTTAAACGCCATTTTCCGATCGCGGCTTTTTCGACGCACCGTCACTCGACTTTTAATGAAAACAGGACATGAGTACAAAAATTAAGGGTTTTTCCAACAGGTAGCAATTCAGGCAACAAGATGACGATCAATGTATGTTAATTACTAATTAGGCCCAATAATATTGCGAACATTTCGTGTAATAATTGCTGAAAAGAATAACACACATGACCAGTATTCGTGGTCTTCAGAAGTTCAGATCACTGAATTTATATAACTCGGCCTTCGGCAACATCGTAACTTTTGAAAAAAAAACAATATATTTGTCTATCTATCACAAGATTTTAAACAAAAACTCGCCTAACTTAGCAAACTTACCCACCTTTCCTGCTTACTCATTAAAAGAACGTACAAGAACGTTCAGGTTAATAAAATAATATTGATAGGCGTCGAAGTAGTCACTGTTTAGTCATTTTCTTTCTCTTGTGTCACATACAGTACTTAACATTTGATACAAAAGTTACTTCAACAACAGCTTCCCAAAAATTGTATGTGTCGCAATAGGTTAAGTTTTAACCGCGTAGCACAGTACCATTCATAATTTGCATATTACACCAAAATTTACACTCGGCGTTCAGATGGCGGGAAAATGTAACATCATGTTCAATGTGTTGTGTCGTTCCCATGGTGCGATGAACTTGGGCAAGTTCGAATGTCGATGACCTACTTATGTTCTGTGACCAATGTCAGTGGGAATTATGTGTGTAAAAACTCAGGTTTTCCAAGTGTTTTACGTAAGCTGAGCAAATTTTGGGGCGGCTCATTGATTGTGAGGAAGCACTTATCTAAGCAACAATATTTGTGAAAAATATTGTTAGGTTTTTCAGATATTCTCTTTGAATGTCTCCTCCATATATCTCTCTTTCTCCGTCCACTCAAAGCTCGACATTTACGCTAATTCTGTTAGGGAAAAATTATCGTAATTATCGAAATATCGCGATAATTTTTTAACTATTTATCATGACGGTAAAAAGCTAATATCGCCCAACCCTACTTGTGTGTGACTTTCAGTTTTGCTGAAAACATTGTTTTCTGTTTTTTATTGATAGTTTGCAGTATGTAACTCAGTTCTTTACATATTTTTAACTAATTTTCATGTTTAAAATGTATTTGAAATAAAAAAAAAAAAATCCATTTATATGGTTTGTGATTTTCTAAACGGATAGTGCATTTTCGGCCGGTTAAACAGTTAACCTTTTAAACGGTCACACCCTTAGTCTTAACCTCTAATCTCATTTTAAATGTTACTTGTCACTTTTGACATTGTAGACTAATGTATGTTACTTGTCAAATGTTACTTGTCATTTCTGTTACTGTTACTTGTCATATTGCCTCTGAAGAAGATCCTGCTAGGATCGAAACGTCAGGCCAACTTACTTTTACACATGTATTCTCTTTTTAAATGAACGATCATATTTCCCAACAAGTTGATTTGCATGTAACTGTGTTTTTTTGTGTGGAAAATTACAACCCTATCCTTCTCATTACTGTTGTATGATTGGTTACTCTGTTTGACCAACTATGTTCAATACTAAGGGTGCAAGTCTTATACAAACTGTGGTCAAATGGAGCCACAAATTTCTTTGCAAAAATGTAACAAGATGATGATGGTGACGAATGAAACTGATTTCTTAGAAAAGACATTAGCAAATCCTGGCTAAGAGTTTTTACTACCCCTTGTATTTACTTGGCTCCTCGCTTACCTGTCTCCCCCACAACCTAAGCACCTCGTTCTATTGTGCCTAGAATGAACTGGTAACATTTTAAGACTTGATTCTCAAAATACAATCTTTTCATCAGTCATTGACAGGTCAGTCAAATTGAGGTTTTAACAAACTGCACCCATGATACACTTTGCAGCTTCTTAAAAGATATACAATCAAGCAATCATACAAAGGAAACAATGAGCAGTTAGTATTTGGCTCAGGATTGACCTAAAAGTCATCTAGATTCTAACATCTTCCAATCAGTTACAATGTCAATTTTGTAGACCGTGCCTCCTCTGTAAATATTTGAATTTTTTTATGGTGTTATAATTCATTAGTCATTGCTTGAACAGAAAAGAAATTACAGTCAAGCATTTTCAGTTCAGCAGCCTGCTGCCATCTCACAGCAGGTATTTATACTCAGGTTAGAAATTGGTAAACCTGAAAATATTGTGAATCCATATCGCTTCTAGTAGCTGGTGGCTCTTTAAAATTTTATAACCATCAATCTGCCTCAGACTTTCCTCAGCTGTTCCCTAAAATTTATCTGCAGGAATGCCAGGACAATAAGTTTGGATTGTGAATTATAAACAACTTTTTATTCCTCTAAAATAGATTCAAAAGAGGGCAATGTAAAAAAAAGTAGTTCTCAGGAGGAAAAGGGGTGGGCAAGGTCATGACCCATCTAAATGATTTCTTATAAAGTTGGTTGACTTTTGAATTCCTCCAAGGTACCACCTACTGTTAAAGATAACATGAGGCCATGGTTGCAATGGAATACTATACTATATTACTGTGCAGTAGTTACTGTAAGCGGTTGCATTGACAAGTACTGTAAGACTGCTATGGTGGGGGAGGCAAGTTCAGGTTCAGCAGCTCTTCTCATGGAATGTGTGGTATTCTAAAATGATAAAACAACAGGTTTGCCCAAAATTCTTGCCCATGAATCGAAACTAGTAAGGATTGTATTCATTTGTCACACATGCACAGCTGCCCCGTGCATGTACACACATGCAAGTAAAGTTCACTGCCATGTGTGTAGTCTTCAGGCCTGGTTTTCAGTCATCCTGGAGTAGTAGTACTACTATAAAGAGAGGATCTAGGAATGTAAATCAAGCTCTTGATGCCCCAGTGGAATGCTTTCTTGGAATATATTTGTCTGTAGAGATGTACAGCACCTCAAGCTGTGAGACCAACGTCAGCAGGTCGAACTAGTAGTCAAGTGGAACTTCTAGCTGAGCTGTATACTTGATAATCTTGTTGTACTTTCTGTGCAGTGAAACTTTCCTTACATATTGATTTGTTACTGTTGTTTTTCTATTGGATTGTAGTGTGAACAGAAGGGAAGTTTGATGTGAGGAATTTTGTCAGGAATATCAAATCTATTTTTTTCAAGGATACCTCCAAGATGTTATTATACATCAAAGTGCATAAAGAGAGCCAGGGAAATGCCTTCCATCTTGTATTAAAAATAACTCTATGAAGCTCTCAGCCAAGTCGGAGGAGTTTAGAGACCCATCAGCAGCTGTTAATAGAGGGGTGGCCAATAGGCAAGTTACAGTCTAGTGTCCTAGGCTGTAGTTCACACTTTTAATTGCTCCTGCTGAAGTATTACTATCTCTTTGATACACAGTTGATGACTACCTGTGAATTAACATAAAGCAAGTTCTGCCGCTACTTGTAGATGAGAATTGTTTTCCTTACAAAATTAGAAGTTCTAGTGCCTCATGTTTTAGCTCTGATTATCGAACTTTTTTTCATAGTGCGTCAAAGATTAAACTATGAAATGTGAAAATATTCTCCAATGGATCACAGAATAACCACAAAAATGGCAAGAATTATGTTTTGCTTCTTCTGTACCACATACCAAGAATATATCTGTTGCAGCTGCAAATTTGTAATCTGTAGTTGATCCTGTTGATCTTGAATGAACTGTTGTATAGAGATCAAATTTATAACCAGGAGGAAGAGAAAAAAATACCCTTTCAAATAATCAAAACATACCGGTAAAATGTCCAATTAGTGAAAACACTATAAAACTACCTTCATTGAAATGCCAAAGTAATTGTGTGATGTCTTCTGCACACTTCAGTAGTGACAACTAGACAGCATTATTTGACCTCAATGTAAACAAATGGTTGCCATTTTCAGAGGGTTGAAGTGCATTCTCTCTTTTTCATGAAATAGTTTTGTGGCGAGTCATCAGCTATTCTGAATTACCCAGGGTGAGACTTTTTTAGGTTGATGAAAACTTTTCAAGTCAGACCAGAGGACTGCAGCTACCACCACCAAAGGTGCTACTAACATGAGAACAGTGGTCTATATTCATAGAGGCATTGTTAGCGAACTGTATGGAAAATTGATTTGCTTTGATATCTGATTTCCTTTGATATCTGATTTGAAGATTAATTTGGTCTTGGGGATTGTTTGAACAGAAGTTTTTAAGAAGGAAATCTATTTAGGGGTTATTGTCCTCATTAGGAATGCTTGTGGTAGAGGAAAAGGAGTGTTCATTTATTCCAGGAAACAAGGTACCACGCTTCTTACCAAACACTAAAGAGCGTCTTGTAAGATTTTTCCAAGTGACACGTTTATCAGAATAACAATGGTCCTAGAATATTCTGGGTGATTATCCTCGTTGATATGCACAAATGAGGTTTTCCCTTAGTTTTGAAAAGAATAAAAAAAAATGTAACTTTCTGAAGCTGGAGTGCTGAAATTTGATTTTATCTGGCTCATGATCTGCAATGTCAACTTTGAACCTGTTGATAAAATTAGTAACTCTGCTTTGTCTGTTTGATCTACTCAAGTTTTATTAAACATTGCAAAGAACCATGAAAGGAAACAGTAACAGAAGTATCATGGACATGAGGCTATGAACTGAACAACTGAAATATTGAGCACTAGCTACTCTACACTGTAAGTAAGAATTCTATTATGCATAGCAGACTGTGTGCAGACGTACAAATGTCATGTGAAATCATAACTTGACAAAATGGCCACCTACATAGTTGGATTCAGTATTTGATTTTAGTAAAGAGTGGTAGACACATTGTGGTGATAAAAGATGGAAACAACAGAGAATTGCTTTGAAGATATCCACATGGATGCAAACTCCGAGACAGAGCAAATTGTCGTCAAGTTGAGAGAGAAGAGAGGCAGGCGAAATGTGGGCCGTGCTATTTGGAGCACTGGACAATACATAAGAAACAGCATCAACTTTGGTGAACGGTAAGGATAACTTGTGGATATTGTTTGGTGCAAAGTCAATGTCTAAGTTCCACTCTTGTGTCTTAAATTATTGGTGACGAGATAATGAACAGTTTAGAATTTGACTTGATTTACTTTGCTCCTTGCTTACCTGTCTCCTCACAACCTTAACACCCTCATTATACCGTGCCTAGAATGAGCTGGTAACCTCTTAACACTGGTCAATGCTCTTCCTTCTTATTCTACCATCCAAAGTGCCAGCATCGTGCATTTTTTCGTCTGGATTTTTCTTAATGTAATTCATACAGAGTCTTTTGGAGGCGGTTGGGGATGGGGAGCAGCTCGATATTCATAAGCTCCGTTATTCATAAGGTTCATTGGTCATAAGGTTCGTTATTCATAAGGTTCATTATTCATAAGGTTTGTTATCCATAATTAGAAAAACGGTTCTTTAGTCATATAAGGTTCGTTATTCATAATTGGAAAAAAGGTTCGTTATTCATAATTGACAAAAGGTTCGTTATTCATAATTAGAAAAAGGTTCGTTATTCATAATCGAAGAAAAGGTTCGTTATTCATAATTGAAGAAAAGGTTCGTTATTCATAATTAAAAAAAGGGTTCGTTTTTCATAATTGGCAAAAAGGTTCGGGGCTCTAGTAGGAATGGGAAGGAATGATTGAGTGTGGAGGTTCAAAGTAGGAATGTTTTGGGACAGTGATAACAAGGTTCATATTATACTATAGGAATTTTATGAAATAGTTTACACTGGTTAGAAGATAACTACAATTCAGAGATGAATGTGGTACTTTTAAGGCTGGAGTGAGTGGTTGAGATGACAGTGTTCTGTGTTGGTAAGATTTGTTGGTGATCATCAACATCACTCCAAATCTCCCAGAATGTTATCAGTTTGTTGTGAATTAATGCACATGTATGCATTTTGAATTAACATGCAATCTTCAGGTACTTCCAATTCCATTTCAGAAAACTGTATAAAATGAACTTTAGATGACAGTAGCTGTTCATGCATTGATATCACTCTCTCTTGTACAGTATATCTTAGATATAGCTTTCATGTTGCAAAGCAGCCTTTGAAATATTATTTGAGTTCAAAGGTTAACTTAAGGTATGAACATGACATTGGAGGTCCTACCTTGCCCCATAACATTCCATTGTTGATCATAAGGAATGTTGACCCTCCCCTCCTGTTGAATTCTTCATTGTACTATATAACAAATCAAATTACACACTAAGCTGAAAATTTGAACAATATCAGGGATAACTTGTCATTGTTTCAAATGAGAAAGTGGATTGTTAATTGTGGCCAATTTCAGCAGTATGGAGCCTGAGCATAACCGAGCATCCAATAATGTAACTGGGTGTTTATAGTTACATCAATGTTGGAGATAAAAACTTGATCCTGAATGCCCAAAAGTTCAGTCAATTTGGAGCAGTTTTCTACGATGAAATTTTGTATAAAAGTTGACAACCGAGAATTTGTCTAACAAAGCCACAATATGACTTAAGTTTTTATGTCATTGATTATCTCCCCCCCCCCAAGAAGGAAAAAACTTGTTGGAAAATAAACGTTATTCCAGCAACTGTAAATATTCCAAGTGAAAAGCAAGACACCAACTGTACACTAAATCGCTGTTTTCATAATAGTGATTATGTGTGAGCCTAATAAGATTTCTTGCTGGTACAGTACCTTGTAACTAGTGTGGAGTTAAATCAGGAGCTGCATGGCACCTTCCTTGTTAAAGTAACTTTGTTCATTTCTCACCATGTAAATTAACTGCAACCAGCTGCAAAAGGATCTTGTCCTATATAAACTTGACAATCTAGAGTTCTCCCAGCCATGTTGGCTATCATTTATAGTACAGACA
This sequence comes from Apostichopus japonicus, assembly GCF_037975245.1. NCBI lineage: Eukaryota > Metazoa > Echinodermata > Holothuroidea > Aspidochirotida > Stichopodidae > Apostichopus > Apostichopus japonicus. The sequence continues at coordinate 24,457,485 of NC_092579.1, forward strand.
GCTTGTCTCAGTGGTGGTAACCACAAGCCACAGAAATGATATGATTATTGAATTATTCCCAGATGTACTTATGTGCAACTAAATATCAGTTTTACCATACTTTGTAAATGCAGTTATCTGTTTGATATTTGTTGGTGTGATGTAGGACACTTTTGATTCCTTGTCCAAAGCAAAAAGATCTTATCTGAGTCATGTGTGTTTGTGTATTGTATGTGTATTTGACACTACCTCACCATGTGTTGTTTGCATGAATTTGATACTGTAAAGTTACAAGTTAGCAGTTTAATACTCATGAACACATTCAGGTGGTGAAGCTAGACATAATTGTCCAGCTTAAATTTCACAATGTGGAAAATATAGATGTAAAAGACCAAACAAACCAGACAAATTTATTGCGAGAAGTCCCGTCTTGGCAATTTTTGACATGCAGGATTTGAAATCAAATTGCAGGATGCGTAATTCCGCGGCTAATGCGAACCTTGTGACTAAGGACCCATCAATTAGTTTAGTAGGGAATGGATTAATTAAAATTTAGATGAAACTTTGCCGCTCTCTGACAGTAGGTACAGAGAGCTGGACATGCAAACATGTACGTAATTTACTCGCGTGTCTTAGACCTACTTCAAGCACGTTTTACCAGCGCGGGTTTCTCTTAGACAGCATTGCAAATTGCTTACAGAAACTGATGATTCCTTGCTAGACAAAAGTGCATACATGTATTGTTGTTAATGTACACACATACACTGATGTATATATAGGACCATGTGAGAGCATTATTGTTCAAAGTCTTGAAGCCTTGAGAATTACAGTCTAACCCAATAAGCATGGACTTGGTGCATCTGGTACTTGGCATGCAGATGCCACTTTAGTGTGTTCTCACAGTTAACTAGTGTAGTTGGTGTAAAACTGTAGGTCTGTGTCAATCTTCATCACCACATTCAGGAATGAGAAGATGAAATGTGTTCAATGTGAGAAAGCAAAAGTCCATCGCTGCTTGGATCTTCTTGGTTCCCACACTTACATGTAAACCCAAAGGTGTTTAATTCTAGTTGTTTACCTTTAGTAGTAATACAGCTGTGATACTGTTATTGAATGATTAACACTGTGGGAAAATAACATGTTGCAACATGTCTACAGCTTCAAGCAAATGAATGCATTTTGCATTGTGATTGTACAGTAGTATGTGTGTGGGGTGTATGGAATAGGAAAGTGTGACTGGAATGCCATGCTTCTCTTGTTCATAGTAAATCTTACCTGACAGGTGATAAGGAACTTATGTGCTGGAGTCTGATTGAATGAAGATTACTAGTGTGTGAATAAAGAAGTGAATGTGGTAAGGTACTACAGTGTGTATACTATGTGAGTCATTTTAATACTAGGCCATGTCATACTCACCATGGCAAGGGGATGTGTACAGTCAGGGTGCATTAGGGCGATGAGGTTGAGAGCAGCCTGTTTCATTGTAGCCTGAGTTAACTGTGTTTAGTATATAGTTTCATTATAGAAATGTAGGATGCAATGTGCATAGGAAACTTTACAACAATTTCAAGTCATGTTATCATTGGACTATTAGCTCAGTATGGAGCTAATGAAGCTTGTGCATCTATATCTCATTTCTTTACTTGTTCTTTTGTTTATGGTTGACTTGTTTTGTCCAGCACCTAAAGTGCAGCTACTTCTTGTTTCTGTATTGGTGCTATATAAATCCACTGTATTATTACTATCATCTGTCTGTTTGTCAGTCTGCCATGAAACTAGATGGTACTCCAGGTATTTAGTCTCTTATGAATGAAAGTGCAATGGGTCAAAGAAAGTTCAATGCTTCAATGAAAGTAAGCACATTGTGCGAGGGGAGGGGTGCAAAAGTTGTAACTCTTTGAAACTGTTGAAAGTAATTTTAGGATGTTATGACACTTAAAGTCTACCTTTATTTTCAAACTTAAAAGTTTGTGAACAGGAATGTGCAGAGGACTAAGAGATGACAGAACATTTGAAGTTACCATTGGTCATCTGGAAGAAAAATTCAAGCATTGATTGTCTCATAGTTTTCAGATTTTAATCAAGGTCAAGTTAATTAGGCAACTCAGTTGTATGATTACCAGTTCATCAGAAGAATAGGTCATAGGTTATCTAGACCATGAATATATAAATTCTGTAAATCTGTGAATATTTTAAGACTAAAAGTTCCATTGAGAACAATATTAACCTTTTTCTATCAGATAAAGGCTAGGAACTATTCATACTGCCAGTATGAGTGCTTTGAAGCACAATCTGGGAGGACAGTATAATATCGTTACAATTTGTCCCAACTGGCTGCACTATCTCGACAGTCCCTTTTGGAACAAATATGTAATAAATAATTACACAATCATGATGTTTTTTATTTTTGCCATCAAAGCAATAACATGGTGGTAATTGTGAAATGTGTACAAGTTCAATGACTTACTTTACCAATGGTACCAGTCGTTGCATAAAATATGTTACAGTACTCACTCAGCATAGCCTAATGCACAGTTCAGAAATGGAAATGTCAAGTGGTCTTCTTGCTCATACCTGTATGTTAAAGTGATGTTTTGATTAAGGAAGCTAAACGTAATGTGTTTACATTTGGATATTGTCCTGATCTCTGCGAATGAGCCAAACTTGCAGCATGATAGGTGCATGATCATGATTGTGTGATGATCTTGTATCCCCATAAGTACCAGAATAAGAATGTTTTTAGCTGTGTTAATGGATTGAAAAATTTGACTTGAAAGTTGTTTCACTGTGTTCACATTTGAACTTGTGCATTGGGAGAGTTTTTGTTGTAACTAGTTGCTAACTAAACTTTTATACAGTAGGTCATAGTATGACTGTTGTCGAAATACAGGGATTTATTATCAAGTTATAGTTGTTTGACACTAGTTTTCATTACAGAGTGGAACAATTAATTTGTATCGCATTAATGAGTTCAGTAGATTCTTTAGAAAGGTTGGACAAATTTATAAGCTCACCAGTAAATGACAGGCTGTCTTCAGTTATTAAATTCTTTTAATCATCTTTAATATACACATAACGCTAACAATTTACCCTCTGTTTGGCAAATGTCCACTTCCCTACTATATTAATCTACCATTCTGAAGACCTACTCAGGACTGCTCTTTTCCACTGATTTGCATTGTCTCGAAACTCCTCAGTTCCCAACGTTCTACACTCATCTCCGAGAGCAGTTAAAAAGAATTGCCCATTGTAACTTTTCCGTAAAATAAATATAATAACACTACTATAATTATTTTTGCAGTCTCAGATTTTCAAGCTACCCACAGTTTCTGTATTTACTCTTCCTTTAAATAGTGCTAAGTTGTAGCCTTTCATCATGTACACAAGTCTGAGAGGGTGACTGCATTGAGTTTGAACAATGAAGAAATCAAGGGTTCAACTTACTTGAAAACTTTCAACTACCCTGAAAAATCTGTTTTCATTCCTTGAAACCTGGCAGTAAATATGTTAGGGATAAAGCACCCACCAAATCTCATGTGAATGAAAAGGTAGAGCTGACAAAAAATCTTAAGATTATAATCAAGTGAATCCTGAATATTTTCAGACAAAATAAATAGCAGAGTATTTTTATTTAAGGTTCTCATGCATTGTGAGTTATTATGAATATATGCTGAGTGTTTTCTCTGTCAACTTGATCTTCTGTATAAAGTATTTGATTGCCTGAGGCTATGATACTCTGACACTGACCCCTGTCTATCAGTGTAAGCATTCACCTAGAATATCGTACTAGTTAACAACTTTGAAATGTCACCAAGAAGTATAACCATGTCAAGAGCATAGATGCCCAAAATGTCAATTCATACAGTACACTGTAGGCAGTAGTTCTGTGGATGTAATGTTCGGTACTTATCATTTGGAGGATATTTACATGTATTTGTTCTTGTGAATGAAATGTGTTTTTTTTTTTAATATCAGTTGGGAAACATTTAGCAGGATATTTCAATTTAATTCAGTTTTATGATTGTTTTCTTATATGACTTTTGCAAAAAACGGTGAGTGCATTGTTGCTGTTATTTTAATGAACAATATCCTTGGTGAAGTACATCTGTAAATATGAACTTTATCTGTTTATGAAGAAAATGTCAATTCTTTTGTACAGATTGTTTATAATTAAAAGTCATAAACTAGGAATTATTCCTCTTAATTCAGGTTAATAGAGCCTTACAGTTGATGTCTTTGTATCTTTGGAAGTTGATCTCACTCTCAGTCAGAGCCGTTGCCATTATTGGTCTTTCTTTTATGCAGTGTTGTGTATTAAACAAGACTTTGTAGGTACCCTGTTCTGAATTCTGACCTTCATTCTTTTAGTTTCAAGGAAATAAAACAAATAGGGGAGCAAATCTTCCTTGCAGTTGAAATCCCAATGGCAATGCAATGCAAGCAGCCTCTGTCATTGGGTAGGTCAGTTTCATAAATGCTTAACACTTTGAAGACTGTTTTGTTGTATATTGATTCTATAAGTGTAGCCCTGAAGTAACCTTACAGTGATGTATGGAGGACAGTCTTCTTCCAATATTAAAGTAGGATGTGTTGAGTGATGCAGAGAGTCAGGATGGACAGAGGATATTAATTTGAAAGCTCTATGAGCATACAGTTGTCACTGAAATGTGAAATGTCTCAAGTTCATAATTGCCAATTAACTGCTCTATACTATAGACCCTAAAATATATATAAGAATTACAAGGTCTTATGGACAACTTTAGTTTGTGTCTGTATTAATTTTAGAAAGGTGAAGGCTTATCCAGGTGTTTGATTTGTCCACAGCTGCATATTCTCTATAGGTGTAAATTATATAATAAAGACAACTCCCTTGTGTTTCTCCCTTGTCCCCAACCTCTCCCCCTCCCCTCCCCTCCCCCAAAAATATGTCATTAACTGTGCAAATTGTCCTATTAAAATCTGCCACATTGATTAACATTTTCTGATAGGCTACTAGGCTTGTAACCATTCTCACAACACATTCTGTAAGACATTGTGATGTGTTGCGATATTAAAACATTATCCTGTTTTATGATGATATTAGAAATGGTGTCAGTTTTGCAATCATTCTGAATTCTGATGAAGTCCTTGCTTATTTCCTATGTTTCTTGCAGTTTCATCATTGGATTTTTCAGGTACCCTAGCTGGATTTGTTGTGGAGTGTTTTCATTGATGTCAGTTAGCCTTTGTGATTTTACTTTCATTGCAAAATATTTCTGATTTTGAGTTGCATCTATTTGTTTTTACCTTTGATATCATTGACTTGAATTTCAAGTGTGCTCGGGAGAATTAATTTAAAATTAATGTCTGATATCAGAGGTCAGGTAGGGAATGATAAATATGAGTGGGGTGGCAAATAATGTTTGTGAAACAGACCTTGTTATCCATCTATTAAAGTAGTCTGAAATCATGATGCATGCTTATGTTCTTATCGACTGTGTTTCTAGAGGGCAAGCAGTTTTTGAGAATGAACAGGTTTGGCAGTTAGCTTTAAGCCCCTATGCAATATGATTTAAGAAATTTACTGTATAACTTGCTTGCATATCTCCACCCTACTTTTGCACTTATAGGAACTGTACCATGCAAACATAAGTATGAGTCCTCTGTTGGCACTGTTTATTGCTTCACAACTTTGATCGTCGTTCTGGCATGTTCAATATTGTGCAAGGATCTGTTTAATGCTTGTGTACTCCATATATATAAACGTGCATGGTGTGACATTATGTTTGTGTATTGAAGGATGTTCTTCTACAGTATATTGATTTTTTGGCACATTTATTAAATTTATCATCCCATAATCACCATTTTGTTGTGAATGAGAGGGGGGGGGGGAGGGGGAATAAGAAGTAATGTCACCCTATGAGAGGTGGTGTAACACAGTTTCAGTATGTTGTTCCAAAGTCCCTAGCAAGTTATCAACATCATGGCTGAGGCTCTTCATATACAGTAGGTATGGCCCAAATAGAGTTTTGCAAACCATTTCTTAATAGATATATCTATTAAGCCTATGCCACATCGAGAGTATTTATTAATAACTTACATACTCCAGATAGTGGTATCTTACATAAGGATACAAGTTTTCTAGGTCATGGTAGTGTATTCTATAATCTATCATTTTATTGTCCAAATAACTTAAAAGAAAAATGTAATAACAGGCATTTTTTCACAAGACTAAATTCTGTAATTGTGTGTATTAATCTTCTGTGACATCACGCTGTGTTCCTTGTTGGGTGTACAAACTAAACTTCATGTAGCGTACTGGGTAGTTCTGTACTATGCAATAATTGGGTATTAAAAGCAGATTTGTTTTTGGATACCATCATCGATCAAAGTTAGAACTTCCAGCCGGTTTCATCCTCTACCCTTACCTTGTGAAACATTCCATCCTCTTCCCAGCAATCTTTCTGACAGGTTCAGCTCATTCATTTTATCTTAAATATTTGTAGTGTAGACTTGAGGATAAGATATGAAAATAATTGCTTCCAGATATCAGAAGTAACTGTTTAAAAGTGTGGTTTCAATGAGGATTGACATCTGGCATTTATGTGGAATTTTTCATTTCCAATGTTAAAACAGATTTTCCAAAGGATGATAATGTTGAATTGTGGATGACTTCACATTGCTGATGTTATTTTTTTGTCATGTGAAAAAGTCATTATCCTTCTGGTGGCCCCACACACAGCTCACAATGATGTTGAGCAGTTCAGTTTAGGTCTTTTGTCTTGTCAATGATCAGTTTAAAATAATCATAGAAATTCCCTCCATATTGAAATGAATGAAATGAAATATCTTCAGGTTTTCTCCTTTGCAACCATCTCACCTTTGATATTTCTCAGCAGTTTCCTCAGCAGGCCAAGTTATAAGCATTTGACTATGTGGAAGCCATAAAACCAATGATGCGCATGAAATTGAATGCCAATTAAGTAAAATTGCCTTTCTCGATTCCCTACTTATGTGAAATTTCTTCGCTTTATCAGCCCAAATGTAACTGCACCTAACAGTTTACCGATTGAATGTCAGTTGATGTGGAAAAATGTCCCATTTGGCTTGCCATAGGCTTGGACCATTTATTTTTGGGTTTTTTCTGTGCCTCATTTAGAGGTTCTTTTAAGTGCTGTTTATGAAATCATCTTCTCCAGGGGTGCAAATCGATGACACACAGGCAAGTGAGGCATGAAACTAAGTATTCGCCAACCAGTTTGTGAATAGAAATATCATAACAATTGTACCAGTTTGATGAACCAATCGAACCGTCCAAAGAATTGCCTGTCGTTTGTTATAAACTGTCACTTATGGATAGCGATTTGATTTTGATGATTCAGTCTCTGTAGGTCTTCAGTTATACAGATTACGATCCATAATAATGAAGGACTTGCTGGATATTCTACAAATGCAAAGATCTATCTTAAATAGGTCTTGCTTGTTAGGAAAAATTGTTGTCTTCTGTGTACAAGGAAATGTGTTGACTAAATCAAATGCTAGCTTGAAAGTGCATCTGAGAAAGAGAAATTGTTCCAAACTCTCTTAAAATTCAAACTGTTAACTTGGTTGTACTGCTACTGTACTATATATGTGCAGCTCTGATATCTTTCCTAGTCTTGCATATGTGAATTACTCTACCAATTAACTACAGAATGAACATGGTGGTAAGACCATTACTTCATCAAGGTTTCAATCATTCTTGATTTGTATATTTTTGGGTGTGAATTCCTGTTAAATTTTTCATTGATTAGGGTTTTGTCCTTCTGTGACCCAAACCAGGCAATATCCTATATTGATTTTTTCTCATGCTACCTCTTCCAGCTCAGTGGTTTATCGAGCATAAATTTCTCAAATTTACATGTGATTTTCAAGCCAAACTAATTTTAGATCTACTAAAGGTACATTTTCCTTTTTAAAAGCACTTTAAAAACTGATGCGTTTGCTAGAATCCCTCACTGACGTCAGAAAGAAAGAAGCAGAATTCAAATGAAAGAGGGAAAGCTCATTATTTAGTACTTGAAAATTGTAGTCTTGAGACAGAAGGTGATAGCGGTCAGAGTCTGTGAAGTGTTGTTGCCGTAATTTAGTTGTAGATCTTGGTAGTGATTCACCTGTTGTACTTAGCATATTTACCCTGGATTGTAATGGGGGTGGGTGCCTGGATAGATCAGATCATACAGGTGTATACCATTATAAATGGAAATTTGATCGACTTCTTGCACGTTCATGGACATGTATTCATATAACATTTAAGAAACTGTGAGGACATTTACTGTGTACATGTAGACTATCTTTAACAGTTTCTTGTCAACAGTTGTATGTTATCTAATTACAGTAGACAGACATTTATAAGAGGCTTTGTAGTGAACTGAACATTTTGCATCAGAAACTAGATTCCATATTCTACTACCAGTCGTTCGAACTTTTCTGTAAATCTCCTTAATATTACAGGCCACCTTATCTAACTGCTATATGTGGTATTTGATAGTTTCAATCATAGATATCTAGGATATTTCCAAACTGAGTATGTCTTTCTCTAAAGTTTGTCACCTGGGGTTGTGTGCGATATAATTCTGTCCATGTTATTCAGAGGCAGTGTGCTGTGTAGAAAGAGAATTAAATTACAACAAGCATCTATGACCAAACTATATTTAAGATGTTTTTTTTTATGTTTCTGACCCTAATTTCTGTTCTTGTTGGTTTTGCAGTCGCCTGATGAGCCAGACCTTTAATTTCTTTGGAGTTGGTGACAACTGTCAGACAGACCAGCAGAGATGGAGGATGAAGAGTACTCGTCACATGAGTCGACGGCATGGTGGTGTGAAACCGGAGTTTGAGAGAGGACTGGAGCAGGGAGAGACTGGAATACCTCAGATTATAGATCCTCTAGGTAATTAAACTACAGTCATACTAACATTCTGGGATATTCACTTCTCTCTGTTGTATGGCTAGCTGTACAGAGCACACTGTATGTTCAGTGCAGTGTGGCTTTAGTTAAATGAATGATTGCATTAGTGTGCATGAAGACAGAACTGGCTGTTCCCCAATACTAATGAAAAGTCTGATTAGTTATACTTTTATGTGGATAGTTAGGCAGATGAAATTAACAAAAAAATAGTTGAAAGAAATACTGGTTTGTGGGTGGATGTTTGTCCTAAGATGTATCCCTGCCAGTCTGCATGACAATATTTAATAGAGAACATACTGGCAGAAACCATATTTCCATATTGTGAGCTGGTAAATGTTTATTTATGTAATATTTATAAGCTCAAAAGGTCAACTCACCTTTATAACTCCCGAAGCCTTTAAGCTTGTTATGATTCATAAAGCTTCTCATCTAATCAGTTATTCCCCTGTAGATCTTCATGTGTGCAATATTTAGTTTGAAGGAATCCTGGGCTCTTTCATTATCTTAATCCGTTTGGGTGTAGCAACCATTTTGTACCTCAGTATGTATACTGCATATTGAATGAATTGTCTGGTGGAAGATTTGGATACAATTTCCTCATAGTGTTTTTCTCTTTCTAACCATGTGAAAATTGTCCGTATTCGACATATTCTTCTTGAAGAAATCTGGTTTTCAAATTCACCAGTTTCTCACCAAAAGCACTGTTTGTTCGAACGCATCAATTAAGTGAATGACGCAATGCGGGCAAATAGGCAAAACCAGCGACTTGGTTCCTCAAACCAGGTATCGGGAGAGACGGGACCATCCTCATTCTGACAAAAGAATGGGACGGATCTTGGCATCCAATTCTAAATCTAAAACACCTGAATTTTGTTGGTAATACCAAAACATTCCTATATGGAAACTCTAGCTCTTATCATACCCCTACTCAGAAAGGGCATGTGGACGGCAAGTGTAGACCTACAAAATACACATAACAATACACAAGGACGACCAGGCTACCTAGCCTTCTACTAGGCAGTCCCGGGTATTCACGAGGGTGACAGGAGCAGTAGTATCATTCCTGGACGACTGGTTGGTGATAGGAGGGTCAGATAGAGGCAAGGAACAGCTTACAGAAGAAGGTAAAGACACTCCAGGAACTGGGTTGGATTATCAATGAAAAAAATCACAGCCAAACCCAATGCAGACAATCCAATTTCTAGGGGCGATACTGAACTCCCAGAAAGGGATAGCCCGCCCCACAGAAGAAAGAGTTATGGCAGTCACGACAGTGATGGCAAAAATACTGTCACAACAGGAGTCCTCGACCTTAACGTGGCTATGAGCAATGGGGCTAATGGCCAGCATGGTGGATATGGTGCAGTTGTGCAGACTACACATGTGTCCGCTAAAACTACACCTCCCCAAAACCACCAAACCAAAGAGCTTGGACAAGGTTGCACCCGCCTCCCGGTCGGTCGGGGGAAGTCATACTTCATCTACAATTGTGGTATGACACAAGGAATTGGAACCAAAATTGTGTTCCTTTCACAATAGTACTGCCATTGACTTGTTTTGTTAAGCACCTAGAGCAGCTACTTCTTGTTGCTGATTTGACACTATACATTAATATTAGGCTGAAGTTAAACCTGCTTAGCCAGTTACTGACTTCAAACCATGACACCTTATTTGCCATCTGATCTTACACTTGCATTGTGTGGATTCATTAATATATGGTTCCAGTTGATATTATACATTAGATTAATATACCCAGACAGGGAAACTCACAAGGATCAAAACCAAAACATCATGATTCTTGGCTTATTAATATGTTTATGGTCACCCTATTCTGTTCTGTTAGAATAGCTTATACCTTCAGTCTTGCATTTCAAGTAACATTAAAAGAAAGATATTCAAAGCAGAATCAGATTTTATCTAAGCTCCCTGGGGGAGTTGCTCTTTTATTACCATTTTCATCACAACTCAGATGCATAATGACCGCTGAGTTTTCTGTAAGCTTAGAAAATCCAGGTTAGATATTTTAAAATCATCTTGAATCTTTGATGTGGGTAGATCTGTTCTTAAATGCTTATGACAGTACGAAGGCGTTATTTATTGATGATCATTTGAGCAAACAACCATACAAGTTACAGAACAGTTCAATGCAATTGTTGCTGGGTGTGGCATATTGCTTGTGATGTTTCATTGTATGTAGAGATGGATGAATTGTCTTGGTGATATCTGAAAGATGTGAAAGGTGGATGGTTGGATAATGGATATGTTAGTTTCCTGTATGTATGAATATCTACACGATTATTTGTAACATACATCTTAATATGGGCGGATGGATGTCCGTGTGAATATTTATAACATAGAATCTATATGGATGGATGGATGTCTATGTGATTATTTATAACATACAATCTATATGGATGGATGGATGTCTACAGTATGTATAACATAGAATCTATATGGATGGATGGATGTCTATGTGAATATTTATAACATACAATCTATATTGATGGATGGATGTACTTATGTTATTATTTATAACATACAATCTATATGGATGGATGGATGTCTATGTATAACATACAATCTATATGGATGGATGTCTGTGTGATTATTAATAACATTCATTTATATGGATGGATGGATGTGCCTATGTTATTATTTATAACATACAATCTATATGGATGGATGTCTATGTATAACATACAATTCATATAGATGGATGGATGTCTATGTAATTATTGATAACATACAATCCATATGGATGTCTGTGTGATTATATATTTATAACATACAATCTATATGGATGGATGGATGTCTATGTATAACATACAATCTATATGGATGGATGTCTGTGTGATTATTAATAACATTCATTTATATGGATGGATGGATGTGCCTATGTTATTATTTATAGCATACAATCTATATGGATGGATGTCTATGTATAACATACAATTCATATAGATGGATGGATGTCTATGTAATTATTGATAACATACAATCCATATGGATGTCTGTGTGATTATATATTTATAACATACAATCTATATGGATGTCTGTGTGATTATTTATAACATTCATCTATATGGATGGATGTCTATGTGATTATTTATAACATACAATCTATATGGATGGATGGATATCTGTGTGATTATTTATAACAAACCTATATTAATGGATGTCTATGTGATTATTTATAACATACAATCTATATGGATGGATGGATATCTGTGTGATTATTTATAACAAACCTATATTAATGGATGTCTATGTGATTATTTATAACATACAATCTATATGAATGGATGTCTATGTGATTATTTATAAACTACAGATAGTTGATCAAAGCTCTGGGCAGGACCAGTAACAAACTTTCACCAAATTTTACACTTAAACACATGTATCACAGTAGAAGGGAATATCACTAATGAGGAAATTATGGAAGAACAAACATGAAGTTTCCCTCCCTTTCATAACTTGGAACAAAATGTAACTGAAAATAGAGAACGATGTTTGGGACCAGTTAGTAATGGCTTAGACTGGGTAGTAATTTAGTCCCCTGGGTTCCAGGGTACCTGTTCCCATCACTAGCATGGTATCAGTCTATATGCAAATTAATGCTAATTCAAGGTGAATCACACAGAAGCGTAGCAGTAGTTGAATCTACTACCGAGTCTACTGTTGTGAACATTATAAATACAACGTCAAAAGCAAACCCCTAATCAGAGGAGTAAGCAATCATTACAAATAATGACAAAACTTACAAAAGATTTCTCTTGAAATCTGCTATTCTCTTTTCTTGACCCTTCAGCACGTCCAAGGTCTAGAGATGAACTTGATGGGCCTAGAGGACCTCTTCCATCACAACTCAGCACAGCAACTGGGACGAGCAGTATCTTGCAAAAACAGTATTCAAACAAGATTATACGACAGAGGAGCAAGAGACAGTCTGTGGCTAAGATGGGCTGGGAGGCTATAAGACAATCAGTCCGTGTAAGTAGTCTTGTCTCACTACCCTAGTCAGGGTTGTGTCTAGGAGGGTGCTGGATTTACTTCCTTCTTCGCTTACCTGTCTTTCCACCTAACCTTATCCCATAGTTGTTACAATATTGTTGTTGTGTAACCTTCTTTTAAATCTTGTTTTTTTCTATACTCCGATGTTCAATGCTACAACTTATACCACATTCACCTTTGTGGTGTGTTCATACATGTTTTCCATAGTTAGTAGCATGACAAGGCCAGTTCTTAGTTGTCTATATTCCCATTAGAAAGCTATGATCTCACAGGCTGTAAGAAACTCATGTAGCTTGTCACCATCATAAACTTATTGGAATCTGTTATCGCTGTCAAGGGTCTCCCTGGGCACAGTAATTGCAAATTGCAAAAGTTGCCCCTAATTTAGTTGAACCTTACTAATCCTGTAGCAGATAATATTGGAATAGGACTTTCAGTTCTTGTCACCTTGCTTTGCCTGGGTTATGTCCAAGCTTCCTTATTACTACCATCAGTCCCATGGGGTTTCTTTCCAAAGATCAGTAATATTTCAAAGGAATTCTTTTCAAGTGATTCCATGGGAACATTTTAATTGGCCTTTAATTGTGTTTGTGTGTGTTTGTGATGCCCTAGCTTGTAAACATGATACCTCAAGATATGTAACATCTGCATTTGGCATGTGGCTTCCCTATAATGAGTATAAGAACCCTGTTGGATGGAGGTCAAAGGTCATTTGGGTTCAGTAGAGGGCAAAATGTGAAAATCCCAGAAACGCTGTACCTCCAGAACCTGAAGCTCATGCATGCATGGTAGGATAGTCTTCTGTAGTGCCAAGTTTTTACATCATTTGGTGTAGGTCAGAGTTGAAAGCCATTAAAGGTCAAAACTTGTAATACTTGTTAACACGATCTCCAAGTAAGAAAGTTTATTGGCTCTCATATTTTGCATGTGGCTTCTCTATAATGAGCACAAGAACCTTATTGTTTTTGGTGGATGTTAAAGGTCATTTGGGATCATCAAAGGTCACATTGTTAAGCCATATAAACACAAACCTTGTAAATTCAATATCCTAAGATAGATTATACTGCTCTCCATCTGCAGTAGTAACTTCAGCCAGGGTTATTAGGTTACAAACTTCTCTGTGCTGCCGCATATGTGTGATGTATTTGAAGGCAAGTAACTGCTGGGAGGGGTTTTCCCCTGGTTATATATAGTAGCAATGGTAGCAATATGACTGAATTATGATGCAGCCTAATATGACAGAAAGCTTCTTGTCTCGGAATAGTCAATACTCCATAATATTCAAGGGATATCTATATTATCAATTTCATAGTTTTGTTTTAAGAAACAAGTGTTTCTTTTTACGGTTTTTGGTTCTGATGCTCTGGCATAAGTATTGTTTGTTGGTGCATCACATCACCATTAGTAATTGTTCCACCTCTATGACCTCTTCCATTTATGCACTACCTTTTGTCAAAGAGAATAATATCATGGCATTGTTCAATATATTTCATTCTTAATTTCAGCATAACAGATCGTCGTTTCTGAGGAGCAGCCAGACAGTCACGTCCCAGTCCCGTAGACCTCCCTTGGTTCATAGCAGAAGTTTTGCTCCTGCTAGCCTCATGGCTGAGAACTGTGAAGATTATGATGATATCGATTCCTCTCACTTCTTCTCTCCTGGTGCTGTAAGTACTACCAGTGCTGTCGTATATGTCAATCTGTCTTGTAGCTGATGTTGTATGCTTGTTGCAGAAATTAATCACAGACATGTGTACATGCAAGCAAGTCAACAATGTTTTCAATGAATATACTTTTTTCTGAACATTGCGTTTTCAAGAAATGGTAATATTTCTTACCTTCAGTTTATGCATGAATAGAGAAACCGTTTGATACCCATTGCTTTCCACTGCCTTCCCATCACCAAACCCTATGTGTCCTTCACATCACAAAACCCTGTTTGTCCTGTACATCACCAACCCTATGTGTCCTTCACATCACCAAACCCTGTTTGTCCTGTACATCACCAACCCTATGTGTCCTTCACATCACCAAACCCTGTTTGTCCTGCACATCACCAACCCTATGTGTCCTTCACATCACCAACCCTATGTATCCTTCACAAAGTTCACTTAAATTCTCCCTATCATTCTCATAAATTATCCCTATCCTTTGAGAGAGATGTGTGTCTCAGTTGAATTTCAGGTAACCTTTGCAAACTCTGTCAACTGCATGCCTGATCCTGTCGTAATTAATGAATACCCTTGAAAAGCTCAGCTGGGAATCTTGCTTCTGATAAATCTTTGTTTTTCCATCACACTAAGCTGAATAATTTTTTCTCTGTAGAATCACAGGGGTGTGAACTTGGATAATGAAACATCCTGGTGGTCTATAGTCTATATTTGACTATACTCACCATTTCTCATTTACATTACTTTGCCATGGTCAAACTAGCGTAAGATCCATCAAGATATCAAACTGGAGGATTTAATAAGCCTTAGTAGAGTCCTCATTCTTCAACAATATTTTCATATTTGGTTTCAAAGAGGCCCCACAGGAAACAGAAAGTTAGCCTCTAGCTATGAATACCTTCAGTTTCATAAGGTATAGTTTATTTCTTACCTTAAAGGAGCACCAAGGGATAAAACTAGTTCACAGTACAGAAAAATCTCTTTAATCTTTGATTCCTTGTTGAAGACAAAACGAATCAAGATGATGTTGTATTATGTGTGTGTCATTGAGTGTAAACACCCAAAACGTACAGGAAGTATTCATTTTATTCTTGGTATGTTGATCCATCTTAGTAAAACAGGTCATAGTGGTCAAAGGTCACCTGAAGTCAACAGAGTTCAAAAGAGGTAAAAATACTTGTTAACACAAAAACTCCTGGAGCAAAGCTTGGATGAATTTCATACTTAAATAGAATGTAGCTCCACCTTGGGAAGATACAAAATTATAATTTCTCATTTTGGGTGTTGTAATGTTAATGGACCTGAGATTTGATGTAATTTTAGATCATTGTGTTAGACAATACAAGAAGTATTTCCCCCCACATTGGCAACTATTTCAGGCAAAGGTCAGTCTTGGTTCTTTCATGAATGCAGAAAGGATCCATGCATGCAGACATGGTGGTGTGTCTGCGTGAGTTACAGAGTGTGATTCCCTGGCATGTAAACAGGATAAATGAATGTAAAAAGTGCTTCCAACTTCATGCTAGGTATGTAGACACAACAAGAATCACAAACCATACACTCTTGCTTGATGCTGTTAACATATGCTGACAGATTTTCATCCCAGCTTTGTATCATACTAACCAAAAGGAGGATTGATTAAAAGCAATGGATTCTGACACAAGGTTGTAGAATATGGAAGTTTAGAGTGGCACAAACAGCAATGTATACATACTTCTTCAGGGACAAAGAAGCATCAGCAGTATTACCTTAAAACAAAGTAAAGGAATATTTGATAGTTATTATTACAAGATATTTTCGTATCCTGTTAATTCATATATTATTTATTATCATCATCATCACTTTAGGTCTCCGAAGATATCCAGGATGATGTGTTCTTTGACTTCTCTCCACCAACTCGTAGGAGAGAGTTAAATCAAACTAAAACATTACCTAGAATAGACTCAGTAACTAGTGACCAAGAATCAGCAGCAGCTTCATCAGCTGTAGCATACAGACCAGATGGACTCAGAGAGAGCATCTCACTCCCTGGATTTGTGGGCCGTAGAGTCAGGTCTATCCCAGACGAGGAGGAGGAAGAGGGGAAGAAAATCAAGACCAAGAAGAAGAAGAAGAAGAAGAAAGAAGAAGAAGATGAGCAAGAAGAAGGTAAGTCTGTGATATAATTACATAAGAAATTGATGGCAGCCTTGTTAATTACTGAGAAGTAAGTACTGTACATGCTATCATCCCTGAGTCTGGGGATAAGTCCCTGTTGTTGAACAGACTGTCACATTCATAGCCCTATTCCCACTTTTCTGGGTGTTTAATCCCACAGACCATATTTCATCAATGTAGTTTGTGTTGTTAACCATGTCAGGGATTTGAGTTGAAAATAATTTCCTTTGAATATGAGATCCCTGGGCTTTTATTATATTTTTTCCCAGTATTTTACTGAAGGCCTCTGTGGCCTGGTGCTGTTGACATCCTGTCGGAGATAAACAATTCCTACAGGGTTTTGACTATTACTTTAATTTTCAATTGTCGATGATTTTAATCTATAATTTTCCAGGTTGTATATTTTCCTTATACAAGTAATTGATACATACTATGCAATACTATACAATGTTCAACCCTAGCTTCTCCCATTCCTGACCCAAACTAGAAATTCATGGTTAATGTTAACAGGAATCTTCAAGGTATAGGCTCTCTGAACTGCAAATTTGAAACTTGGGATGGCCCACGGAAATCAGACCTTTTACAAAGTAAGGATAAAGGTATAAAAAGTACACATTCAGGGCACTTGACTCAACAGTATGTGTTATATACTTCCACCACAGTGTAAACTTAAGGCCAGAATATTGACTTTTTATGAGTGAATAAAAAATACACTGAAGGAAAAGCACGTGCAGAGCATTCTCAAACAGTTTGGAACCAGTTGCAAATATTTAGATTCGAATATGAAAGATTTGGAAAAATTTAAATGAGCAGAAATTTCCCCCAAATTTGTCAGTAATTCTTATGGCCTGCCGGCTAACACATTCTGTTCATCCCTGGTTCATCCATATAGAACTTAATTTCTCCTTCCTCCACGATGTCATCCCGCCATTCATCTACCTCATTCCTAGCCAGCCTTCTCCCAGTCTCCTTCCAGTCAAGTAGCTTCCTTCTCTCAAAATGTCAACATTTAACATACCTGAGGGTGTTTTTATTCCACTGTTGGTTCCATATTTTACCATTCCTAAGTGTGAATTATGCAAAATATCCACACTCGAGAAAGCATCGTGGACCAAAAGAAACCTGGTACAAGGTTATCATCAATCAGTCACTTGGACGGTGCTTTCAGAATAAACCATAATTTTTTTCATTTTGCTGCCTTAAAGAAGTCTTGTTTTCATGTTTTCTCATTTCATTTATTGGATAGATGATGCAGAATCAGGATTATCATCACCACATGTAGCCTTCAGTGATGCAACACCTCTCACAGATCCTGGTGAACCTCCTCCTACTGACTTCTTTGATTATGGTCATACCTCTACTCCTGCCTATGGTCTGGATAATCAGATGACCCCTCGCATGGCTGATATGGTGTACGTAATCCTGGTCTAATTAACTTGTTAGTCAGTGCTCTCAACTATTGGTTATTCTCTGCAGCAGCTGAGTTGCTTATTGTTTTCTATTTTTAATGAACATTTCAAGTTACACATTGCTGTATACTTGTTTAGATACCTCAATAATTTGGATACATATATCTATGTCTTTGATACTACAAGTTATCTTTCCCACATGTTGCTAAAAAAAGTTTCATTGATTGCATAAAAAAATGGAATTGTCTCACTAAAATATAGTGAACTGGCATGGCATCTAGTCATTGGAGTACAACATCCCATTCCATTCACAGTTAGCCTCAACCTTTAGTTTTTACACTATTTCTGAAGTATATACCAATGGGAAACATTGTGATGTGACTCTAAGAGGGGGAAATGAAGTTGTTTTTACTGTTTTTATTTCCGCCTTTCCGCCTTACGTTTGTCTTTGTACCATCTGAGTACAGTTAACTGACAGGGCTAACGTTCACATCTTAATATTTTTTCTTCAGGCCTACAGGTATAGGCTGGAGAAAGAAGGCCCCAGATGATAGATTTAATCTTAGTCCTATCTTCCCTCAAGACATTCCAGACTCTGGAGCAGGAAGGCAAATCATCAGGAGAAATAAAATCCATGACAAAATTATGCAGCATGCCATGGACAACTCAGATCGAAGGGAGATTGGTAAAGGCCTGGTTGGAAGGGTCTTAAACAGAAGTTTTCGGTCCAAAAGAATGGATAGCTATGTCCAAAAACAGATTGAAGAAATTGAGGACCATCGGTTAGTCACAAAATAATCATCAATTTTACTTGTTTCCAAATAATGTAGAGAAGGAGGGCTGTGTTATTCAAGAGGTATAGTCCAAGGACCTACTATGGCACAGTGCCTATTATGATGCACTGCTGGAAGTTTCATGATTTTTACCATAGCAACCGAACTTAAAACCAAAGTGTGCTCCTTTGTCTCAATATGTGATATTTATTAATTTGAAGTCAAGCTGAGATGTAAATTGGCAAAGCTAGGTCCAAACGACTATCCAGTCACTAATAATATTTTTGGTATTCAATGTAAAGAATGCCAGAAGTAGCCTCCAAATATTTTCTCTGGTCTTTTGATTTTGCACTTGTTAGTTTACAATATCGCTCAGTTGTGTTAAGATTTTGTCAAAATATACAAACGTGTAATAAAAACATGTCAAGTGCTATTTAACATTGAGTGCTCATCTAATTGGTGGGCAGAAGACAAACAACATTAAATTTTGCCTGGAAAGGATATGGAAGTAGGAATTTAAATAAAACTAATCTCTTATAAATATATGGAGTCCTCAAAAGCTGAGATGAAAGAAAGAGCCACACCCCCTGTTATTGTGCTGCTCAATAATCAGGTATTCATTCATACTTAGTAAAGATTCCTAAATCCTATTGGTCCATTCAGGTCAGCTGACCGTGGTTAATCCTGTGAGTAACGCACGGTAAAATTACGGGGCATCACTTTAATAAATCTTTGGTTATATGTAACCAAAAATGTTTTGTTTTATGATTTTTTCCCCCACACAAATGGTAGTGTATGAATGAACGGGGTTAATCAACGGTCTAGCGTGCGTTACTCACATGATTAATGCACTGCGGGTGTTAATGCTATCGCTGGTTGGATGCACTCGGGCTCCGCCCTCGTGCATCGCTTGCATTATCCCCCGATCGTGCATTAATCCTGTGAGTAACGCACGCTAGACCGTTGATTAACCCCTTATTAAGCTACACATTTATTAAGTGTTCTTGTATTTACAGCCTATAGTATGGATACTTGTACTGTTACTGACATTGTTGATTTACTTTATAGGCCATACTTCACCTACTGGGTTACCACTGTACAGGTTATAATCATGATAGTCTCGTTGGCCTTCTACGGGTTTGCTCCAATTGGATTCAACTACACACAGAAAACAGGTTTGGTGAGTACACACAAAGATAAAGAATGGTAATGATTCATGACTTGTAAGGCTTTGGAAATAGTATTTAAAATAAACATGAAGATTCCACTGCATTAAAAAATGTGAATAGTTGGGAAACTGTTAACAAAACATGTTGAAGTAATTATTGAGCAGGCATTTACTCATTAGCTGTACTAAGTAATCTTGTATATCTCCATAGCAACATGTATTGACTATACAAGTGATAAGTAAATCTCCATGCATAGCGTGTAAATTCATCTTAGTAAGTCCTCCGGTAACCTTCGTTAGTATGGGCTGTCGCCAGTGGCCGAAATATGAAACCTTGTAACCAAGCTAACTCAATGAGTTCTCCTATGATGAGTGTAATAGTTGGATAAGGAGTTCTTGGTTTCTCTCGTTGACAAAGTCTTGTCAAGGAGGTCAAAGTCAGAAATCTGCAGAAAACATTATAAATTCAACAGTAGACCTTGAGTGAACTGCATACTGAGTGCATAGATCTGCCTTAGTGGTTGCAAAATCCCTGCTGTATTTTGGACATCAAACACCTTTGAGGTCAATAATTGTCAAAGTTTGAAAACCTTGTAAACATAAAGCATGCACAAATATCATACTTGTTATGTGGACCTGCCTTGATAGTGTGTATAGGAAATCTTGAAGGTTATTTCATATCACTAGAACTTAAAGTATGAAAACCTGGGAAACATGGGAACTGGAAACTTATAAGTGTCAGTGAACTTTCATACTTCAAAAGTAGATCCATCTTTGTGAATACCAGAACAGTATTTTCTCTGTTCAGTTTTTGAGTTCTTTGAAATCAACAGAAGTCAAAGTCTATAAACATTGCTAACACAGTAAAGCTATAAAATCGAGCATCATATACGTTGTGAAGATCCATCTGAGTGGACACTATGTCAAAAAGTTGTTAATCATGATAAATTAAAAAAAAAACAAAAAAAACATAGCTTGCATGACTTGATACTTGATTTGTAGATCCATATTAAGCAAGAATCTTGCTTACCACTTGAATTCTACAATAGCCAAAGCATCACCTTTGCATTGTCTGTACACATGTAAGTATATGCTGTGGCAAGACATCGCTAAGCCTATTGGCTTTCTCTTTGACGCATTATCTGAAACAGGTGCAGCAGACTAACTTGGTGGTAGAAACAGTGGGCTACATGGAACCAGATAACTTCTGGATTGGACCCAGACCGGTGAGTTTAGAAACCAACTGGAACGACTAACACTAACAAAAGTCTTGAAATTGTGATATGAGAATCAAACAGACTTAATACACCCATTAGACATTTTTTACAGTTATGCTGGAATACTTTTAATAGCATGTTGCTTTATGATATGTTAGTTGCAGTTGCATCATCTTCCCTGTTTGTAATGCCTTTATGTATTATTGATCAATCACTTAAGTAGTGGCAGTATGTATGCAGTTATGAGATAAACGTTATAGCTAAAATGTGCTGTGATATATTGCTATGTATTGCTTTGTAATAGAGTTATAAATGCTATATTATTTTACATTATTTGTAGTAATTGTGCTGAATATGAGTATAATGTTATGAGTTATATTTAGCTGAGTGTTGACTGCTATGGAATAATCTATTTATATTTGCTATTTGTAGTTAATTGTGGAGTGTACTGTAATCTATGTATCGGTTAAATTGCTTTGTATTTAGAATACTGCTATGCCTTTGTATTTAATATTGCTTTGCATTGAGTAACCTACTATATCATTAAGTGTGTATTCAGCAGAGCTATAGAACTTAGTGTTAAAACTTGTGACACCACTGCATGTTTAACTAGTATGAAATTGTTCATGTTTCAGGCGGATCTGGTGCATTTAGGGGCAAAGTATGCCCCCTGTATGCACCGGGATGAGGAAATATATTATCAGATTAAACGAGAGAGACACTTAGAGTCACAGTCAGGGTGTTGTATCAGGACTGATGGAGCAGGATGTCTGCAGACTCTTGAAGAAGAATGCTCTGTAAGTGACTATATTTATGAATATTTGTGAGATTATGACAGCAATTGCCTGAATATTTATGAGAGTATGACAGCAACAGCCTGAATATTTATGAGATTATGACATCAACAGCCTGAATATTTATGAGATTATGACAACAATAGCCTGAATATTTGTGAGATTGCTGGCTATGCTGTCATAATCTCATAAATATTCAGGCTGTTGCTATCATAATTATGACATCAACAGCCTGAATATTTATGAGATTATGACAGCAATAGCCTGAATATTTGTGAGAGTATGACAGAAACAGCCTTTATGAGATTATGATAGCAACAGCCTGAATATTAATGAGATTATGACAACAATAGCTTGAATATTTCTGAGAGTATGACAGCAACAGCCTTTATGTGATTATGATAGCAACAGCCTGAATATTTATGAGAGTATGACAGCAACACTTTATGAGATTATGATAGCAACAGCCTGAATATTTATGAGATTATGACAGCAATAGCCTGAATATTTATGAGATTATGACAGCATAGCCTGAATATTTGTGAGAGTATGACAGCAACAGCCTTTATGTGATTATGATAGCAACAGCCTGAATATTTATGAGAGTATGACAGCAACACTTTATGAGATTATGATAGCAACAGCCTGAATATTTATGAGATTATGACAGCAATAGCCTGAATATTTATGAGATTATGACAGCATAGCCTGAATATTTGTGAGAGTATGACAGCAACAGCCTTTATGTGATTATGCTAGCCATAGCCTGAATATTTATGAGATTATGACATCAATAGCCTGAATATTAATGAGATTATGACAGTAATAGCCTGAATATTTATGAGATTATGAAAACAATAGCCTGAATATTTCTGAGAGTATGACAGCAACAGCCTTTATGTGATTATGATAGCAACTGCCTGAATATTTATGAGATTATGACAGCAATAGCCTGAATATTTATGAGATTATGACAACAATAGCCTGAATATTTATGAGATTATAACAGCAATAGCCTTTATGAGATTATGATAGCAACAGCCTGAATATTTATGAGAGTATGACAGCAACAGCCTTTATGTGATTATGATAGCAACAGCCTGAATATTTATGAGATTATGACAGCAATAGCCCGAATATTTATGAGATTATGACAACAATAGCCTGAATATTTATGAGATTATAACAGCAATAGCCTGAATATTTATGAGATTATAACAGCAATAGCCTGAATATTTATGAGAGTATGACAGCAATTGATAGAGCTGCATCCCATGTATTGTATTCTTTGATTTGTCTCACATAACATTCTATGATGTTTCTCTCTACAAATCATCTTCAGCAATCTGATTCTTGACAAACTGTTCATCCTTTTTAGACAATATTTGCAACATTCCATAAATGGCCTGATCCAGCAGATTCCTCTCACAGTAGACTATCTGGTCCAGTTTGTGGTCAAGATCCAAGGTAAGTCAGGCTCAAAATCTTTGAATATGATTTATTTTAATTTAAATGTGTATAGACACCACAAGCATATCAAATGAATCTGACATTGCTTCTATCTAGTGTTCTCTCTTGCATTCATTCTTTGTGAGAAGCTAAGACGTTTATAAAGAGAGGAGTGCATTCTTGTGGAAATGTAGACTTCTTGTGGAAAATGTAACACAGGAAGACCTGTAGTAGCAATAAAGTCCGCAACTGATCTGCAAGCTGCAGTTTTCTATGTTACTCAGAATGATGAGGAAGCTGTGGCCTTTAACAATGTAGGTAACAAAGGAACAATGTTCATAGAAACATTTCCAGACACTACAAGAATGGGTTGTTAAGCTATGTCCTCATGAATAATCATAATATCTTTATCTTTCAGGGAATGCTTAAATCCATTATCCACTCCACCGTATGAATGGCCTGATAATATATCAAACTGGGAGGTGAGTATCAACTACTCTGTTTATTCTACAAAGTGAATTTGTTCACACTGAATACAGAAAAGTAAAAAGCAGATGTTTTTGTCCAAATTTCACTTATTTTCATATGTGTTGTTCCTCTAGATCTGCAAAGAGCACACAGATACTCCAAAGTATCCTCACACAACCTGCACCCTCACTGGCCGTCCATGTTGTATTGGTATCCAAGGAGAGTGTCATATTGTTAGTCGCCAATACTGTGACTTTGTCAATGGATACTTTCATGAAGAGGCTACACTATGTTCACAGGTTAGAGATCATGGTTGCATGATTTTATTGTTGCTGTTTTTGCTATTTCAATTATTATTGCAGCTGATATTGTTTTTGGTGTCTATCTATTTTGTTACAAGACACTGAAGTAGGTCCACCAAATGGTTGTACTGTACATTGGTTGTACTGTACATTGGTTGTACTGTACAATGTTTGTACTGCACAATGGTTGTACTGTACAATGGTTGTACTGAACATTGGCTGTACAATGGTTGTACTGTACAAAGGTTGTACTGTACAATGGTTGTACTGTACAATGGTTGTACTGTACATTGGCTGTACTGTACAATGTTTGTACTGCACAATGGTTGTACTGTACAATGGTTGTACTGAACATTGGCTGTACAATGGTTGTACTGTACAAAGGTTGTACTGTACAATGGTTGTACTGTACAATGGTTGTACTGTACAATGGTTGTACTGAACATTGGCTGTACAATGGTTGTACTGTTGAATGGTTGTACTGTACAATGGTTGTACTGTTGAATGGTTGTACTGTACATTGGTTGTACTGTACAATGGTTGTACTGTACAAAGGTTGTACTGTACAATGGTTGTACTGTACAATGGTTGTACTGTACATTGGCTGTACTGTACATGCTATAGCCAATGAAAAAAGAATGTTTCTCTCTTAACTTTTGAAAAAAGGAAGAAGGGCACTCTCCCCCCCTTTATGATTAGAATATCTCTTAGTCTACTCAGAGTGTAGGTGACAGTACATATATCCTTGCTATGTTAGTCTTTGGAACTCTGACTATCTGGGTACAATCCACATATACAGAGTGGTTCTGAGTTATTCAAGTAATGTAAAAGGATTTCAAGTCACAATTGAAATGACATGTTCAACTGTTTGCCAAAATGTGGATGGATGGTGTTTACATAACTGACTTATTACTGAGATGTTAGAACAATCATATCATCTTTATGATGTTTCCTTGCACTCTTACCAGGTTGATTGTCTTGATGATATCTGTGGACTGCTCAACTTTGTAAACACAGATTATCCTGACCAATTTTATCGTCTCTGGCTTTCCATCTTCATGCATGCTGGGTAAGTCCATCACAACATTTATTGAACGTATATCATAGGTAAGACCATTCATTTCAAGTATTATTGTCTATAAGACACCTCCTAATGTATGTTATGTTTTAACACAAACAGTCATAGTGGTATGTATCTATGATGAGACCATAGTAAGTCACATGCTGAATTGTTATGTTTGATATCCATTCAGTTGTTTGATTATTAATTATGCATTTATTCGATAGTTAGTATCATCACAAAGAAATGTTGTATTTTGGGAGGAGAAATCAGCTTATGAAAAATGTGGTAAACAGTGTAGAATTCATGTACCAATAATAAACATGTACTAATTCATTCCTCACAAAGTGGTAGTACACAATGTGTTGTTATTATGTGACGTCATTATTGAATTCCTGCGAAAAAGGAACTTGCCACTAATTCTGTGTGAAAGAACCATACTGCGACTGAGTTGCTTTAGTCTTATTTATGTTATTTTACATCACTGTGTGCATTCTAACTCATTATATGTGCTTGCTTAATGTGTTAATGCAATGTCGTGTTTCTGGTTTGTTTCAGTATCTTCCACTGCATTCTTACCATCATCATGCAGATGACAATTCTGAGAGACTTGGAGAAATTAGCTGGTTGGTTTAGGATTTCTGTAATTTACATATTCAGTGGTATCGGAGGCAACCTTACAAGTGCAATCTTCATTCCATTCAGAGCTGAGGTGAGAACTGCAGCATAGTTTGATGGTGCTTAAAATTATCATATGTTGCAAAGGTTGTTTGAGGTCAACAGAGATCAAACTGGGAGCTAATTTGTGTTTCACTTATTCTACCCTGAGTGTAGTGTCAAAGTTACCTGTGTAATTGCAAATTTGGATCTACAAAAGTGGAATATGATTTCAGAAAAGGAAAATGTATTTGACATGAATTAATTTCACTTCACTTGTTCTAGATTGTTATTACTAATGTTTATGTTAGTTATAGTTAGCTTACACAGCCTTTCATATTCATTGTCTCCTTTTGTTTTCAGGTGGGTCCAGCTGGGGCCCAGTTTGGTCTTTTGGCCTGCCTCATTGTTGAAGTTCTTCAGAGCTGGCAGATGCTTAAGAGTCCATTAAAAGCTATTGGTAAACTGCTCTGCATCATTGGTTTTCTATTTGTTTTAGGCCTGCTACCCTGGATTGATAACTTTGCTCACCTGGGTGGCTTTATCTGTGGCATTCTTTTATCTTTCATATTCCTACCCTACATTTGTTTTGGTGAGTTTGACAAACGGAGAAAGAGGATACAAATATTTGTGTGCTCCATTTTACTGGTGGCTTATTATATTCTGGCCATAGTCCTCTTTTATATCACCCCAGTCAGGGATTGTCCTTGGTGTCAATATTTCAACTGTATACCAATCACAGAAGACTTTTGCAATGATATGGAGCTACGACTTGAAGATAGAAGCACTTTATGATGAAAGTAAATGTACAACACCATGGAGTATATTCTGAAATAAACTGGCAGATTCCACTGGTGAAATTCTCTTTCAGATGCCATATTGTTTGGTAATTTGGAAATATTTGGAACTCAACTTGTCAGAAAACTTTAATTCTTTGTGACAGAGTAGTCTAGTGACAGTGGAAGCAGAGAGCAATCACAACGACCAAATCCCAAAATCAGTGTTCTGCTAATATTAGCATATCAAATTATTTGTTAAGAAAATGTTTTGCTTTGGAATAGTTAAGCAGTACAGATATTGCAGACTGTATTAGTAAAAAAAACCTTACTACTGGCAAAAGTTTTTCTAATTTCAAGCATTTTTGTGATTCTATGTATGAAATATTTTTCTTGTTGACATTAGTATAAATTTGCAAATTATGAAATGGTGGGAATGCATTTCATGAGTGTAAAGAGATTTTAATCTTCCAAATTGAGAAATTGTGGGTGGGTATTGTTGCCAACACACAGGAAAGAGCCATGTGGTGTTATATGCAAAGAGTGGGCAGGTGTTGGTGCAAACACCAAAAAGTCATGTGTTGTATGCTTGATACAGTGGTTATTATTCCATGTACTACTGGTATTTTTGTAAGTGAAGGTTTCCTATGAAAATCGTTGGTATAGATCAGGGGTGGGCAACCTTTTTGAATGAATGGGCCAGATATAAGGAGTTAAAAATTGACTGGGCCGCACCTAACCAACGACCCGCTGTTGATTTCAAACCTTTGATTCCGAGGACTTTCAAGCAATAGGTGTGTGTTCTTAATCTGTATTCACAAAAACATAATGTCAATACAGTACAGTTGATAATTAATGGGAATAATAGGCCAACCTGACAGCATCATTAGTGTCGATAAATTCTAAGCAGCTAGCTCATTTTTTTGTTATGATGATGTGATGTAAAATAGATTTTTTTTCTTTTTCTTGAGACATCTCACGGGCCGCAAAAAGTCACTGGCGGGCAGCATGTGGCCCGCGGGCCGTAGGTGTGGTTGGTGTATGATAATGAAATTTCACTTTGTATGTTTATGATGAGCTCCATTTGCTTAATCAGGGAGGTGTTAGAGATGGAGAAACAATGAAGCTATGTATACTGCCACCTGTAACAGTGGTATTGCTTCAGTTCATATCAGTAGTCAAAAGTGTACAGATAAATGTTGTCTTGAGTTCTTACACCTCCATAGTATTGCCATCTTTCATACATTTTCAACACTTTTAAAATATGGTTGATCTCATTTTCTGTTCAGAAGACCTTTCACATGTTCAGAAATAGGTAGCAACATACATATAGGTAGCAGATCACTGCAAAGTATTGTTTATACTCTTTTATTGTTTTAAGGAATTTCTAGACTGTAATAGTGTCAGCATTCCTTACGAAGGGTAATCATACTTGGTTTAATTAATAAATGGACCTGTCAATCACATGATTTGTAAGTGAAAAGCAAACTCAAGAGATAGTGAGAGGAGGTTATTACATGTGTATGTATTGTTTGTTTTTGACACTACTGGAGAGATTCCCGGTTATGAGTGGTTAAGTCAAGTTTGTGACCAGAATACCTGGACAGTATTGTCAACCATGGGGAAGTTTTTAATTTATGTCATTTGTTTGAAGATAGTGGAGTCCACTTGACCTGTATACATAGTCATCTAAGTCAAAGTTTGTTTTTCTCTTAGTTTCTATTTCTTGACCTTGATGATGTTAACATTTATATGATTGAATATTTCCTTTTGCAATATAACAAGTATGAAATAAAGATATGATGCAAAGTTATGGTCACATTCATGCAAATATATTGAAACAATAAATTCATTTCTATTTGTTTGTTTGTTGTTTTATTATTGACAAAAATAACAGAAGAATGAAAATGTATGTTTCAAGGTTTTTAATTTATTATTTACATTGTCTTTCCAATATTGTGAAAAATACCCTTTGTACAATTACTGTACATTGTAAAAAATTGTTTGTACAATGCAGCAAAAAAGCTGAAATACTAAGTATATGGAAGATATCACTATTTACAAATATCAATTTTCTACAAAATGCCAATATGTGAAAAGGGATAAATTAATGTAAGGCAACTAGCAGTGCATTACCCACACAACCAAAAGGAAAGACATCCTAAAGAACACAAACATTGCACTACAGACAAAAAAAAGGAAAGAAAACATGAAAAAGCCTAATTCCTATCTTTCCATGTCCTCCACTGTGTATATCAAACATATTTCTGTTGCATAGCTTCTTAAATATGCTGCTACTGTAGAACACTTAAAACAATTGAAAGCAGAAACATAACAAAGTTGCACTATTCTAAATATTATCACACACAGCTCTAAAATTGAAAGAAACACCAAGAAAATTAAATTTGGCAAACAAAGATCATAAAATTGTCCCTAGAAATATTTTGAGGTAAAATAGGGTGACTTCAGGCAGAATTTTAGTCTTGATATGTTACAAAGAAAACATTAAAGAGCTGCTCAGACTTTCAGTTATGAATGCTATATCTATGGAATGCTCCTTTAAGGCTAAATAAGGGACAATGTCACAGGCCCCTCAGTATAGGACTAAATGTGAATGTCTATCTTGTGTGTCATGAATTCAAAAACTTGATCAAAACATGTTCTTTGAGCTTCATATAAACATCCTATTGCGTTTTGGGTTTCATCTGAGGAACTGAGTCATTACATCCATGTCCTGTCAGCTACTGTTTATGAACCTCAACTGTTTAAAGGAGCATTTCTCAAATATGAAACAAGTTAGAATACCATCCATCTGAACAGTGTGGCAGTGTTAAAAGTGACTTATCAAGACTAATTTAAAGCCTTTAGTAAATAGTAAAATTAAAATAGTTTGGCCAAGGTAGTTGTTTTCTAATAAGTTGATATTTGGCTGATAAACAAATCAATTAAATATTAATGTCATCATCATTGTGGGATGAAAACAATGTACATCTAAATTTTAATGACTAATTAGCCAGGAAGTACAAATGCTTTGCTTTTTCAATATTCCACTGTTAACAAATGTGTATAAGGAAATGTCCTGATTTAAGATGATCACATTAGGTTTGGTCCCATTTATGATGGTATGATATTGCACTGGCCCTGTATCATATGCATGTAGAGGGCCCTATATTGGAGACATCAGCTTCCTTGGGCCTCACAAGCAACTGGCCTTTTGTCCATGGGTTCTGTAGCTGGAGTGGGCAGAAATCATCTAGCAATGTGTGTTCCATGTTTCCCACTGAAGCAATTAAACAGAATTCATGCCATTGGTCCTCATCGTAGAGTGGCGCGTCCAGCTTACGACTCTCTATTGTCTTATTCAATTGCTGAATAACCAAGTTGACTATTTCTCGACATGTTGTTCTGTTGGTCACATGAAGCTGAACATGAAAAGAGGAAAACAGAAAAGAAGACAATATAAATCAGTTCTATTGAAGTACAAGACTTGTCACCTCATTAGAATATTGTTCCACGGTTGAAAGATCACAGGTTAAACCTTTCATTTTGGATGAGAATTCAGAGAACTATATGCTGATACCTTCTCCAAGATGCTTAAAAGGATTGTCTGGTGGCCCAAAGAAGTTCCCTTAAAAAATAATAATTAATTTTCCAAACATGTTGTCAAAGTATGAGAACGCTAATGTTGCGTTTGACAGAGAAACAATTTTTTAATCGTTAAGGATGGACATTTCCAAAATGATTTGAACAGTACAGAACGTGACGTCATCTACGCTAATGCAGATTGCGACATAAACCCATGCTCCGTACAGTACTTACAGTAATCACAACAAAACCCGCGTTTGTATACAGATCATTTTTTCCCTTAATTTTCGGTGAAATTTCTTACAAATTAGATATGTTTCAAAAACTCCTTAAGCCGCCATATATGTAGTAGATCGGTGGTTTCGTGGTCTTTTTATAACACAAGATAAGTTTTAACAGCAGACTCTTCGTTGTTTATACATCGCGCTATCCAGCTCCAACGCGAGGAATGTTCACATGTAGGCTACAGTAATCACAACAAAACCGTGTTTGTATACAAATTAATTTCTTTCTTAATTTTTGGTGAAATTTCTTATAAATTAGATATGTTTTCAAAAACTCCTTAAGCCACCATATATGTAGTAGATCGGTGGTTTCGTGGTCTTTGTGTAACACAAGATAAACTTTAACAGCAGACTCTTCGTTGTTTATACATCGCGCTATCCAGCTCCAGCGCGAGGAATGTTCGCATGTAGGCTACTCTAACGTTTACAATCGGAAAGTTCTGTGAAGCCTAAGCTTCTCGGTACTACATTCTGCTCTGACATCGATTCCTCCAAGTTTCATCTTTCGGTGTTCCGAGTACTTTTCAAGTTTCCTTTTACTGTAAATTTTATTTCAGTGATTTCGAAGAACAGTTTATGAACTGTGGTTTGAGTGTGAGAGTATATTATGTGCAACGCTATACGTATACCAACTGGGCATGGTACAGAAGGCTATATACGTTCGCATTATCTACGTTATATAGGCAATCACATGTGCGTGTACACGTGAGAGTGTATTTGCTGCGGAAATGGGAGTGCTAACCTCAAGTCGCCTGTTTTGCCTATTTGCCAGCACTACGTCAATCACCATATTGATGCGTTCGAACAAACGGTACTTTTGGTGAGAAACTGGTGAATTTGAAAACCAGATTTCTACAAGAAGAAAACGTCGAATGGGGACAATTTTTATATGGTTAGAAAGAGAAAAATAATAACTACACGGACAATGTATCAAAATCTTTCACCAGACAATTCCTTTAACATTATCAGTCTTGAGGGAGATATGTTCTATTGCTTTGAGTAATGTGATGATGCAAGTAAACACAATAAACTTCAAGTGAAAATTAGTTTACTTTGTATTGATATGACTTTCCACGACACCACATCAGCACTAAACTCTGTTACGCTGCAGGAAGTTTACAGAAAATTAAACTTAAGTAAGCAATCATGCACATCCTACACCTGAGAATCTCGTTCCATGCATCGTAGGCTGATGAGGAAAGCAGATCGCACCATGCTATAAAACAAGGAGCCTATCGAGTATCATATATCCACACCTGTTTATTTAATTTTTGCTATTTTTATTGCTATACCCTGTTTTGCCCCAAAAGTTTCTGTAAGGGACACTTTGCAACTCTTTCCCCCTGGCTACACCACTGGATTATATGTTTCTTTGACAAAGTAATTAACCCACATTAAATGTTCAAAATCAGATCCACAGAAGATCAACATGAATTAGAAACTATAATTGATGGAAATAGGCCTCACCTTAACACTTGTTCCTTTGGAAAGACCTGATTGGTATGCTGGGTACACCTTCAGGATTCCTGAGGTTAGTTTGCTGGTTGGTTTTTGTTTCATGAAGCTCTCTGCATCCAGTTGGTTGTTGTTGAAGTTTAGGCTGGATACCTTCTCATCAATATCTAGAATAATGAATAAAGCCCATTAGTGGCATAGAGAAAGCTATGTTCCATTCAGTTCTTATGTAACATTTTCAATTCTTCAAATTACAAGAATGAATATTCAGCTGTAGCAGACACTCAATTTTCCTAACCCTCACTAGTAATATCCAGTAACCATCACTAGTAACATCCAGTAACCCTCACTAGTAATATCCAGTAACCCTCACTAGTAATATCCAGTAACCATCACTAGTAATATCCAGTAACCCTCACTAGTAATATCCAGTAACCCTCACTAGTAATATCCAGTAACCCTCACTAGTAATATCCAGTAACCCTCACTAGTAATATCCAGTAACCCTCACTAGTAATATCCAGTAACCATCACTAGTAATATCCAGTAACCATCACTAGTAATATCCAGTAACCCTCACTAGTAATATCCAGTAACCCTCACTAGTAATATCCAGTAACCCTCACTAGTAATATCCAGTAACCCTCACTAGTAATATCCAGTAACCATCACTAGTAATATCCAGTAACCCTCACTAGTAATATCCAGTAACCCTCACTAGTAATATCCAGTAACCCTCACTAGTAACATCCAGTAACCCTCACTAGTAACATCCAGTAACCCTCACTAGTAATATCCAGTAACCCTCACTAGTAACATCCAGTAACCCTCACTAGTAACATCCAGTAACCCTCACTAGTAATATCCAGTAACCCTCACTAGTAATATCCAGTAACCCTCACTAGTAATATCCAGTAACCCTCACTAGTAATATCCAGTAACCCTCACTAGTAATATTCAGTAACCCTCACTAGTAATATCCAGTAACCCTCACTAGTAATATTCAGTAACCCTCACTAGTAATATTCAGTAACCCTCACTAGTAATATCCAGTAACCCTCACTAGTAATATCCAGTAACCCTCACTAGTAATATCCAGTAACCCTCACTAGTAATATCCAGTAACCCTCACTAGTAATATTCAGTAACCCTCACTAGTAATATCCAGTAACCCTCACTAGTAATATCCAGTAACCCTCACTAGTAATATCCAGTAACCCTCACTAGTAATATCCAGTAACCCTCACTAGTAATATCCAGTAACCCTCACTAGTAATATCCAGTAACCCTCACTAGTAATATCCAGTAACCCTCACTAGTAATATCCAGTAACCCTCACTAGTAATATTCAGTAACCCTCACTAGTAATATCCAGTAACCCTCACTAGTAATATTCAGTAACCCTCACTAGTAATATTCAGTAACCCTCACTAGTAATATCCAGTAACCCTCACTAGTAATATCCAGTAACCCTCACTAGTAATATCCAGTAACCCTCACTAGTAATATCCAGTAACCCTCACTAGTAATATTCAGTAACCCTCACTAGTAATATCCAGTAACCCTCACTAGTAATATCCAGTAACCCTCACTAGTAATATCCAGTAACCCTCACTAGTAATATCCAGTAACCCTCACTAGTAATATCCAGTAACCCTCACTAGTAATATCCAGTAACCCTCACTAGTAATATCCAGTAACCCTCACTAGTAATATCCCGTAACCCTCCCACTAGTAATATCCAGTAACCCTCACTAGTAATATCCAGTAACCCTCACTAGTAATATCCAGTAACCCTCACTAGTAATATCCAGTAACCCTCACTAGTAATATCCCGTAACCCTCACTAGTAATATCCAGTAACCCTCACTAGTAATATCCAGTAACCCTCACTAGTAACATCCAGTAACCCTCACTAGTAATATCCAGTAACCCTCACTAGTAATATCCAGTAACCCTCACTAGTAATATCCAGTAACCCTCACTAGTAACCCTCACTAGTAATATCCAGTAACCCTCACTAGTAATATCCAGTAACCCTCACTAGTAACATCCAGTAACCCTCACTAGTAATATCCAGTAACCCTCACTAGTAATATCCAGTTAACCCTCACTAGTAACATCCAGTAACCCTCACTAGTAATATCCAGTAACCCTCACTAGTAATATCCAGTAACCCTCACTAGTAATATCCAGTAACCCTCACTAGTAACATCCAGTAACCCTCACTAGTAATATCCAGTAACCCTCACTAGTAATATCCAGTAACCCTCACTAGTAATATCCAGTAACCCTCACTAGTAATATCCAGTAACCCTCACTAGTAATATCCAGTAACCATCACTAGTAATATCCAGTAACCCTCACTAGTAATATCCAGTAACCCTCACTAGTAATATCCAGTAACCCTCACTAGTAATATCCAGTAACCCTCACTAGTAATATCCAGTAACCCTCACTAGTAATATCCAGTAACCATCACTAGTAATATCCAGTAACCCTCACTAGTAATATCCAGTAACCCTCACTAGTAACATCCAGTAACCCTCACTAGTAACATCCAGTAACCCTCACTAGTAATATCCAGTAACCCTCACTAGTAATATCCAGTAACCCTCACTAGTAACATCCAGTAACCCTCACTAGTAATATCCAGTAACCCTCACTAGTAATATCCAGTAACCCTCACTAGTAATATCCAGTAACCCTCACTAGTAATATCCAGTAACCCTCACTAGTAATATCCAGTAACCCTCACTAGTAATATTCAGTTACCCTCACTAGTAATATCCAGTAACCCTCACTAGTAATATCCAGTAACCCTCACTAGTAATATCCAGTAACCCTCACTAGTAATATTCAGTAACCCTCACTAGTAATATTCAGTAACCCTCACTAGTAATATCCAGTAACCCTCACTAGTAATATCCAGTAACCCTCACTAGTAATATCCAGTAACCCTCACTAGTAATATCCAGTAACCCTCACTAGTAATATTCAGTAACCCTCACTAGTAATATCCAGTAACCCTCACTAGTAATATCCAGTAACCCTCACTAGTAATATCCAGTAACCCTCACTAGTAATATCCAGTAACCCTCACTAGTAATATCCAGTAACCCTCACTAGTAATATCCAGTAACCCTCACTAGTAATATCCAGTAACCCTCACTAGTAATATCCCGTAACCCTCACTAGTAATATCCAGTAACCCTCACTAGTAATATCCAGTAACCCTCACTAGTAACATCCAGTAACCCTCACTAGTAATATCCAGTAACCCTCACTAGTAATATCCAGTAACCCTCACTAGTAATATCCAGTAACGCTCACTAGTAATATCAATGTTGAGAATGTTCTTTTTTGTGAAGGTCATATAGGTAGGAAGTTTGTTCTTCTGTTCAGGGAACTGCACTCTCTATTGGAGAAATCCTTACAATGAAGCCTAACTGTGATAATAACATGCCAAGGCTTGTTTACCAGCACATGTATTTAGAGTTGTATTTCTGAAAACTAAGAGAACTTTTGCTTGTGTCTACAAAACATGCACTTTTCTGCAAAATTATAATTATTTTTCTGCATCATTATAATATTTTTCTGCATAATTATAATTTATTCAATCTTAGTGAAAGCGCTAAAATCTGTGGATATAAAGTACCTCATAAAGTACCTCATGATCATAAAATATGATTGTTAGAAACCTGTCAGCACTGAAAGAGATGAGTTAGGTCATTAACATATGTATCAGTTTGAGTGTTTATAATAGAAGATCCACTTTAACGAACCCATCACCAAATTTATTTTTAGGCCTGGACTGAGTTCAAAGCACAACAACATTAATGATGTAATTTTAACACCCTAAAAAGCAAAGAGTAATACCTGAGCCTCCATCCTCCATGGTCTACCCTCTACTGGTATGTGTACAATGTATGCCTAGCAAGGTGTTCATGTTTCAATATTTTCTACTTGTAATGTGCAGTGGAAATGTAATAATGAAATGACATACATACCTTCAGTTTGTGGATTAGCTGTGTTTACATTGTTGTCATTCATTTCAAGAGGGGATGGTGGGGGTGCATAGAGAACCGAGAGAGGAACACCTCCAGTAACTTGTCTGTCCCTTGCATACTGTAAAATGTCTGTCAGCCATCTCATACTTTTCCAAATTGTTTCGAGATTCTGTTATTGAAGAAGAGAGATGAATTGAATTATTAACTGATAAACTTATGACAGCAGTACTTGTGGCCAAGAGCTAGAAACACCTTGACAAGCTGCAGGACCTATGGAAGTCCTGATCATGTCAGCTGGGGCAGTGCTATTCTTAGCTGATAAGATCATATTTAAACTAAAAGACAACTGGTATTAGGAGATTTTCTCTGAGCATTTGTTGGTCCACTTGTACTAAAAAAATTGTATGAGAAACAAAGTTGATTGTCCAGCAAGATTAATATTTAACTTTTGACTAGGTGCTTCCACTATAAACAAATTTATCATTTACATCTCAATTTATTTTTGTCCTACAAGAAATTTAGTCTATCAAATGCACACCACTTATTGACAGAAATACAACGGTTGACTTGAAAGTTGAAGCAAGGAGGGTACATGACAATAAACAAGATGAAATATAGATCAACTCCGACAGAAGTTACTATCAGAAAATTCACACACTGACATACTTCTGCAAGAATTAAGGCTATTATTGAAGTTCTTTGAATGTCTAGGTATTGAAACAAGATTCAGTTTCAATCTCTCTGCATTGCCTCAATGGTGACAAGGGTAATTTTCCTTTCCTAAACATGGCCAGCAGAAGATGTATATAATAGATAGACGCAATTAATATAATATGAATGCTACAGCACACAGATTACACAGGGGAAAACTTACTGTAACGAAATTTCCAATTTGGTCCTGCCTGTCTTTAGCATCAGTGAGTTCCTCGTCAGAGAAAGCTTCTCGTAACGTCTGCTGGGACAAAATATTGTCCAATTCTAGGATGGAAGACAGTCTTGCAAATCGACGTGTGAAGTTTGGATGGTATGTTGACAGGTGAGCTGCAAGGAAACAGGTAAGGTGATAGGAGCATTCTTAAAGCATCTGACAGGGACCTGTATAGCCAGCTCTTGAACCATTAATAACTTACTTATATTTCCTCATCCTGAAGATGATCATGCTCTCCACGGTTGAATTGTGAATGACGATCTGTAATTTACACCATAGAAACTGTTTCCATATTTTAAAAGTTAAAGATCAGTTCCTCAAAATTTACAATTTTGAATTGTTGGATCATGCCAACAGGCTCAGTGATTCCTTGCCATAGTTAATATGAGCACATTTAATGTAAACCATGCACAGAAGGTTTTAAGGTTTGGTCATTGTTAATGGCAAATGTGCAACAATATTCTTGCATTTCTGTTTATAGTTTCATATTAACGACAAACTTCATCCAAGCATTTCTTTTTGAGTTGCTCTCAAATGTTTTCAGACTCTGTTGCCAGTTGAAGTATTCACATAAAACAGGGTTATTGTACTCAATGAAAGTCATCATACGAGGGTCATCCAGCCATCATTGTTTGCTGTTAAAATGTTTCATAAATTTTCAGATATTGAACTCAAGTGGACTTCAAATGTCTTGGTTTGACCACAGAAAACAATAGCATTATTGCACTTTGGTGATCTACATTAATATTTTGATTGTATTACAGAGATCTTTGTGAAGAACAACTCTCCCATAAAGCTAAGACAAAGCTTGTCCCTGAGTCTGTCATTGTGTAAATCTTTGATGTCATAATGACAAAGCTTGTCCCTGAGTCTGTTATGATGTCAATCTGTGATGTCATAAAGACAAAGCTTGTCCCTGAGTCTGTCATTGTGTAAATCTTTGATGTCATAATGACAAAGCTTGTCCCTGAGTCTGTTATGATGTCAATCTGTGATGTAATAAAGACAAAGCTTGTCCCTGAGTCTGTTATGATGTCAATCTGTGATGTCATAAAGACAAAGCTTGTCTGCCCTGAGTCTGTTATGATGTCAATCTGTGATGTCATAAAGACAAAGCTTGTCCGCCCTGAGTGTTATGATGTCAATCTGTGATGTCATAAAGACAAAGCTTGTCCGCCCTGAGTCTGTTATGATGTCAATCTGTGATGTCATAAAGACAAAGCTTGTCCATGAGTCTGTTATGATGTCAATCTGTGATGTCATAAAGACAAAGCTTGTCCCTGAGTCTGTTATGATGTCAATCTGTGATGTAATAAAGACAAAGCTTGTCCGCCCTGAGTCTGTTATGATGTCAATCTGTGATGTCATAAAGACAAAGCTTGTCCGCCCTGAGTCTGTTATGATGTCAATCTGTGATGTAATAAAGACAAAGCTTGTCCGCCCTGAGTCTGTTATGATGTCAATCTGTGATGTCATAAAGACAAAGCTTGTCCGCCCTGAGTCTGTTATGATGTCAATCTGTGATGTCATAAAGACAAAGCTTGTCCCTGAGTCTGTTATGATGTCAATCTGTGATGTCATAAAGACAAAGCTTGTCCCTGAGTCTGTTATGATGTCAATCTGTGATGTCATAAAGACAAAGCTTGTCCCTGAGTCTGTTATGATGTCAATCTGTGATGTCATAATGACACTAGGATCTCAAACTTGTTACTTTCTCTTTGTTTCTCATATTTTGAGGATAGAAACAATTAACAGTGCTGAGACTGAAAGCAATGTCATCATTAGGTCATGTTTAGAGCTTCAGTGTTATAGATTCAACATTCTACAGAAAATAAACATTTTAAGATGTTTTGTGTTTGAAAAGCAGATAAAGTGTGTATAAAAGTGTACCTTGTTGTTCTGGCATGGAACAATAATGTCTTGCAAATTATAGCAATATTTATGCAATAAATGAAATAGATCTGGGCTGTACATCAATCTTTTTGAGAGTAAGTGCTCACCAAGTTCAAAGACTGGTACAGGAACAGAGATATAATCGGTGCCAATCAGCCACTCATCAGATGTCCCTGGACCAAGACAGACATTACCAGGAGGAGGAAACAGGAGTATGACAGAGACCTGTGGAGAGATGAAGCAATATTATTGTATAACTAACGTATTAGTCAGTTTATGAATCTACTATTGGACATAACTAATATTTCAATTAATGATTTGAAAAGGATTCCAATAATTTGAAAAGCCATTGATTCTAACCTCATCATTGAGCTCAATTATTTCTAGATCACAGATCCTATGGGCAAGTGCATCTCTTTCTTCAATGTTGACTGTTTTTAGTAACTCCTTAGCTCTGTCTGACAGTTGTTGCTGAAATTGCTCCTGAGCAGAAGATGGTTTTGATTTGATCTGCAAGAGAAAAAAAAGACTGCATATTTATACACATTGTTATACAAGAGGTAGTGGAAGAGACGTACATGATACCACATATTCAAGGTAAAATAACACACAAATGAGACCCACACCATTGCATTAGCATGGAGAATGTGAAACCTTAGAAACAGCACAAATAGGTTGATACACACTTCACTAAATAAGGTTAAGAGGCAGACATACACAGTACCTCATGATCATTGGATAAATACAACAAATGGATCAAGAAACCCATAACCAGGTCAAGATATCTCATAAAAACTATGTAAATTGGTGTCATCTTAACAGTAAAAATACATAAACTGATACACATTTCTACATGAAACAACCAGTCAACATACCTCATTAAGATCAAGATTATGCAACCATTGCCACTCTTCTTGAGAAACATTGGGATTGTCTCTAATTTTGAGGTGAGGCAGGATGTTTGGTTGTTTCTCAGGGACTTGAACCCTGATAGTGTCGACTGAGCTCCTCATCCGAAGGTATGCCAGGTACAACCCTCTTGTTAATGGGTGACCACTAGACCTGTTGTGGATCAACTTCTCCTGTAAACAAACCATAAATAGTTTATCTTCTGACTGCTTTCAGAGCAGTGATAACAAAAGCTGCATATTTTATATTGTAGGAAATCTTGTGAAGTCAAACAGAACACGTCAGATTGAACAAAATAGATAAAAATTTCGCCGCTGTATAGTAACATGAGAGAGATTCTTATCATTCAATCCAGGAAAGCTGCCTGCAGGTTATGAATTGTTCTAGTTCCATCATTCTACATTCAGATACAATCTCTGCTGCTGCTTGCTGTATCTGTCCTCTTAATTGACAAATGTTTACAGTTCCATCTACATCGCCTATACAAACTAAAACCAACAGGCCCTGAGTAGACTTGACAAGTTGCTATAGAGATGCTACGTAACAGAAGACTGTTTACAAATCCATTAACAAACTGACAATATTGGTTGGAAAGACAGATTGATTCCTTCCACCCTATACTTGAAATTTTACTTATACTTACTGGCAAGCTGTTCATGAGTAACTCTGAAGCAGAAGGAGTTTCCGTGCTCATAGATTTACGTTTCAGCATTCTGTTAAGAGGAATCCATTTCACTGCTGTAGATGGCAACATTCTTGGCTCCTGCAAAAAACACAGTTAACTTCTTTGTATGTTTGCACAAGTACTCTGTGAGATTGTCTTACAACTGTTTCAACACAACTAGCAATCACTTTCTATAGTATCAATCTAATTCATGAAACTGCTGAAGATATGGGACGGGTGCAAGTGATGGTCTGTAGTAATAAGTTGTGGGATGGGAGGGTTGGGGGGATGTCCTCACCTTTATATGACTCATAAGCAGCCATATCATAGTCCCATGGTTGTCCCTAATGGGCTCAAAATACAGTTGTCCAAGATCCTGGACACAGAGAACACTCTGGAGGTGTGCGACCGCAGAGAGTAGTTTGTTACGAAACAGGACCGTAGCAGAAGATGAATTGGAATGTGAGAGATCAGTGCGCAGGAGATCTACATCTTCCCAGGTCTTGGCAACCTAAAGGAAAATCAATATTTCATCAGTCATTTAAACCCTCTGGAACACATCAAATAATATGTTGCTTGCGTGTCAAATATCCTCAAGAAAAGAGTGTTTGCTTCTAAATGAAATGCTTCAATGTGGAATACAGTTATATAGTTTTTTTCAGCATTTCCTATTTATTGTAGATATTGCTTTAAATGTTTCAATATCCATAAATAGAATTTTCACAATCTTAACATCTATGCATATCTGGTTGTATTGTAACATGTATGGTTGTATTGTAACATATATGGTTGTATTGTGACATGTATGGTTGTATTGTAACATGTATGGTTGTATTGTAACATGTATGGTTGTATTGTAACATATATGGTTGTATTGTAACATATATGTTTGTATTGTAACATGTATGGTTGTATTGTAACATGTATGGTTGTATTGTAACATATATGGTTGTATTGTAACATGTATGGTTGTATTGTAACATATATGGTTGTATTGTAACATGTATGGTTGTATTGTAACATATATGGTTGTATTGTAAAATTTTAGCAAGGAAGTAAAAACCTGAATACCTCATGGGAGTAAAGATAGCTTACCTTCATAAACCAGAGGAAGTCCTGTTGATAGT
The DNA here is from genome assembly GCF_037975245.1 of Apostichopus japonicus. Lineage (NCBI taxonomy): Eukaryota > Metazoa > Echinodermata > Holothuroidea > Aspidochirotida > Stichopodidae > Apostichopus > Apostichopus japonicus. The sequence continues at coordinate 24,499,159 of NC_092579.1, forward strand.
TACTTGGGAAGTTTTCATCTGCCTCCACTATTGGTATATGGTCTTCTGTTGTCACCATTATCCTGTCTTCATGGTACAGGATGGTTGCCAAATAGATACCTCTGAAAAGGGAGAAACCACATCATGGTAAAACCGTGCTGGAAGCCGAACCATTGAAGTAGGCATTTTACTTACATAAAACATTAACAAATCATACAGAAATAACATTAAAATACTATACTCAAATCATATACAAATAAAAATCACACACAATATCAAAAACGAATTAAAAAAAGATATTTCAAGAATGCAAATAGCAAAACCTAAAAAGTCTTTACCGTTTAAGGTGTTTCTGGAACTTTGGTGCAGATTGGAAAAAATTCTTTAGACTCTTTCTGACTGTTTTTCTAACTTGACTGGGTGATGCACGAGGAGAACTCACTGTTGAAAAGTTAAAATATATGTGATTGCAGAAACTAAGAGAGCGTCAATTCAAACTTCTTTGAGACCAAAAGAAGAAGAATTAAAGTCACAGACACATATTACATGTTGAAGATTGCTTATGAACATAAATAAGATAATCTAGAATAATTACTTCTCATTTCAGCAGAATCAGCTGGTCTGCTATCTCGAACCTTTCTAAAGAGCTCGTCTACAAGAAACAGTTGATTGCTGAATCTTGGGCTACTGTTCTCGCAATCTCTCCAACCTGCAAAATGAAACAAAACATGGGAAACAAAAATAAATCTAGACAACCTTTGATATGGTCCTACATCTAGTTCTTTTCAGAAACAAGCAGTGCCATTTATAAGTGGGTTTGTTCTAGGCAGCAGCATAAAACAGAGATCTTATATGGAGGCAGCAGGGAGATTGACTTACTTGATGGAACAGCGCAGGATGGGCTTGAGGTTTGAGAGGGTCCAAAGCCCTTCATGTTAAAAGCAGAAACCCTCACATAGTATGTAGTTCCCTGTTGATGTAAAAAAAATGAAAACAAGCATAGAAATGTTAACTTGATCCATATTCGAAATGTGACCACTGTATGTTAATATATTACAAATGGAAATCCATTTTTAAATGAATATTTCTTGTGAATATTGCACCACCATAATTATACCTAGTGGTCTGACATTTGCATTTACAAAAGCAATTGGATGGTTTGCTCATCGTTATATTACTACAACTACTGAGATTGAAGTAGTTAATAAAATGATGGAGCTATTAGATGACATCTTGATTCAGACTAGCTTACCTTAATTAATCCTTGGATGACATAAGAAAGATTCCGAACATCATACAGTATGTGCTCCCCCGATAACAACTGAAAATCCTCAGATGTTGTCCACTCAACTAAACAAAGAAAGAAAGAATCACTCAATTTCTGGCTTCTGTTAATATCATATCATGCATAATCCATTATGTGTAAAGGTGTGTTAAACAAACCATATACGAAACCCTAAGATGATGACTTAAATAAATCTAATAGGGTATCATATAGGATAAACTGATCAATCCAAACAATGCATAGAGAATAGTAAGGCACTTGAGGAGCAGAAGCACCCTTTATGACAAGCATGTGCCAAGCACACATCTTATCAAGTGAGGACATGTTGACTAGAATATACTTACTTTTGTATCTGGTAACTGAAGCTCCATTAACATTGTGAGGTTCTTGAAAAGACACATGAAGTGCTGTACTACTGGCTACCGTGAGTTGGACAGATACCGGCACATCGGGGGCACCTGTCATTAAAATAGGACAGTAGACACCTTGCATTAATCAAACTACACATAGACACACCAGTATAAATATTCAGTTAACCTGCAATGAGCTGTTGATTGCTCTCTGTAACATTGCTAAACTGGATTGCTGTGAGGCTATTTTATTACCAGTACAAAGATGCAGAAGTTATCAAACATGATCATTGCAGGTTTGCTTTCACAGCCAAACCCAAGACTGAAACGACTTGGCGAAATTTATGAGAGAAAACTCTGTACACCCATTGGCACAGGCAGGTGGCTGGATACAGCACATGTAATGCCACAACAAAGGCTAACAAACTACAAAACAGCAAAAACAAAGGAAGCTTACGAGCACTCTCAAAGCCTTTCTTCATCCGTGTAAGAAGTTGTAATTGCCATTCCCATTCCATTAACTGCTTGCCAAGATCCTGAACAGATAAAACAAAAACACAACAAAAATGACTATAGAGAACTATACTTACAGTGATATGATGATATGATACTGTAAAATCAAGAAATAATATTCATTTCATACACTCACCTTTGTATTAGCATCCTTAATTTTGTTGGAGTTCACTATTCTGGAAGTTAAATCCTTAATGATACGCTCAGCACTGTTTATTAATTTGTTCAGCTTTGTTATTCTGGCGTCTTTCATCAGAACTGGAAGAAATAATGGATAGGTCAGTTGATCCGAAATTAAATATCAATACATTTTATGACAAAACATTCTAAGAAGTTTCATCGGGGCACATCTTTAAAACATGGTTTCATATTTGCAAATTTGCAATGACCAGAAATGAAAATGTAATCAATCGGTTGATAATGTACTTAAGTGAAAGTGTTTCATATATATCAATGTGAAGAAGGATCAATGGGAATGCATCGACACTGAATATAAAGCACTCCAGATGAAGCTAAAAAATGAACATCTTTGTCCAGATAAGAATACTAATCTATCATTTAACATATACCCATACAACCTTGGGTCTCCTTTAATATTAGGACCTAGAATACAATATTAAGAACTTACATCTGGAATTTTCTCTGGCTCCGTTAGCCAAAAGAAGTCTAGCCATGGGCATGTTATTGGTCATGATTGCAATGTCTAATGCTGTGAAGTCATCACTGTTTGCCTGGTTCACATCCAAAGTGTTCCATTTAAGAATAGCTTCAACCTCATCAAGGTCCTGGTGCTCCACCGCATCAAAGAAAGCTGATGAATAAAGAAAGAACACTAAATTAAGCACCATCCTCTCTCCTACAGCCACCTGAATAGCACCATCCTCTTTCCTCTAGCCACCTGAATAGCACCATACTCTCTACCATGGCCACTTGACAAACACTATCCTCTCATTCAGAGTCACCAGCTAAGCACCATCCTCTTACTCTGACCATGAGCACTAACGTAAGCATTATCTCTCTCATAACCCACTGATAAATGCCATGTTTTCTTTTCTGCAACTCATAAAAAATTAGCATCATCCTCTTGACCAGACCCTGACAATGAGTGTCAATTTGTTGTCTAGCTTTGAGCTCAGGAGAAGAACCAGGTGCACAGAGGGGTGCAAAGAGGGTGCTTTCTCAACGTGATTCCCTCGCAGACTAAGACTAAATGGTCCTATATCTTTCTGGAAGTCAATGAGGTTCTTGTTTTGATGCTAACAAAGTATTTTTTCAATACCCTAAGACTGCCTCTCTTCTTCTCTTGATAAACAAGTTATAAGCCACATATTAACTATTGCAACCAGTGCATACAATAAACCTCACAATTACACTAAGTGGCTCCTCTACTTTCCAAGTCAATTTGCCGATATTATGTCATAAACTCTCTCTTCAAAGTGCATGAAACTGATCTCTTTTTGTTTGTAATAAATCAAAATAACAAGTTGAATATGCAGCATTTCCTTCTCATGAACAATTTATGATACTGTTTGGCCTTCACAAATTGCATGGAATAGATTTACAAATTTAGGAGAATATAAGGCACCTGTGTAGAGGCCAATTAAATGATTATGTTGATACATAATGGGTGCTTTCTAAAAATTCTTGTTAACATGATTGGAATTGTTAACAAATATCCATGAAAAAGCTGTCTACTACATCTACCAAAACCAAAGGGAAAGGTTGTATTTTATGACTTTGGTCGTAAAAGAAAAATGAAAAAAAACTTATGCTATAAATGTGACAGTATGAATTTCACAATCTGAATGATATTCAGCGGGCTCATTCCTGGAAAAGGAACCCTCAGTGCTGAACACTACAATTAGAAATATCTTGAATTATGACCAAGCATCTGAAGAACAAAAGCTCTTCAAAGATTTGTGAGAAAACTTAGAAATCATTTTTGCTTAATTTTGTCTCCCTCACTACTATTGGTTTTGTTAATACCAATCTATCAGGCCTAAAGACACCACACATCTTTGTGGGAATTTCACAGACCTGTACAACTTCTTCTAAATTTCATTTGCAGAAGTTCCCTGAGCAAATGCCCAAGCTAATTTTAATCTAGTCACATTTGTATTCTTCAGCTTAGTGCAACTGACCCACATTTTGAACAAGGAACTAATACTTTGTATGTGTTATGCAATGTGTATTGTATGCTGTGATCACCATGGAAGTCTTCAGAGCTCTTTACATCTGGTTATGATATGCAGCAGGTGGTATGAAACCAGTTTAAATTCTCAACATGATTTGTATATGCATATATATGATGAGGGTAGAAGTGAAGATAATGAGGTTGTTTGTTCTAACCTTGAAATTCATTGATTAGTTTGGAGCCTCTCTTTGTCTTATCGGTTTGTCTCTCCATTATTGTGTCCACCTCTAAGCTGCTGCCATGTCTCTTCTTTGCAGACCAGCTCCTTTGCAGTCTTATTGGAGCTGATGGTGAAGGTGGTATGGAGTTGGCAGACTTGCTTTTATCACCTGCTTGTACAAGACTTTCCATGCTGTGTGCTTTGCGTACATCACCGCTGAGGTAAAAAAAAAATTAAGAAATTTTAAAATCTTTTGTTTGTTGTTTTGAGGTGGTGCCATGGTGGGGGTGGGTTTTGTATACAACTTACAAACTCTATACATGCTAAAGGAACATTGATCGTTAATACCATTAGGTTACCAGTTGACATAAGGCCATCGGTGACCTTTCAGTGAACTACTCTCAGTGTGGCATACGTAGCCACTTGACCTTTCACAGAGATGGTAATCTTCACTTAGTTTAAAGCTAGGGGTGACAATAGGAAAGAGGAAATATCACCAGTACCTTTAGTAATTCTCTACTTGAAGCCAATTTTAACAAAATTGCCTTAGGAAGCATTGATTACAACCTGTCATTTTGATGCTTTCAAAACAGTTATTTACTTTTCAGACAACTTAACAATGAATTTGATATGAAAATGGATAGCTAAACATCCTGATTACATAAGAGGACGAGATGTGAAAAGAAACTTGGCTTTGATTGGTTGAAATAAATATGGTGTTTGGCCAAAATATCAAAGTTCACAGCTTTCACTTCAGAAATTATACCTGCTTGGAGGCAAAGGAGACAGATTCTGAACAGATATAGCTTTTGTATTAGTGCATTGCATGAAGTAATTGACTCTTTTTGCATTTTGTGTATTTGTTAAGTCTGTTGATGCCATTTCCAGATTTATGGAATGTAAACATTTTTGTTGAATGGAAAACAGTTAAGTATATCCTACAAACTAATTTGTGATATAAACAGAAATGTTATTAGTTCCTCATGTTCATAAAGAGCAACAGCTACTGTAGTGGTCAGAGCTATAAGCTAGTGTAAGTAGGAGTGGTCTTCGGTCTATATCTGGTGAGACAGTTGTCCAGGAAGCAGTGTGAGCTACATAAACAGCAGTCAACTGAGTGATCATAGCCATAAGACTGTTAAAAGTAAGAGGACTGTTGTAAGCTATATGACCAATAAGTTAGCTATACAAGCCATAGTCTGAGGATTCAAACCATATTGAGTAGTTGTAATAAAAAAGTCTGTAAGCCTGGCCAATCAGGGAAATGTTTTCTGTTGTTCTTAAAATTACAAAAGAGAATTGAGAAATAGAAATAAATCACAACCAAACCAAACATGATGAAAGTCTAAAGAGAAAATGAGTTATATCTTAGAAGAAACATAACAGTTGTATCTATCTAGTTTGCATTATTTGCAAGGAATAATGATCAGAGATGATAAGAAGTAACAGTGGATAGATTTGGAAACTTCTATACATAGATATACATGAGTTAGAATGTTGCAAGTACCACAGTTAAATGTTGCCATCATATACTTCTTGATGATGTTGTTGTTAATGTAGCGTCATCATCAGGACCAATCAGATATTTGGATGACGTTTGTTATTGACCAGTAGGACTTTAGAGCATATTGAGTGGTTACCACACAGAATGAACAAAACTAAAAAAAACCTCTAATATGTTTGCTAGGGGGATTTTTGTTGCTGATATGACTGGCAGTTGTTTATATTTTGATGTTTTACATCACTGATGACAACAAAAAGTGAGAAGCAGGTAAAAGCAATGTTAGGAGCATAAATTGTTAGTAGTAAAGTTGTTAGTAGTACCCAGCATGGCGTGACCACTGCAAAGAATAAATAAACTCCAAGCGTGTGAGCCTTACGGTGATTTCTGTAACAGTCGCTTGTATTCCTCAGTCAATAAAACATTGATAAGCCAATCGTGGGGGGCAGAAGCATATGAGAAATCCGATTCATAGTCACTGTAAAAGGGGAATGAAACCTCACAATTTCCAGTTAAATTTGATGGAAGTACCCACTGCAACAGGAAGTTGTGTTATTTTAAATGACATGTTTACAGTTGACGACAGTTGACGTTATCTACTTTGACTGTCTGACGTATGTTAACAAGTCTCCGAGGGTTGTCTTCCAAACAGCTACAAGTCTAAGAAATGCTAATTATTGTGCTTGTTTTGTGTACTTAAAAGAAGATGGAGGATCTCAAGACAGACCCACTCAGACAAATATGATTTTGAAAACAGTTTAGCAAACTTTAGAATACAAGGCTGGAAGAGACCTCTTTGACTCTTTTTGTGACGGCACAGAATCCCCCAGCTCCATTTTCAGACTGATGTGAACTGCACCAATTGACATATAATATCATTAGTAATAAATAGAATGTTTTACTCTTCAATCTTAAGCAGGCACATAGAAAACAATTCTTATAACATTTTAAAGCAGAAGAAAGCATTTATAAAATATAAAGAGAAAGTTCAAAAGCAAAGATGATATAAAGCAAAGCATTAAGAGCAAAGTTTCCACTTGCAATGAATGTAACCCAATCAAATCTTCCAAAGTTATAGAAATATTCAGCAATCCAGCTGTCAGGAAAGAGAAAGTTGCATTTCTTCATGCATAGCATTTAGAATAACCATGCTCTGGATAGCTTTATGTGTACTGCTGTCCATACCAAATATAACACTCAGATTCTAGATGGATACCATGACAGATATATCAAAATGTCAACAAACTGATATTAAAGAATGATTTTACTAAAATTGACAAAAAGTTAAGTGTCGACATGCCAAGGTCCTAGAAGAAGGAAACCTTTGCAAGTAGATAATGTTCCTATGTATATTTTTGTTATTGTGATAATTATTTGCTGGAAGTATCTGATATGTTCCTTTAATGTCAAAGTGATGTCAGGTCCCTAGTCCAAGTCTGATTGGATCATCTCCATTGAAATGTAATATTCTTTTCACTTCATAGCACACAAGAAATCAAACTGCATTTGCCCATAACCTTGAAATATATTGTGAGAAAATTGTTGTGGAACTTCAAGTGAATGTCTTCTGATCATCCACTATCGCATTCATTCACAGAGGCTGATCTAATGGTCTGTGTGGTAGAATAAATGTTCAAGCAACCTCTTATGAGTCAAAGGTCATTCCTCACAAAAAGATGAGATATAGAAATGTGACCTGCTGAACCAATGACAGTAACTTTAAACAGTCTGAAACATACCAAAATCAAATAAGTTTCTTCCTGAAGTCATCCTTTAATACTGGTGAATATTCAAATGAACCTACCTGTCAACACTGACTGATCTTTGCCTGTGTTGTGGCTGGCTGTCATCAGAACTCAGGGGCATTGCCCTCACCTCTTTTCTTTCACCTCGTTGGCTGAAACGCCTGGCTAATTTGACTAAGCTTCCATTGCTGCCATTCTTAGGTGACCTATCTCCTGATGTTGTCTGCAGTTTATAGAGACAATATAACAGAGCTATAATCACCTTGTTGATTAAGTACTATACTGACAACTGCAATTTGAATACAAAAAGGTAGTATTAATGATTGTACACCAGCAAAGAGTTTAAGCTCACATGATATCACAGGTCACACCATTCCACTAATCCCTACACCTTCCATCCACCAACACTGCCTACCCATAATCTCACAGCTTAACACTAACCTGCCGCCTACTTGTAATCCTCCCACCTAAGCTTTAATCCCTCCACCTACTGCTAATCCTTCTTACAAAGCTAGGTCTTGATGACAAACCACTTAAAACTCCTGCCAATATACATAAATTAAACACAGATTAGCTACCAACAGAGAGAGGGTTGAAAATCCTAGACAAGGCATACCTGCTGTGCCTGAGGAGGGGCAGTATAGTACAGCTGCGTACAGGTTTGTGCAAAGGGTGTATCCTCTAAGGATGGTGACGTGTTAGGTTGGTAGGCATCATCATCCTCTAGCCTCCATGCAGCACCTGTAACAAAGAAAAACAAAAGATAAGATGAACCAGGCAAAACTAGACACATCAGCAGCTGGATGTGACAAGGTTGGAAACAAATACAGATAGACTATTTAAGCAGAGTTACAAACTTGGAAACAAAGGAAAATAAGCAGATTAGAAAGTTTTAAATTGAAATCTCTTCACCCATTAGTCATTTCATATTTGGTTTCTTATATGCAGCTAATTTTACTCTTTACTTTACTTTTTAAAGTAGACTGTTAAAAACATTATAAATGAGTGACATTTTACCTTTGTCTAATAGTAAAATGTTTATTTTTAAAGAAGCAGAATTCCAGCTTCTATGAATGGGAAAGGTGGTAACACCTAAGACCTTGCTTGACAAACCCCTGTTTTTACTGATTTCTCCTGACGTCATGCTAGCAACATGCCATGTTTACATTATCCAGGTGCACTTTCTTAGCTACAGAATCATTCAGTTGCTCTCAGAACAAAGTAAAATGAGAAGTGATGTTTAAGACATGCAGTTCATCACATATAGCAAAATGATACATGTAGAGACACACAATGGCAATGTCATCTTTCTTTACATATAGAGAAAAATGAATGAAAGTAACTTATAAATGCTTACTCACTCTTTTTTTTGACGAACATATATTAAATACAAATTAAGTAACTTGATATGAATGCTGTCTGATCAAGTGAAATTTTTCTGATTGCAGCAGCTGTCTAACCTTCCTTGCCCATCACAATACTACAGTATCGCCTACCAAGGGATTTATGCTTCTGTGGTTTGAAACTCTTGATGGCATCAAACCCTAAATGTCAAACCCTTCAAGGGATATACCTTGTATGCTAATTAGAATATATATAAGAGCCACATCGAAAGAAAAGATAACAGTGAGACAGTTCTTAGAGGCTTTATCAATTCATTCATGTTTTCAATATTTCTTACTTCTGCTTGTTTTTAATGTTTCCATTGTTGTTAATATTTCAATAAGTTTATTGTACATGCAGACATTTTCTTATGCAGAATCACTGAGGAATCTTGCAACCGATCACAGTATTATACAGATAAGATCACAATTCCTGGTAACTTCCAGAAGACGGCCAGATGTCAATAAAAAAGAAAACAGAGAGACTGGCACCTAATAAGACATGTTTTGAAGGCAGATTGCGGTGAGAGGCATGACTGGATATATTTTGTAGATTACAAGAAAAACAAGCTTGCTGCATTCAGTGTTATAGGTAATGAATAAGTGAAATTAGCTCAAAAGATAACAATGGCATTTAAGTAATGAGGACGTAGCTCGTTATCTTTATTTGTAACCAGAGGTAAAGTTGAAGGTTCACAAACCCCCCTCACACGACTTTACAACGTAACCCCTGGTCATTGGTAACTTGTCACACCCACACACCAAAGTGTGCACAATTCATATAATCCCTCCTGGGGTACTACAGTGCACCAGGTCTATGTGTCCCCTGGGGGACTTCCTATAGGTAACAACTAAATGAAAGCCAATTGCTGACATTTAACCATTAGCAAACTTCTGCCACCAACCTCTCCATTGAAGGGTGTACAACTCAATGATCTAAACATGAACATCAATGACAAAATGTCAGATGATCATAGGTGGTGGTACATACTGATGGCATATCACATGATTGGCAAGATATCCAGCCCTGCACAGAATGGCTGATGTCATATAATCAGACGACTGGGTTGAAGTAATGTCATAGGATTATACACAGAATTGCCTGGTTGTACAACCTACCACTTGTCAGACTTGAAATCTTCTTAAGATTTATAACTGACCTTAATTCTCCCTGTTGCATCTTTCATTTCTTTTACAAGTAGACTATTTAGCAACTGATGCAAAACTGCTAGATGTGCGATCATGGCCATTATGTTATAAATGCTACAACACAATAGTTTTTTTGCTATGGAGTACTGATTTTTTCATTTGATATTCAGAGAACTATTGCATCAAATGGTACCACAGTGATGTTTGTAACTGAATTTAGTAGCATAAGGTAACACAACTTGATCCACTCTCAACCTCAGTCTATAACTTGGTAATTCAAAATCGGCAATGAGAGCAATGTTTAATGATATCTAACAAACAAGCTAGTAGCTGAAGCAAGTAGCACTCCTTGCAGATATCTAAGTTACAGAACACAAATTCAAGAATCTCCAAACACACTTTTGCATTTCGCTTCTGTGTTGTTGACTATATCAGGTAATGCTGTAGAACCAATGCTAAGTTACTCATTGCAAAATCCATACCAGAAACTAACCCCTTGGGCATTATACAATGCTATGTTAAGTTTAGAATCATCATTTCTGGATGAATAATACAGCCTATTTGCCAGCTAGGTTTGCTCTTATTCATGCAGCAACATGTAACTCTGCTGATTAAAAGCACAAAACTTACCTGAATGTATTAAACCTGAAAACCTGCACGGAATGTGTATACCTCATGACAAGAAACAACAACTATGGAATGTATACCTCATTAAAAGAAACAGAATAAATGCTTTAAAGGATTTGCTAACTTTAAGTTAAGCACTCTATCCATTTAATTTTTTCTTTATCGAATGGTTAGTAATTGATTGATATTTTTGATGCTACCATGCACAGTATTAATGAGTACTAAAGAGTATTAAAGAGTTGCATAAATTTCATTTATCTCTTCAGTTACCACTGTACTTTAGATCAATATACTATTGCAGCCAAACAATTGCAATGATCAAGCATCTGTTAACTATTTATCCTACTGTTAAAACAGCCTACTCATTCTTCTTCTTCTTCAATAAAAAAAGTGAAATTACAAACAAAGCCACAACTACAATGATATTCAACCACCAAGTACCCATCAAAAAATGAAGAATAACAGCAATTTCATTAAGGTAGTAAAGAAAAGGAAATGGAACTTAAACATAAACAGAGGAAATACTTTCCTACAGCAGTTTTGCAGAATAACCTAAACTCCAAATTCATTTAATAAATCTTTGCTGAAAATGAAATACAAAACTTACTGGACACAATCGTTATCGCTGGTGGAATGTGTTTCTGCTTTTTCTTTCGGCTGACACTCATACTTGCATAGTGAGAATGAATGGGTAAACTAATGATATTGGTACACTCCTTCATTGAGATAGTATTAGATTCAAGCTCAAACAAAAAAGTGATCTCTTTTCTGTCTTCAAGGTTAGATGGAAATAATATCGTCTTTTTCTTCTCAATCCCCGAAATGCATGAAAATGGCCCTGTCACTTGACAGCTCTCCACAGAAAGTTCCGCACTTCAATTTGTTGGAGGACTAGAACAAACATTTGCACTTTATGGTAACAGCCTATCCACACACCACTTGAAATCCAATCTGACAGTAAGGTCTTAGAAGCAGAATGCAGCTTCGCCTGATTCACCTCAGAAGAATATATATACTGAAGCAAATTTTTCTGAACGTAAAATTGTGAAAAGTTTGCATTACTCCATGAAGGTGTAAAAGAATATGTTAACTTCAGTAATCACTACTGCATCTGTGATAGCTAAAACAGCATTCTAAATATAAATTCAGATTTACGCAACAAGTGCTTCAAATCTACCATCTAGCTCCCATTAAGTCATAGAGTAATATGCGACCTGCCAAGTTGCTCGCCGAGCAGGCACTCAGGATTTGAAACAAGCACTCAATTATCTTTCTACGTCACAACTGTCAGATGTTCAGCACAAGTCTGATTGGCTGTTTCAGAGACAAGTGAAGTAAATTCAACTTTTCATTGCAATGGTGAGGTTTAATTATAATGGTTATGCCAACCTTCTTTTTGGTCATGACAGCAAGCATATCAAGTAGGTGATTTTTTTTTCTTTTATTTTTTTGTTGGGTGTGAAACCACAATTTGCTTTACCAGATTTGCAGGAATATCACAAAATGCTTCAATGTTTAAGTCTCCCCTGTAAGTTTAACTTGGTTATTCTTCTGCCACAATTCACTTACTATTTGTTGATGGTTTAGTATTTATACCTTAGACCAGACAGTTATCTACACTGGTACTTTAGAGTGAATAGCTATTCATACTGACCAAATAATATATACCTACCTACTCCTCATATATGGAAAGGGACTTCCAAGTCTTTCACAAAGTGCCAGTTTCCTTTTGTGAGTGCTCTTTCATGTTTCTGCTAATATTCTTTGTAATTAAAGTGTCCTTTGTTATTTAAAGAAAGGCTCCTTTGTGGAAAAATTCAAACTTTGCTGTTGCCCAGCCTTTTACTAACTAGCTGTTCAAATAGTAATATAAGATGGACACCAAGTACATACAATATAAATGCCATGCCTACTTTCATGTATGTTTGGTAAATTTTTATATAGAATACTTTTGTGTAGTTTCTCTGCTAGTGAGATGGAAGTTTCTAAAAACCATCAAACTCTGGCTTTATCAAATGTCCCACAGCCTCAATGTATATTTTGTTTACCAATCAGCAGTTAAATTGAGATATATCTGCTAGCATTAGGTCTATTAACCTAAATATAGTCCTTGCTGCAGCAGTACAGCTTGCAACAGGATAGCATACAGTTGGTTAATCAAAACTAGAGTATGAAATATTTCCCGAAAGGTAATGAGGGCGGCATTGAAGAACTTAGAATACATAGACTTTGGATATTTGACCTGATTATTTTGCAGATGACATTGCAGGGTCCTACCTGTCCAGCGTGAGATTTGTCAGAGTGGTTCTACTTGTAATGCATAAGGTTGGCATGTAATATACATAGCCTGGCCAAACAATGGAGTCTGCAGCTCTGACTACAGCGGTCTGCATGTTACCATGTTGGTCAAATCTAATCACGGTAGTAATTACTGACTGCAATCAACGTTACACTCATTGCTGACTTTGTTATTCGCAGCCCCCCTCCCAATTGTGCAACGTCAGTAAGAGTGACTCCATAAGTTTTCCTTTTGGGAAACCAAAAAAGGAACAGGGAAATAGCTAACTCATGAAGATTAAGTGGAAGAATTCATCAGGTTTAACATTTTCCCCTTTTCAGATTGTTTTAGATGAAATCCTTGAAAAGCAGTGGAAATGTGGCACTAGGTACGTAGGAGAGAACTTACAATCTAACTAGTGCCAAATATCTATTAATGTCCTGTGGTTTTCATCGAGCAGTTCAAAGCTGCAAAGATATTGCTTTGTAGTTGTACTATATAATGATACCAAACTTAACAACTACAGCAACATATATACTGCTTTGCAAATGTACTATCAAATGATACCAAATGTAACTACTACATCAACACATATATTGCTTTGTAATTGTACTATCTAATGATACCAAACTTAACTACTATAGCAACATATATATTGCATTGTAATTATACAATATATTGATACCAAATGTAACTACTACATCAACATATATATTGCTTTGTAATTGTACTATCTAATAATACCAAACTTATCTACTACAGCGACATATATATTGCTTTGTAATTGTGCTATCTAATGATACCAAATGTAACTACTACATCAACATATATATTGCATTGTAATTGTATTATCTAATAATACCAAACTTAACTAGTACAGCGACATATATATTGCCTTGTAATTGTGCTATCTAATGATACCAAATGTAACTACTACATCAACATATATATTGCTTTGTAATTGTACTATCTAATAATACCAAACTTAACTACTACAGCGACATATATATTGCTTTGTAATTGTACTATCTAATTTATACCAAACTTAACTACTATAGCAACACATATATTGCATTGTAATTGTGCTATCTAATAATACCAAACTTAACTAATACAGCAACATATATATTGCTTTGTAATTGTACTATCTAATAATACCAAACTTAACTACTACAGCAACATATATATTGCATTATAATTGTACTATATTAATGATACCAAACTTAACAGTTACCGCAACATACATGTTGCTTTGTAGTTGTACTCTCATGATACCATATATTACTTAATCAAAGTGATACAAAGTTACACTGCATCCAAAATGTACTTTTAATGCCTTGAAGAGCAGGTAAAGTAAAGAAGAAAATCTATGATTTAAATAGTGGCTTTAGGAGAGATTAAATACAACCAGGTACCAATTTCTTTTAGCAGATTTAAACAGGGTGACAAGTGAGTCTTGTACATGGTGACGTACATTAGAGCTTAAAGGGGATTCTAGAATCACTCAAGTCAGATCAGATCACATCCAAAATAGCCAAGTGAACCTACACGTCTTTACCTCTCCAGCATAATCTCACTTCTTGTGAGGTGAGTGTCTCACTAGTAAGCTGCTCATAACTATCTATAGATCTCATATCAAATATATTCACTCAGTTGGTGATTACTAGCTTCCTTTTAAATGGGCACTAACTAGGTCTTAAGTGTTATACCTTATGTTCATACTGTTAAATGGATGAAACATTGATGGTTTAATGCTGATGCCTTTAGTATTGACACTATATTAACTGTTAACTGTCTCTTACATTGATCGGCAGAAGATAATGTTTTAAGCATTTGACTATGTATCAGTTTAATTTCTGAAACACTAATTGGTAGATGATGTACTGATCATTTGACTATGTTAACTATTTATGTGTGAAACATAGATCAGTAGAAGATTTCTTCAGTGTTTGACTCTGGTACTTGTGACATGGCTGTATTATTGATTGGTAAATGATTTCATTAGTGTTTGACACTATACCACTGGTATTACTGTCTGAAACATTTGTACCGTTTTGAACACTTAAATGGCTGAAATATTGATTGGTAGATGATGTTGACATTGGTAGATAATATTGACACCCGAATGGATAAGCTGATTCAAGTTAGTCCTTGTGG
The DNA here is from genome assembly GCF_037975245.1 of Apostichopus japonicus. Taxonomy (NCBI): domain Eukaryota; kingdom Metazoa; phylum Echinodermata; class Holothuroidea; order Aspidochirotida; family Stichopodidae; genus Apostichopus; species Apostichopus japonicus. The sequence goes on from NC_092579.1 coordinate 24,514,479, forward strand.
TAGCAGAACTATGTTTCCTTACTTTAATATTAAATCTGCTGACGACCTCCATTGTTAAGAAACTAGTAAAGCTCAAGCAGGCTAAAAATACCTGACCTTCAGAAACACCTTTATAACTGCATCTCTGTACGTCAGGAGAACACATCCTACACAATGAAAATAGAAGCAAGGTGCTTTGAATTACGCGACAGATAAAGAGAGAACCACTTATGTCTTACAAGCCACAAACAGGAAGGAACAAGAAACCATGTGGGCATGTTTCATCATCATGATTTCATGAGTGACTTAACTTTCAACTTTCTTCTCCTTGTTTAATGGTTATCTTGATTAAGAAATCTGGTTAATCAATCCCAAGATCTTCGTTTATACTCTTGGTTAACTTACCTAAGTTTAGCTCTGTTCATATACATTGCTGCTCAAGTCTGTTCTATCAACTGATTTAATTGTTCACCAATAAGTCAACTGTAAATATCATGCAACTACCAAGAAAGGAAGTCACAAGGTTAAGGTTATTTGTAGGTTTCGTTCCTTTCATGTGAGCCTAAGAGGTTGGAATAATAGCAGTGATATTAACACAGTAGTGCAGTTCAAAAAGGAGTCACTATCCTTACACTATTGAGGTACTACATTGATCACTATCCTAACAATAGCATTACTGCAGTGAATGTTGGGCTATACAACTTGTCTGTTATCATTAAACTATGCGTGGTAACATTCCATTGCCTCCTTAAAAAAGTTTACAATTATAAAAATTATATCCTACAGAGCGAGTAAAAAGGAGACTTTGGTTAAATTTCCACCTTGTTAACTTGTTCCTTTGCTGTATACTATATAAAAATTGAAAATAAATATATTTTATTTGGATGAGTACATTGTTTTTCACAATGTTGTATTACTATTTAGACTACTCCAAACTGAAGTCATTGTGTTATTCTCATGAAGTCACTTGATCATACCTTACCTATATTTTATGACTAATACCTTTACATAGTTTATATACCAAGGTAATATAATCATTGTAAGTTTAGTAGCAGAGCTCCCAACTGACCCGCAATTTGCGGGTTGGACCCGCATTCTAACACCCAAACCCGCTGACCCGCGCAAGCGTCCGAAACACCCGCATTGTAATTGTCAAGTATACATAAAAAAAAATTGCATCAAATTTTGACTTAGCAACCATCATTTCTTTAGCATTTAGCATAATAGAGTATAAAACCTCCTTTACAGCATCATTTGAACCTCAAATTAGCCTATATTTCTTTTCATTGGGGCGCAGCGAACATTTTCATGCCACGGGAAAGAATGGATTATCACCTACTATTCAATTTATTGATGTTACACACAAAAAAATGCATATTTCTCAGAAAATTTTGGGTGACAAAAGCCTTTCTAAGTGCCACCATTTTACATGTAGGCATCACCAGGATTCCAAAAAAGTTCAAAAGGGGAGGGGGACACCCCCTCCTCTTATACCCCTTCCCCAGGACGGCAATTCATGGCATGGACCAGCATTTGCCTTCTCAAGAGTTGGGAGCTATGTTTGTATTAGGACATCACATATTATAGAGCAATGTATTCATGCCTAAGAAATGAATATACTGTATATTTTATACCTAAACAATAGAATAAGCTGTGAAACTTCTAATTATAATATCTATATATTTCTTAATCTCAGATTCTGTTATCTCTTTACATATTTCATCGACAGCAACACTGATTTCACATGAACAACCTTCTTATTAGTAATGCAATCTGGCAATCTAGTCGGAGGAAAGTACTACATCATACCTGTGAATGTTCCAACCAAGTTTGCAGAAAATTGGCACAGCCGTTTAGGATGAGTTTTTGACACAAACTAAGCTAAAATATACATTTGGACTTCAACCATGTGACTTTCGACCTCGGTTCCCATGGCAACCACATATTTTGATAGTATGTGACATTACTTTTATACCTGTGAAGATTCCAAGTCAATTCAACATTTCCCTAAGAGTTACAGCTCAAATAAAAGCAACTAAATTTGACCTTTGACTTTTGTTCTGGGGTTTCGAGACATAAGGGTTTACCATGGGGTACCTTTCCACCAAATTTGGAGACAATCTGCCCCGCTATTTACGAGCAGTTCTTTACACAAATTGGACACACACACAGAGATACACACCCACTCACATGGGACATATTTTGACACCTCCCTCTATCACCCTGGGGTACCCCACCATGGATGACCCCCCCCCCCCGAGAGTAGCTTCTCAGGAAATTTACCATTACCATGGCAACTGTTACGACTGACATAGCTGTATATTTGCCCAACTGGCAACGGAACTTCACCCTCCCTATGGGAGCGATGAGATAATAAACTCATTGCATTTTCTCACCAGTATGTTTGTTGAATATCTCAGATCAGAAAGATTGTCTGCTCTGCAATCTTTAAAGTTCTAAAATTGGTTTGAGCAAACTAGGTGATTCCAGAACAAATCACTTAAGCCCATTTGCCATTAAAGGAAGTCTATAAATCCATTCCAGGGACGGAAATACAGAGCAATGAAAACTGGATCCCCAGGTGCAGACCGCAAACAGGTACCTAATCTTGGACATATCCACTAGAACCTGTAACGAATTACATTAACCTACTTCAGAGCGCAAAAGGTGTTACAAAAGATGATTAAATGAGAAAAAAACATTCTGCAGAGAAGCATGAATTAATTGACAAAATGTTAGGCATAATGGTATTAAAATTAATCCTTCAAATCTATCTACAGGACAGATTAACAAAATTGGTTTCAAACTTGGTTTGATCTAACATGTCCCATCTCACAAAAAAAAAACAACCTCCAGGTCGTATTAAGGCATTTTAGCGGTTTTGAAAGTGACAAATTTCCTGAAATGGATATGCATCTCACCTACCATTTAGTCACTGGGGTCAGATATCCCACAAATATGAACAAGTCAAATACAAGATATTTGTTAGCCTTGCACCATTTGTTGGCACAAGATGTTTTCCAACTATTATACTCTAGTGTTATGCCTTTGTTATTATAACCTTCAAAGTAACATCAATAAAGCTGAGAGGAATGAATTTTATAAGACTTGAAAAGAATAACTATGAGGACATCTCCATTTTGTTCATCTCTGTGCAATGAGCCAAACGGTAATTTAAGAAAGCTAACTCTTATCAGTATTTACATGATCATGTAATTCACTTCGTATTGTGTTTCATCGCTGTAGGTTGTTGTAAATTGCTAATTGCTGAAAGTTTAATAGGTTAATCATAAAACCTTAAAATTGAAACATTTCATGTTTTGAAAGTGGATTTTGCAAAAGGCTGGAAAATGTTACCTGAAACAATATTGGTAAAATTTACAACCACAAAATCATTTTAAAATATTTAAACAAATAATCAAGAAACATAAAGTGTATGGCTGAAGTTGCTAGGATGCTAAATCTTCTCAACAGGAGGATGTTTAATGTTACTTTTACAATTTATACTCTTGTCTACTAATATTTGTGATTACTGAGGTTATCTGCTTGCCTACTGGGATGTTAATAAGAGAGTAAATTAGCATCATTTTGTGGTGTCCAGTTTACTTCTATCTGCTACCATCAAGTACTTTTTGTTCTTTCTTGCCCGAGGAATAAGACATTTTTGGGTTGTTGACACTTTTACCATAGATTCCTTCACAGCCATGGCCTCACATCTTATTGGTGTTCTTGTCATTGGGCTATATATGTAGACTACAGTCAATACATCAAAAGCTGTCCAGTTTACAGTCACAATCTTCCAAATAGATGTACACTTTTGTTGGTGCTACCACTTGTAAACACATGAGAGGATAGAGTGCATTATCTGTAACTGATGTGCACTGAAACATAATAATTGTCAGGAAGAAGCACGTACCCATCATTTCTCTCCGTCCAATCATCAATCATACCTCTCTAATGAGCTGAACAAAATTTGATGATAGCTCGGTACTGCTGCCAACCCACATACATCAACACTTAGCTGAAAAAAGGACTAACGGTTGCAATTATTTCATGTTTTAGTTGATAAACTGAAGTTTTCTCTCTGGTAAAATTGACAATCTAATAATAGTCCAATCTAACACTAGTAAACATACTTATCTCAAGATTATTGTTCATGCTGTTTGACACATTGACCACGTGTGGAAGAACCTTTCAGTATAGTTGTTTCACAGATAAGATGATATTGTTGTTGAACCCTGTAAACCCTGTTTTATACTATCTTGACTACCACTACTGGTGTCTTCATATTGTACATCACAATTGTACATCACACTATCTTGCATCCCACTACTGATGTCCTCATACTGTGCATCACACTATCTTGTATCCCACTACTGGTGTCCTCATATTGTGCATCACACTATCTTGCATCCCACTACTGGTGTCCTCATATTGTACATCACACTATCTTGCATCCCACTACTGGTGTCCTCATACTGTGCATCACACTATCTTGCATCCCACTACAGGTGTCCTCATATTGTGCATCACACTATCTTGCATCCCACTACTGGTGTCCTCATATTGTACATCATACTATCTTGCATCCCACTACTGGTGTCCTCATACTGTGCATCATACTATCTTGCATCCCACTACTGGTGTCCTCATATTGTGCATCACATTATCTTGCATCCCACTACAGGTGTCCTCATATTGTACATCATACTATCTTGCATCCCACTACTGGTGTCCTCATACTGTGCATCATACTATCTTGCATCCTACTACAGGTGTCCTCATATTGTGCATCACACTATCATGCATCCCACTACTGGTGTCCTCATATTGTGCATCATACTATCTTGCATCCCACTACTGGTGTCCTCATACTGTGCATCACACTATCTTGCATCCCACTACAGGTGTCCTCATATTGTGCATCACACTATCTTGCATCCCACTACTGGTGTCCTCATATTGTGCATCATACTATCTTGCATCCCACTACTGGTGTCCTCATATTGCACATCACACTATCTTGCATCCCACTACTGGTGTCCGCATATATTGTACATCATACTATCTTGCATCCCGCTACTGGTGTCCTCATATTGTGCATCATACTATCCCACTACTGGTGTCCTCATATTGTGCATCATACTATCTTGCATCCCACTACTGGTGTCCTCATACTGTGCATCATACTATCTTGCATCCCACTACTGGTGTCCGCATATATTGTACATCATACTATCTTGCATCTCACTACTGGTGTCCTCATATTGTGCATCATACTATCCCACTACTGGTGTCCTCATATTGTACATCATACTATCTTTCATCCCACTACTGGTGTCCTCATATTGTACATCACACTATCTTGCATGCCACTACTGGTGTCCTCATATTGCACATCACACTATCTTGCATCCCACTACTGGTGTCCGCATATATTGTACATCATACTATCTTGCATCCCGCTACTGGTGTAATCATATTGTGCATCATACTATCCCACTACTGGTGTCCTCATATTGTGCATCATACTATCTTGCATCCCACTACTGGTGTCCTCATACTGTGCATCATACTATCTTGCATCCCACTACTGGTGTCCGCATATATTGTACATCATACTATCTTGCATCTCACTACTGGTGTCCTCATATTGTGCATCATACTATCCCACTACTGGTGTCCTCATATTGTACATCATACTATCTTTCATCCCACTACTGGTGTCCTCATATTGTACATCACACTATCTTGCATGCCACTACTGGTGTCCTCATATTGCACATCACACTATCTTGCATCCCACTACTGGTGTCCGCATATATTGTACATCATACTATCTTGCATCCCGCTACTGGTGTCCTCATATTGTGCATCATACTATCCCACTACTGGTGTCCTCATATTGTGCATCATACTATCTTGCATCCCACTACTGGTGTCCTCATACTGTGCATCATACTATCTTGCATCCCACTACTGGTGTCCGCATATATTGTACATCATACTATCTTGCATCTCACTACTGGTGTCCTCATATTGTGCATCATACTATCCCACTACTGGTGTCCTCATATTGTACATCATACTATCTTTCATCCCACTACTGGTGTCCTCATATTGTACATCACACTATCTTGCATCCCACTACTGGTGTCCTCATATTGCACATCACACTATCTTGCATCCCACTACTGGTGTCCGCATATATTGTACATCATACTATCTTGCATCCCGCTACTGGTGTCCTCATATTGTGCATCATACTATCCCACTACTGGTGTCCTCATATTGTGCATCATACTATCTTGCATCCCACTACTGGTGTCCTCATACTGTGCATCATACTATCTTGCATCCCACTACTGGTGTCCGCATATACTGTACATCATACTATCTTGCATCTCACTACTGGTGTCCTCATATTGTACATCACACTATCTTGCATCCCACTACAGGTGTCCTCATATTGTACATCACACTATCTTGCATCCCACTACTGGTGTCCTCATACTGTGCATCATACTATCTTGCATCCCACTACTGGTGTCCTCATATTGTGCATCACACTATCTTGCATCCCACTACAGGTGTCCTCATATTGTACATCATACTATCTTGCATCCCACTACTGGTGTCCTCATACTGTGCATCATACTATCTTGCATCCTACTACAGGTGTCCTCATATTGTGCATCACACTATCATGCATCCCACTACTGGTGTCCTCATATTGTGCATCATACTATCTTGCATCCCACTACTGGTGTCCTCATACTGTGCATCACACTATCTTGCATCCCACTACAGGTGTCCTCATATTGTGCATCACACTATCTTGCATCCCACTACTGGTGTCCTCATATTGTGCATCATACTATCTTGCATCCCACTACTGGTGTCCTCATATTGCACATCACACTATCTTGCATCCCACTACTGGTGTCCGCATATATTGTACATCATACTATCTTGCATCCCGCTACTGGTGTCCTCATATTGTGCATCATACTATCCCACTACTGGTGTCCTCATATTGTGCATCATACTATCTTGCATCCCACTACTGGTGTCCTCATACTGTGCATCATACTATCTTGCATCCCACTACTGGTGTCCGCATATATTGTACATCATACTATCTTGCATCTCACTACTGGTGTCCTCATATTGTGCATCATACTATCCCACTACTGGTGTCCTCATATTGTACATCATACTATCTTTCATCCCACTACTGGTGTCCTCATATTGTACATCACACTATCTTGCATGCCACTACTGGTGTCCTCATATTGCACATCACACTATCTTGCATCCCACTACTGGTGTCCGCATATATTGTACATCATACTATCTTGCATCCCGCTACTGGTGTCCTCATATTGTGCATCATACTATCCCACTACTGGTGTCCTCATATTGTGCATCATACTATCTTGCATCCCACTACTGGTGTCCTCATACTGTGCATCATACTACCTTGCATCCCACTACTGGTGTCCGCATATATTGTACATCATACTATCTTGCATCTCACTACTGGTGTCCTCATATTGTACATCACACTATCTTGCATCCCACTACAGGTGTCCTCATATTGTACATCACACTATCTTGCATCCCACTACTGGTGTCCTCATATTGTACATCACACTATCTTGCATCCCACTACTGGTGTCCTCATATTGTACATCACACTATCTTGCATCCCACTACTGGTGTCCTCATATTGTACATCACACTATCTTGCATCCCACTACAGGTGTCCTCATATTGTACATCACACTATCTTGCATCCCACTACTGGTGTCCTCATATTGTACATCACACTATCTTGCATCCCACTACTGGTGTCCTCATATTGTACATCACACTATCTTGCATCCCACTACTGGTGTCCTCATATTGTACATCACACTATCTTGCATCCCACTACTGGTGTCCTCATATTGTACATCACACTATCTTGCATCCCACTACTGGTGTCCTCATATTGTACATCACACTGCTGCTACACCACCAACAATAAAGCAAGAGGAAGTATTGAAGGGAAACTATGATAACAAATTTTACTCTTTGAAGTCAGTCTGCTTTCATGTCCATCCTGCAGAAAGTGAAATTCTCTGCAGTGACATCCATCATGTAAGCCTCTCTATCAATCTTTATTTAAGTTTCAGTCCACAATTTCCATAACATGAGATAATAAAAAGCCTTGTTAGATTATATGGGCTCTTCCTACCTTCTGACACTGGCTGAAGAATTGCAGAGTTCTTTTTGAGTACTTTTTTCAAGGCCCTGACCCATCTCTCATGTGCAGAGAGCTTCATGTCAAAGTCAGCAGTCACCTCCTGAAAGGCCTCCTTAGGTCTCTCTGTATTTGGTGGGGGGTGGGACGAGGAGAAGTGCAGACTTGCGATGGGTGAGTGTGCTGTTAATGTAGACAAGTCACTGATAGAATGGCAAGAGGGTTGGCTGCGGTGCTTGGATTTATGAGAACCTGAAATGAAAAAAAGGAGAATATTTGATGATTTCATAAGTTAGCGTAAGGTCACATTCTACACTGTACCTTTGTTACCTGAAATAACCACACAGTTTGATCTACTACATATACTCCACTTTACTTTTTACATCTCTGGTTTAATCTACTGTATTTACATGGTGTTCAACAATTTGTGCAACAATCTTGAAAACCAATTTCCAGCTGTTTTATAAATATTTACTTAAAACAAAAAGAAATGGGATTTATTTGATTAACATTTACTTTTTGTTAATTTCACCTGTGATGTTTGTCACGAATACATGAGTATATGTTAAATGGTAAATTATGTTATATACCGAATAGTGAATACACAGTAATTATTTCAAGCACAGAAAAGTTGATTTTGACCTTTTACAGTAACTGTCAACACAACTTTCACTGAAAGGAACAAACAGTACTGCTGTCTACTTGTAGTAGTACTCCAACAATCCTTGTCTCAAGTTCAATATTACAAAGCACTGGATATGTAATGCTTGTTACCTTTAGCAAGCATGTACTTGCAATAGATTTCAGTACCAAAATCATGTTTTCATATTCTACTAACCATCAGATTCTCACAAGAATAGGTCTGCCGTGGGTATATATAAAGTAAGTTAAGCCTGGCTTATGCTAATGTTTGATATTTTGCATTGACAAGTAACATACTTTCTCAAAATATGCCACATTTGTTACATCTTCAATGCACATTATGTGGGGGTATGTACAGTATTTTTGTGTTAGTTGTTACATAGTCAAAGCCCTGGTATATACTGCTAATGTTCTTGATCAAACCTACTCATTTCAAATAAATAGTTTTATTGTAACTCTATAGATTCGTTCCATTTGAAAAAAAAACGATTTATTTTAATTTTTTAATTTGATTAAATCAGAGATTTGAAAAGAAAAAGCTCAGTGCAACTTAAAGTGACCAAACTTACAAGTTTCCTGAACTCACACAATTACTGTGTGTGTTCAGGGTTTGTGTGTGTGCGTGTTTTACACAGGTTGAACACTCACAATTACTGAGTGTGTTCAGAGTTTGTGTGCATGAGTGTGTTTAACACAGGTCAGTAGTTGAAACATATTTTAGAGCATGTTTTGACTGTCTTCCATATCAAAATGTGCTTAGTTTGATTGAAAAATGATATATTTCAATTGCAAAGGGTGGTTTGAGCAATGTGCAGGTCAAACCTGTTATGTTAGCAAACATTTTGGCCAGAGATGCTTCCTACAGAAACTTTCAGCATCAAAGGGCAAAACAAGGTCAGCGTATGTGCAGTTCCAACTATATTAAAACTTTCAATGTACGTTAGCAAGTAAGCTATCCCGATTTGTAAGAAATATTAATCAGAGGTGTTTTTTCTACTTTTCCCTTTTCCCTTTTTTATGTTTAGAGCTTGCTGTCAGGCGATCTGTCAGGTTAATCCTTAAATCAGAAGTAGCTGGTGGCACAAGTCTTGGATTATGGCTAATTGCCATCAATTCATTTCTTCTCAAACCACTAACTGAAAATGAGCTTAAGACAGAATAAACTTGATAGGTCGTAGGCGACAGTCCTCAATGCTGTGAACAAGCACCTCCCTCCTAGTGTCCATCTCTTTGTTTCAACTTACAGGCAGTTATCGATGACTGTGAATTGATATATTTTCAAAGTACTTAACTGGTTTATCCCACAGGTAGCTGTATGACATTTTTCTGACAATTTTGCACTGCACAATGTGGCAAACACCTCCTGAGTTGAATATTTAAGCCAGGCATTCTTTCCTTTCATCACCTCCTGGGAATAGAGGTGCAAGATGATATAATAGCAAACCGACCCTGGACACTTCTGAGACAGAAGTGACAGTCAAGCATGCTATTTGGTTTTTTGTTTGCCTTGAAATGTCTGCGCTCTAAATATTCATACCATATTGATTACAGACTGAAAAAGATTTTGTTTAGATGGCCCAAGGTAGTTCACTGTTATTACTGTTTCAAGATAGCCTATAAATTTGGCATAGAAGCTGCTGTACAGAGTGCCTAGAAGAGACCCTGGATATGCTTGGTTTGTAAGGGAAGGAGAAGCAATCACTGAATGTGGTTACAATATTTTTACCATGAGTGAAGTATTTTCATGAAACAAATCCATGTGATTGTGTTGATCAGAAGAGCAAACATCTCACAAACAGAAGTGTAGGTACTATCAAAGCAAACACATATAAATTCATTAAAAAAAATAAAAAATAAAAAACACAAACAAATAAAATAGCAACACATATAAATTAATGATATGAGAAAGCACAATTTCCGATGCTGGATCTACGAACTACTGTTTCACCACCGTAATTAAGAAATTAATTGAGAAATAAGAAATAATTAAGATATATATGCTCTCACAAGCTTCAAATGCTTACAGAGCTGAATTGCTTTCCAAGGAGATCTACTGAGCTGTTTTCTCACAAGAATTATCAGATTGCATAGCACAACTCTCTTTTAGTTCTGGAATGTCGTACTTTTGCCATACATGAGAAAATCTCATGGAAGTATCTCAGGCAGAAGTCAAAGATGTAAAAAGTGCCTTGCGTACTTTACTCTAATTTTAAAGGTTTCGCAGGCAAAGGAAGAAGTCGTAAAGAATCACACCACTGAACAGAACATAATGAGCTACTGAAATATTAGAAAGTCTTACTATAAATCAAAATTATTTTCAATCTTCTTAAGACTTTGGATGAAAGCCTTGAACTTAGCATTAGCCTTTTCTGTTTGTGTATGCATTGCAAGTATGTACATAGGAACAATGTGACAGACAGTGGTCCCTTGCTATTTACATTATCATAAGACAATTGAAGACATTTGTCTTTGACATTGACATGACGACATTTGACATGAAGCAGGGTTCGGTTTCTTCTGGAAGAAACCTATTTCTTCCGGGGACGTGGAAGAAACTGGAAGAAACCTGTTTCTTCCAGGTTTCTTCCAGTTTCTTCGGAAGAAACTGGAAGAAACCGGAAGAAACTGGAAGAAACTGTGAAAATTGGCATAAAGGCAGCACAGCCCCCATATATAATAAAGAGACAAATAGCTTACCACCATCTGACTGAAATGCATGCCATTGAAACCATCAAAATATGATATTTTTGTTTTGATTATAATTTTGGGTTTTTTTCTACACCAAAAGATGTTTGCTTATAAATCACAATATTGAAGGACTACTTATCATCTCGCGATCCCCCCATCAACCAGAATTGCATAACTGGCCATACTTTATGAATGGTTAACCTGGATTGGCCCATGCACTGAGGATTTAATAGAATGAACACCAAGCAAATAGCCGAACAATATCTATTAGATTTAGGCAACAGTTTAATTTCTGCAACTCCCTAAATTACAACTTGTAGTTAACAGGAGGACTTGTCATCCCAACAGCAAAAAGAACAAACATCCACAATTAAACACAGCTGGCCACGAGCCAGCCCTCATTTCACACTACAACTTCCAGTCGAATCTGTAACCCTCATGTCTTGAGTTCAATCTCCACAAAGTATATAAATATGTAAATATATAAATATGTAAATATCATAGTGGTCAATGTAATCGTAGTAATGAGTGTGCATTGTAGTAGGCCTACACTAGTTTCCAGGGAACACTTGTCCCTCCACTCAGAAACTAGTTTTAACTAAGAACTGGGCTATAATCAGGACCATTCTGGTCTGCATAATATTGCTTGCCCATAGTTGTTCCCTTAATTGTCTGATGCTACAGTAGCCTAGTACTATATTGTGTACAGTATATGCTGGAGGCAGGTCATGTGCTCCAAACCTAGATATAGACTACCTAGATGACACTATAGTGCTTCTTGTCCATTTATTACATAGTTAGAAATCATTGCAGGTTGTTATGAAACTTTATCAACAGTTTTTCCCCAAAACATTAGTTTCTTCCATTTTGTCCGGAAGAAACTGAAAGAAACCTATTTCTTCCGAGTGGAAAAAACCGCGGTTTATTCCGCGTTTTTTTCCAACCCGGAAGAAACCTGCGAACCCTGACATGAAGACATGAAGACATTGACATGAAGACATTTGACATTGAAGACATAAGACATTTGTCAAGACCTCACTTATGTATTAGAATGTCTACATTCTTTGCACTCACCAAGATCAAGAATTTGTTAGAACAATTTATAAAGAAATCTGCTTTGAAAAAAAGTTAAAAAAAAAAATGCTTTTACAATTGAGGAAATGTTCTTTCGAATTGGGAGTGTTTTGTTCAGCAACATATGAAATCAACTTGTGATTGTCCATTATGGATAAAACTAGAGATGGAGAAGATATCTTTTATCTGTGACATCCTAGTATTACTAACCCAATCTCCAAAGTACTGACTCATCATCTGATGTCCTCCTAGCATTTAATGAAGAAAGCAAATACCTAAAGCTGGTGCTCTGCTCTCCTCACCCCCAGTCCCCCAATCCCCCAATCCCTCTTTGTCCTAGTAAGATTCAGGCTTTAAAGATTGGTCTCCTTTCACAAAATACTATGCACTTGACTAAAACTGTGATCAATGCACTAGCACACTTCCTTTCTCTCAAACAGCATACAAATCTACTCAAAATATGACTTATAATATATATGACTCATAATCAAAAGGTATATGAACTATAGATCTGTCCGGCTGTGTGCAACCAAACAGAGGGCAGCAGATAGTAACTGTATTGCCCAAAAAAATGATACATAGTTGCACGAGGAATATAGCTAGCTATGTGATGGCAGCATTCATTTAAACAAGTTTAAACAGACAAGGTATTAAATGTGAGGGCAGTATTTAATATTAAGTCCCCCTATCTGTACTGTTCAACTATAAATACACACAGATCTTTGGTGCACAACCTTTTCTGCTCACATACTGATTATGCACTAAGAGTTTCCAAAAAATTAAGTTTTGAGTTATTCACAAAGATCAGTATCCATATATAACCTGACAAACAAATGCAAAGCAGTCTAATATTAGAGAGGGAATAAAGGCATACCAGCAAATCACTACAACACTGAGAAGTTTATTGGTTTGTTACTGTTAATAATCTCCAAATTAAATTTCTTAAGGTGAATCTTTAATTGCTAGTTTCAGCTAGTGTATATGCCTAACTGTAATGTATTGGCTCTAATCAAGAAGAATCCCTTGGTTGAGAGAAGAACGTTATGAGAGCCACCCTTGTAGTATTGCTTTAACCTCTGCCAATTAAGGCATCGTTGTCCTTCAGAGCTAATGTACTTGAAAGGATCTTAACGCTTTTATCTAGAAATGTGTTTAGTCTTCTATATATGAGACTGTGCTAATGACGTCATAGGAGTAGCTCATAAAACCCTTTTAGGCAGAGGAGGAAGTGTTTGAGACCACATCTAAATTGTCTGAATGTGATTCTACTGTGTAGAAAAGTACAAACTTAATTGTAATAGTACAGTATGCAATGAATGTTCCAATACCCGTGAATTATTTATTTGGTTGTCAGATGTATTATAGACCAAGAAAGCAGGAATGAGGTTGGAAGTAGGGGATGATGGCTTGTAGTAACAGATAACTAAATTATAGTGTTTATAAATGAAGAAAAAGGTCAATTTGGATTTCAATGACAAAGAAACAGGCATTTAATTTCTCACTACTATAACATTTGTTGGTAACTAGGTACCTCAATCTTCTTGTTTGGGTTCATCTACATCTCCAGATCATCAAAATGTAAATCACATTACAAACATCTGCTGAGTTAGGAAATGTATTCTGCTGGTAAATATCCAAAGCTTTTCATTTGGGCATCATCAATTTTCAAGTCCTGATAATTAAAATTAAAACCAGCCACCCATGTTTTAATACATTGAAGAAGCTCCACAAGGGAATATTGCCAAGTAGTGATTACAGATTATTAATACTTTCCAATGTAAAACAGAATTCTCTTACTTTCTTTCTTAGATCATAAATGATGCAGGTACAGTACAAGACAACATGAGAGGTTGTGAAATGGTACTATCTAAAAATAGAGGATTCCCATGAGTTGTCTATCTACCGTTCACACCTGTCTCAGAACTTTGTAGGTGAGAATTGTCGCTGGTGCTGACAGCAATGAGTAGCAAAGAGTAATAAGATGTGGAGGGATGAGTGCCCTGATGGGAATCCTAGTGAGGGATTGTTGAAGGAATCAATGGAAACAAGATTGATTTATTCAACATATGAATTCTACATGTAAGAGCAATGTCAACAAGGCTGAAGACAAGGTTAGTATTAGGAACAAAGTAGACAGGCTTTAGTTATGTGTAGGATAACCATAATTGACTCACCCAAGAAAATTCCAAACTCATATATCTCTCTACTGATAATATTAACCATCTGTGGGAGGTAATTAATCTCTAACATTGTTGTCTATTTGGTGGATCCACATACCAACCAAGTTGTTGGTCTTTATATCATTTCGAGCCTTTGACCTTGACAGTAGCATGAGCAAAGGGGGTGGGGGCGGGGCAGGGGCCATAGCTCTGTCAGTATAGAGAGGGAACATTCTGTTAGGTTTTATCTCAAAATTTAGTATTTATTAGCATAACCTTGCATTCAGGCCAAATTCATATGCCTCAGAATGTACCATTTGACCTCTAAATTTTAATTTCTTTCCTGGGGAGCACCCACACACCCCATGTGTTAGAGTCACATTCTAAGATCCCACCGCCACCCTCCTCATTTATAAAGTTTTTTTATTTGCCTACACCCTGTCTTTATATTTACATACCCCTACCTAAGTTTAGTTGGAAACAATTTAGCAAACCCCCTCCCACCATCACCTTTGAAATCCTGTACATATCATTTGACCTTGAATAACCTTTGACCTACACAATGAGCAGTGGGTATTTTGTAATAATTAAGGTGGTTCCACATACAACTGAGGTTCATCCAAGCAAACATTTTCTTAATAACAAATATGTATTTTCTGTGCAAAAATATATATTCTCTTACAGTAAATATTCTGTAAACAATAAATATTCTCTAACACATAAAATATTTTTTCTCTGCCAAGAATATATTTATTCTTTGAGAGAAAAAACATATACTCTAAAAAAATATAATGCTGGATATAAATGCTGAAAAATAAATGCTGTGACCGAAAAATATTTTTCTTTAACAAAATATATAATTTTTTTGCTATTTTAATAAAGGAACTGTCACCAAAGTATTAACTTATTTTGCCATTCTACATTAAAGAACTGTCGCCAAACTATTAAATCATTTCTTTCGCCGATGGGAACATATTCGTAATATTATACTGTGCGGAGATAGAACCCCCCGTCAGAACCAAAAATCACCACCAGGTGGGAAACAGGACCAAGAAACATACTCAGCAATATCATTTACACAGAGTACTGTTTTTCATTGGAGGTGCCACAACAATAAGGCAATTATTTCCTAATTGTGATCTGTTATTTTAGACCTTTCATAGTAAGTTTAGCCCTAATGAAGTTAACTATTATTATTCACTGAATACATTTATGTGACTCTAGTCCCTGGCAATAAGTCCCTGGCAATAAGTCTCTGTGTCTCCAAGATATTGCTCAGAAGTCCTTGTACCTCCTGAGCATTTGGATATCTAAAGACCAAAGGTTAGTAAGAAAACTAACAAGAACCCTCAGTGTTTGATTGTCTTTACACTAAGAAACATCTGAAAATGTATGTAAAAATGATAAGTGCAGTGAAGATCAACAGTGGAATGGAAAGCACATTAAAACCATATATGGATACCTATTCAAAAACACATGGAAACAAAAGGAATGGACAATTAGAACACACTTTCCCTTCAGGCAGTATTTGATGAGAATTGTTTAACTAATGCAAGCCAAAAGCATACCTTGTACCTTGATAGTCTGACAGGAGAACAAACTGTAACAGCTTAAAGTTAAACCCATGGCCAAGGACACATGCTTAAAAATGCCTGTGCACCTGGGGCTATAAGTTTCAAATGAGCTAGTGCGTATGCCATGGCTCTAACGTTTTAATCATTATATCTATCTTTCTTGGCAAATGGTTATACTTCTTTGACCAAATGAGTGAACATACATTATAAAATAATTTCTATCTGCAGCACTGTATAGTTTGCATGTGCATTAGGAACTGTTCTTGTTATAGATATCACTTTAATAATGGCCCTAGTTTGTTCAAACACATTACATAATGGATTCTTCATAATTTATTCCTTGAGTTGCAGCCTACGTCATAGCAGAGCACTTCTTACTTTAATTCATCATAAAGGGAAAAATGAATCTCCCTAATGGATGCCATGAAAGGCTAAACTAAGTTAATATTAATCGATCATGCATTTATCACCATTCAATATGTGAGTAGAGTATTGAGTTCATGTGTACTGTGTGGTCTTCCTTCTTCACGGAGAGGTTAATGTGAAAAGCATGCAGTATGGACATTTTAAAGGGGATCAATATTACTTTAGGTTTCTCAATGGTAAACCAACTTCAAGATAATTAAAGTGTATGTATGCTTCTTTAAGAAGACATGATCACTATATATTTCATAACAGCCATTGGTATTGATATCTAATAGTAAACTGGATTCATAAACATGATTGAAATATTTGTGACCAGCTCTGGCTTACTATACACACAGCTACAAATGATTTACTAATGAGAACTTTGCTGTCAACTAACATCAGCAATGTAAACAGTCTACCTAGGTTTGCACTCTTTCACCAAAGCTACTTTTAACAATATAACCTTAGAACCTGATCTAGTTGGCAAATTTAAATATAAAAGGGGAACTTTCAGCAGGTGCAACCTAATTTACTGTCACATAATGTGCTCCTGAGACTACATAATACCCAGCTACACACAGCCATTGTACACAGACATACCAAAGTTGACAGTATCGTAGGAACACCAATCATAACATATTCAAATTGTACGCATTCCATAGTATTTATTTACAGCATGGCACAGGCATGTGTAATTGTGAATTAAGTACGTCATCAAAGTCACAATTACTGAAATGATGAAAGGAGGGAGGTCTCATTGCGAGTACAGTGTACATTAGCCACTCATTCTCTATATGCTTCATCACAGTCTTGTTGATAACTCACTCATGGAGGAAAGTCAACTTAAATTGAGAAAGATTAATGATATTTATGAGGCAGCAAAGTGAAACAATCTAGAAATAGATCGACTGATTGACTATCAAGACAAAGAGAGATGCATCTTTGGAAGTCTTAACATTTGATTTTGAGTTTGATTCTATACCAAGAATCAGGGATCCATAATCCCTAGTGAATCAAAGTATAATCACACAATAATGATCAGGGAATCATTAAACACTGTGAATTGTGGCCAACTCATACAATACAGATCAGAGATTCATAATCCCTTGTGCCCAAAGTATAATCCCATATCAACAATCAGGGTTTCATTATACAATATGAATCACATTCAGCTCACACAATAATGATCAGGGATTCATAATCCCTTGTGAATGAAAGTATAATCACATATCAACAATCAGGGTTTCATTATAAAACATGAATCACATTCAGCTCACACAATGATCAGGGATTCATAATCCCTTGTGAATCAAAGTATAATCACACATTGAGGATCAGGCTTTCATTAAACACTGTGAATCATGGCCAACTCTTACACTACAAATCAGAGATTCATAATCCCATGTGACCAAAGTATAATCACATATCAACAATCAGGGTTTCATTATACAACATGAATCACATTCAGCTCACACAATAATGATCAGAGAATCATAATCCCTTGTGAATCAAAGTATAATCACATATCAACAATCAGGGTTTCATTATACAACATGAATCACATTCAGCTCACACAATAATGATCAGGGATTCATAATCCCTTGTGAATCAAAGTATAATCACACATTGAGGATTAGGCTTTCATTAAACACTGTGAATCATGGCCAACTCTTACACTACAAATCAGAGATTCATAATCCCATGTGACCAAAGTATAATCACATATCAACAATCAGGGTTTCATTATACAACATGAATCACATTCAGCTCACACAAGTGATCAGAGTAACATAATCCCTTGTGAATCAAAGTATAATAACATATCAACAATCAGGGTTTCATTATACAACATGAATCACATTCAGCTCACACAATAATGATCAGGGATTCACAATCCTTTGTGAATCAAAGTATAATCACATATCAACAATCAGGGTTTCATTATACAACATGAATCACATCCAGCTCACACAATAATGATCAGGGATTCATAATCCCTTGTGAATCAAAGTATACATATCAACAATCAGGGTTTCATTATACAACATGAATCACATTCAGCTCACACAATAATGATCAGGGATTCATAATCCCTTGTGAATCAAAGTATAATCACATATCAACAATCAGGGTTTGATTATACAACATGAATCACTTTCAGCTCACACAATAATGATCAGGGTTTCACAATCCCTTGTGAATCAAGGTATACATATCAACAATCAGGGTTTCATTATACAACATGAATCACATTCAGCTCACAATAATGATCAGGGATTCATAATCCCTTGTGAATCAAAGTATAATCACATATCAACAATCAGGGTTTCATTATACACCATGAATCACATTTAGCTACACAATAATTTTCAAACATAATGGATTGATTACATCTCATTACATGATTTCATCACATATGAAGGATTCAAGTTAGATTTAAATATTTCCAGCCTTGAGTTTACTTCATTATTCATGAGTCTAAGTGATGACTTAGGCAGAAATTGACATTTGATATGACAGCAATAGATCTTGTGATTGTCAAGATATTGTATTTATCTATAAAGATCACCCCCCCCCCAAATAAAATGGAATCTGCTTTTCTAAGGCTAGCTTGATCTTGGCTCCAGAGTGGAGGCCTATGCTTATGTGAATTCTATTGCTTCAATCCAAATAATGCACTGAAAACATGTTCTTTTCACTTCACATAAAGAACATAGCACCCTGTGATGATATGTACAGGTATTGATAACATGTCATTTGAGGCCATAACAGTCTTGTCTTTTCCCATTGAGTTTTGAGTTGCATCTGAGGAACCGACTTGTTTTAATAGTCAAACTGGACTGACAGTCTACAACATATATAACTGTGTGACTAAAGCCTTCATTTAAGTGTGATTCTGTTTGTTATACAGCATTAATAATACCACATGAAATAAAGCAAATGAACTTAAATCCTGTAAAATTTACGACTGCAATATCTTATATGACATATCTATGTATATGAAAATATAACATACTGTAGGGTAAAAGTTCATCCAGAGTAGATAAACAACAGGAATTATGAGACTGTCATATGAATACTAAGAAATATTTTGCAAGCAGTATTTTATAAGGACTATTTTCATAACAGAGATATGTCATATATATAAATATGAACACTGAGGTAAGTCATAAAAAAAAAATGTAAAAAATAATGGCAGTGCCAGATTTCAAAGACTCAGTCTGCAGTTGTTGTTAATTGTCATTCTGACCTATAATCTAAACAGATCTGAACATGTACCCATGCAATAAATTCAAATACTATCCCCTTTATTCATCTTCTATGGATGATAGACAGACAAAGACAGGCAGACATACAGACAGATATTGCTCTGCAAAACAAACTTCAGCAATGTTGGCATCATTAACTGTAACAGAAAGTGTAAACTTGAGAAGACAAAATTTGCATACCATGATATTGACACTAACATAGCACTATGTCCAGCAATCCCTAATAACATAGAGCAAACCTCAACATTGTATAAAAAAACGGATGTGTGCATTGGCACAAAACTAATACTCTTCTACATATTATAAACTAGATGTAATAAGTTGCACAAAACATGTCATCTCTTTCCACATCATATTACCCTCTCAGAACTTTTCTGATTAGAAATACATCAACCTGTCAACTGGTAAGAACTATAACATACATTCATGAATACATTTAAAAGAGTTTTGAAAATAATACTCACGGAATAGCCATTAATATATACATTTATATCCAAAAAAGTTCCACAGAAAGTCCACAATACCAGTAAAATTAATGTTTCCCTATTCCTTCTTTATTTGTTGAAATTTGTTGAAGGATCGCTCTAAAAGTGAATATAAGTCAAGCCAAGACACAACGCTTGTGGATCACTTCAAATCAAACATG